>NC_090803.1:43805833-44149166 GCF_036512215.1 Solanum lycopersicum
AGGTAATTAGAATTGACATTCTATCGCACCGATGAGACAATGAATAGTTCAGAGTCAGTGGGTAAGCCTCTTTGCTTTCTGGAGGATCCATTTTCATTGCTTTCTAGTTTAGTTCATTAGAATATTGTGGGCTCTGTCCCAACATCCATCTCAATTATTAGAGGCTTCCTAGATAGTCAGTGAGATGTTAGTTCATTCATTATCATTTTTTATTGATTTATGTTCATATTTGAGTTGCCATTTTGCCTAAGTTTAATGTTTATTTTAAAAACATTTTGATTACAGTTCAAGACAGTTGAGTTAGTTAGCAACTAAAGTTTTTTCTTAATGCTCTAAGTCTTTCGCTGAGTAAGTAAGTCATGCCAAAAGTTCGCTTGGGACCAACAATGGTCTCCGAGTGCCAGTCATGTCCAGCGTGTAGGCTCGCAGCGTGACAAACTTGGTATCAGAGCCCAGATTTGAAGAGTCTTAGGGAGTCTATCAAATCGTATCTGTAGAGTCCTTGTTATTGGTGTGAAGTGTGCCACATCTTTATTTAGTATGTTGTAACATTTAGGAAATTCCTCATTTTTTTCATACTCATTTTGTGCGTTAGAGCTTATCTTTGAAAGTTTCTGTCTAATTCGTGCTTGCTTATGTTTTAGTTAACCATGCCTTAACGAAGAGCATCAAAAGGTCGTCCTGGTATGAGGAATGTAGAGGAACCAGAGTTACCCAATACCTTCATGAAGAGAAGCAAGAGGTCAGCCAGCCAAGCGGTTACTAACCAAGTTGGGCAACAATAAGGAGCTTGAAAAGAAGATGCTGACACTTCAAGGATTTGTGAGTTCTTGAGAATGAACCCTCAAAGTTTCACCGATTTAAGCACTACTGAGGATCCAAAGAATTTTATTGAGGAACTTAAAAAGGTGTTCAATGTCATGTATGTTGCAGATGCTGAGAAAGTTGAGCTAGTAGCTTATCAACTGACAAATGTTGCCAGAACCTAGTATGATCAGTGGATGGAGGGTATATATGAGGATGCACCACATCCAAGTTGGGCATGTTTTGAATAAGCTTTCTTGGGGTGTTTCTTTTGCCGGGAATTGAAAGAGGCTAAGATACGAGAGTTTCTTACACTCAAACATGATTCCTAAGTGTGAACGACAATGGGTTGAAGTTCACCCATCTGTTCCGCTATGCTCCTGAGATGGTAAAAGACATGTGGAGTAGAATGAGTTTGTTTGTTGTTGGATTGGGTCGTTATTCAAGCAAAGAGGGTCAACAAGAATGCTTAATGGGGACATGATTATTTTGAGGTTAATGATCTATGTGCAACAGGTAGAAGAAGAAAAGCTAAGAGACAGAGAAGAGTTCAAGAACAAGAGAGCTAAGACATTGAATGAGTTCGGGCAGCAGAAGAGTAATGCCAACCGGCCATCCTTCGAACAAAAACAGAAGGGTTCTACCTTATCATATGCTAGTGCACCTACACCTAATAACAAGGGTGAGTATTATGGTAAGAATTTCAGAGATAAATGTGCATATTCACAGGGTAGTGTGGCGCAAGGGGGTAGTAAGCCTCCTGCCTGCGCCAAGTGTGGTAGAAACCACTCCGGTGTTTGTCTTGAGGGCTCCACTGGTTGTTTCAAGTGCGATCATACTGGCATTTCATGAGAAAGTGTCCAAAGAATAATTAAGAAAGTGGCAATGGGGACAATAAAACCCAGTCTCCATCAGTTGCTTCACTGGACATGGATGCACCAAGGGGAGCTACTTTTGGTATTAGCGGGGCAACACACCGCTTGTATTCTCTTAATAATTTCTAAGAGCATGAGAATTCACCAGATGTTTCCATTAGTATGATTCAAGTCTTTAAATTTACTATTTGTGCATTGTTAGACCCAAGAGCAAGTTTATCTTTTGTAACTCCATATTTTGCTATGAACTTTGATATTATTTCTGAGCAACTTAGTGAACCTTTCAGTTTTTCCACACTTGTTGGTAAATTCATTCTAGCAGAAAGACTCTATCATGATTGTCCCATTTCTGTAAATCACAAGAGCACCATGGCTGATTTAGTTGAGTTAGACATGGTAGAGTTTGATGTAAATCTTGGTATGGACTGGCTTCATGCCTATGATGCCTCTGACGATTGTTTAACTCGAGTATTCAAGTTTCAATTTCCAAATGATCCAGTCTCAAAGTGGAAAGCAGTTTTACAGTGCCTAAGGGTCATTTCATTTTGTATCTTATGGCAATGAAGTTACTTTCTCGAGGGTGTGTCTATAACTTAGTCTTAGTTACTGACTAAAGTATTGAATTACGTCATATTTAGTCAGTTCTTATAGTAAGAGAGTTTCCAGAAGTGTTTTCTGATGATCTACCCGGAGTCCCTCCTGAGAGAGAAATAGACTTCGACATAGACATCATTCCAGATACTCGTCCTATCATTATTCCTCAATATAGAATGGCACCAGCAAAGTTGAAAAAGTTAAAAGATCTATTAGATAAAGGTTTTATTTGACCAATTTTCTCAACTAGAGGCGCTCCAGTCTTGTTTATGCGAAGAAAGATGGTCCCCTTAGGATGTGTATAGACTATAGACAATTGAACAAGGTTACCATCAAGAATAAATGTCCTCTACCAAGGATTGATGATCTTTTCAACCAGTTTCAGGGTGCTTTCTGTTTCTCGGAAATTTATCTCAATTCAGGTTACCATCAGTTCAAAGTTAAGGAATATGATATTCCAAAAACAACTTTTAAAATGAGATATGGGCATTATAAAATTTTCATCATGTCCTTTGGGTTAACCAATGTGCCTGTAACATTCATGGATCTTATGAATAGAGTCTTCAAACCTTATTTAGATATGTTTGTTATCGTCTTCATTGATGACATAGTAATTTATTCAAAGAATGAAAAAGATCATGATAGTCATCTCAGTATAGTTCTTCAGACTTTGAAAGATAAAGAGTTATAAGACAAGTTCTCCAAGTGTGAGTTTTGGCTTAATTTTGTGGTATTCTTGGGCCACATAGTTTCCAATTATGGAATTAGAGTGGATACCCAAAAGAAAGAAGTAGTTCAAAGTTGGTCTACACCCACATCTCCAACTGATATTAGGAGTTTCTTGAGTTTGGTTGAATACTATAGAAGGTTTGTTGAGGGGTTTTTGTCTATCTCATCTCCTTTGGTGAAATTGAATCAATAGACACTTAAGTTTCAATGGGCTGAAGCTTGTAAGAAAATCTTTGAGGAATTGAAAAAAAGGTTGACTACTACCCCCCTTTTGACCTTACCAGAGGGTACTCAAGGTTTTGTGGTGTATTGTGATGCATCAGGAGCTTGTTCGGATTGTTTTCTAACACAGAATGACAAATTTATAGCTTATGCCTCCAAACAGTTGAAAGTTTCATGACAAGAATTATCCAACCCATGTCTTAGATTTGGTTGCTGTAGTTTTTGCCTTGCAAATATGGCGTCACTATTTGTATAGTGCCAATGGTGGATAGCCTATAAGAGAGGATCATGGAGGAAGCATATAACTTTAGATATTCTATCCATTGGGGTTCCACAAAGATGTACCGCAATTTGAGAGAGGAATATTGGTGGATGGTATGAAGAAGAGTATTTCTGAATTTGTTGCCAAGTGTCTGAACTTACGACAAGTGAATGTGGAACACCAAAGGCCTAATGGTTTGGCCGAATATCAAAATTTCAAAATGGAAGTGGGATATGATTGATATGTACTTCATCATAAGGTTACCAAGGTCTCATAGGCAGTGTGATTCAATTTGGGTGATTGTCGATCGAATGACAAAATCAAACCCTTTTTTCAGGTAAAGACTACTCATTCAGCAGAGGATTATGCAAAGTTATACATTTAGGAGGGAGTGAGACTCCATGGAGCCATAATTTTGATTATTTCAAATAAAGGCACACAATTTACTGCAAAGTTTTGGAAATCTTTCCAGAAAGTTTTTGGTTCAAAGGTGAACTTAAGTACTGCTTTTCATCCTCAGAAGGATGGGCAAGCAGAGCGTACTATCCTGACCTTTGAAGATATGTTGAGGGCTTGCGTGAATGATTTCAAAGGGAATTGGGATAATCACCTACCTCTCATTGAGTTTGCTTACAACAAAAATAATCATTCAAGCATCCAAATGGATCCATACAAAGCTCTTTATCGAAGAAGATGAAGATATCCTATTGGGTGGTTCGAAGTTTGTGAAGCAAGGTTAATAGGAACAAATCTAGTTCACCAAGCTATGGATAAAGTTAATGTGATTCAAGAGAGGTTGAAACCAACACATACTCGTCAAAAATCCTACACATATGTTAGGAAAAAGTTGTTAGAGTTCAAAGTAGATGATTGAGTATATCTAAAAGTTTCACCCATGAAGGGTGTTATGAGGTTTGGTAAGAAGGGGAAACTTAGTACCCGGTATATTTGACCTTATAGAATATCCAAAAGAATTGGCAATGTAGCTTATGAGTGAGAGCTACCACAAGATTCGATAGCAGTTCATTCAGTGTTTCACATCTCTATGTTAAAGAAGTGCATGGGCGATCCTTCATTGATTGTACCAAGTGAAAATCAGGGGATTAAAGATAGCTTATACTATGAGGAGATTCCGGTTCAGATTTTAAATCGCCAAGTCCACAAGTTGAGAACAAAGGAGGTTGCATCAGTCAAGGTACTTTGGAGGAACCAATTTGTTGAAGAAAGGACTTAGGAAGATGAAGAGGATATGAAGAAGAGATATCAACATCTCTTTGAATCCGGTGAGGATGCAGATCAAGGTACTAATTCTCTTCTCATTACTTTATAAACTATGACTAAGCATGTGGTTACTTGCTTTTGTTTGTTGAGTGTTGAACTTGATTTTACTATCCTTAGCTTAGTGAAAGAAATTTCATAAAGGACGAATGTTCCCAACGGGGAGATATTGTAACTTCTCACAACTTGAAATGACTAAGAATAAGCTAAGAAACTAAAAATATTCATCTTTGGAAAGAAAAGGAAAACCTGGAAAATTGTCTAAGTTAAGAAAGTGAGTTTTGGTCATTTGCAAAAGGCGTGAATTCTAGATTAAGATGATTTAGAGGTAGTTCTTGTTATGGTTGGAAAGCCCTTGGATATATTTTTCCAACGCCGCCGAGTTTCGCGATTTTGATGTCGTATGAGTGAATTATGTCTTTCGAAAGTTAGGCTGTTGGATTGAAGAAAGTCCCAATCCTAATTTAGGGAAGGTCAAACTAGTATTTCATCAATTGATTTCTTATTTCGTTTGAAGGGTTTATTTGGGGTAAAAGTAAGTCTTAGATCATTTTTGAAAAGTTAGAATAACACTTAGGGCTTGGAGAAGAAAGAAAAGAAGAAAAAAAGTGAGAGAAGCCAAGAATTTGCTAAGAACATCAACCTTTGCGAGTGAAATTTGTGGGGGGTGATCTCTATCAAGGTATGTGAGATCTTTTAATGTTGGGCCAGTTCACCCACATACCAAATTGTTTCAGTTCATTGAATTTCAAGTTGGTTGAATGATAAAAAATGAAGTTTTTGAAGAACATTGTTGAATTCTTGTTGGTTGAGTTGTTGGATGCTTAGTGTTGATTTGATTCATGTTTCTGGGTTGTTTTTTGAGTTAAATATATTGGGTATTGAGGGTACTAATGATCCTAAGTGTTTTGGGGGAAACCATGGAAGTTTAGAGGGTTTAGGGATGAAAAATGGTGGAGAAAACTCGAGAAAGACTGTCCGTAGGGCCTTGGGGCGCCACGCCTCCCATAGCCCCACAACACAATCTTTGTCCGTAGGGCCTTGCGGCGCCTTGCCAGCCAGAGCACCCCAACCTGGCCTCTGAAGTTTGGGGCCTGGCGCCCGACGCCTCTGATAGCACCAAGGACGCTAGTTCACCCACTCCTCCCCCATCTTTTCGAGCTAGTTTCTAAGTGATGAGCCTACATTTCCTAGTTAATTCTAATAATCTAAGGTACTTCTAAACATTATTAAATGATACATAAACATGAGATCATGAACCTTGAATCCATATCCAATTCAAGGAGAGTTAAGATCAGAAACAAAGAAGTTAAGAGTCAAGTCTAGAAGTTAAGAAGCAAGTTAAAGTCCTTGATACTTTTAATAACCTTTTTAAAGCATTTCTAAAAAATGCAATAGATCACAATTTCACAATGATTTTTTTTCATTTCATGAACCCACACTATTTTAAGAATTTTAAAAATATTTTTCATGAATAATTTATCACTTTATTCATGAAAAAGATATATATATTAGGTAAGAAGATTTTCTTTTCCTTTGCTCTTTCTCTACATGAATTGAGCAAGTAAAAAAAAATACTTTACTTCTACATCTATTCACTTTCATCTTTTGAAGAGATGCGACTGTGATCGTCTAAAATTTACTTAAACATAAATTTATTAAATGATTCGGATTATATTCATTTCATAAATGTGTTAGCGAAAATAAATATTATGGACTAATAAAATTGGGTTAATTATTTATATCTAATAAATATGAATTTAATTAAATCCCGCTCCATCAAGCTCATATGTCATGTCACTTAGACTAATTGGTCGAAGTGAGTCCTCTTCTAATTACAACTCATCTATTTTAAAACTATAAATAGGGGTCATATATGTCACGCCCTGATTCTACATCCTGGGCGGGACTGGCACTGGAAGACCATTGTTGGCCCCAAGTGAACCCTTGGGCTGACTTTCTTAACTCAGCGGAAGACTTAAACAGAAGAGAAATAACTCAAAGAAAATAACTTTAATGTAATAACTTAGCCAAAACGGCAACTTAAGTCTTAAGCAATAGAACTGAAATGAATAAGAAAAAAGAACTAATGTTATCTGTCTATGAAACATCTAAAATAAAGATGGATGCTGGGACAGGACCCCCAATCATCCTAAAAACTAAAATTCAAGCAAAATAATGATAAAAGATATCCTCCATAATGAAGAAAGGCTCACTAACTGACTCTGAGATGCTCACTGGATCAACGGTATGCCAGATGTTGATCCTAGTTACCTGCGTCTGCATCATGATACGATGTAGGCCAACTGGAATCAATACATTGAATGTATGAGTATGCGAGTTGGAATGCTAAAACAACTTAAGCTTGAAGTGAGTAAGAAGGAACACTTACCTTGGTTCTTCTCAACTCATGAATAAAATAACTCAATATAACTAACTCATTTCAATATAAAGCAATTTAAAAGCAAGTGCAATATAAAGAAATACTGGTTGAAAACATGTCGTAAACTCTGAATGTATACAAGGATACAGTTAACTCTGAGATGTAAGTAAAAATACAAACAAACTAATGTATATATATAAATACATTTTAACTTCTGGGGAGTTTCTGTAACTGACAACCTTCACTTAAGAGTTATATCATACCTCATGCTCCCAGTGTATCCTATACCCAGCCAAAGGTGTAAAATTTGAACTGCCTAATGGATCCACTAGTCTACTGTGAAAAAGGTTCATCTGAAAAGTATGACCCTTTTTCAACCCATGGTGTCTACATGGTTTTATGGAGATGTGATTATTTGAACTCATGTTTGTCCCAATTAAGTGTTTAGTACTAACCCCAAAATATATTGGCTCTTATGTTTTTAACTTCTTCTGTGATTTGAGATTACTGCTCAAAACCTTAGCTCAAAGGCTATCTTGGAAATCTCAGTTTCCCTGCTTGCTTCATTTTATAAAGCTTTTACTCTTTTCTGAAAACTAACCCGAAGGCTCCTTGAATATCTCAGTTTCCGTTCTTATTTAAATGTGAAAAAATTTTAATTCTCTTTGGAAATACTTAGTCCCGATATACTTTTAAATAAATAAATTTTACTCTTTACTCTTTACTTAGATTGAAACTTGAGTCTTAAAACAAAGTTAAAACGTTGTTAAAGACCCTTGAGAACTCTTAAGAACTTTGTCTTAACTTGCTCTTAACTTCTAGACTTGACTCTTAACTTCTTTGACTTTGATCTTAACTTTCCTTGAATTGGATTATGGATTCAAGGTTTATGATCTCATGTTTATGGATGATTTCATGATGTTTAGATGTACCTTAGAGTGTTGGAATCAACTAAGAAAAATAGGTACATAACTTATGAATTAGTACGAAAAGATGGTTGAAGAATGAGGAGAACTGGCGTCCCTGACACTCTGAGAGGCGCGGGGAACCATCTCTCAAACTTCAGAGAAGTTTTGGTGGCGTACAAGCTAGCGCGACGCTCAGAGGCCAAAGTTCAGAAATACTTTTGTGGCGCTCTGGCAGGCGCGACGCCCCAAGCCTCGCCCAGTAAACTTCCGACTTTTCTTTTTCGTTTTTCATCCCTAAACCTCTCTAACTTCCATAGTTCTTTCCCCAAACGCTTAGGATCATTAATTGTAACGACCTGTTTAGTCGTTTTGAGCAACAGATTTTATTTTTGGAAAAACAGGCTGAGGCGACGGACCCCACGACGGACCGTCATGGGCACGACGGACCGTCGCAGGGTCTCGTTGCAAAACACTTAGAAAATCTGAAATTGGGTACTGAAAATCGACTCTCTGAACTTCGTAACGAAATGGCAGGACGGACCGTCACAGACTCTGGTGGAAATTGAGTCTCTGAATCTTGCGACGACCTGCAGGACGGACCGTCGCAGGCACGACGGGCCGTCGCAGGTTGCGTAATCCCAGTCTGGGTCGGATTTCTTTATACATTTTAAGGGACGTTTTTGACTATTCCTGCTTTAATTATAAAGTTAGTGGGTTAATGTTAATAAGTCTAATTACTTAGGGGTTAAAAGAGGTAACCTTAAGTTAATTAGTGGGTTATTATTGCCATCTTTTATTCTTAATTATATACTAACTAGGGTAAAAGAAAGAAGGTTGGAATAAGAAAATTTGAAAACACAAGAGAGGGAGAAAACGAACGAACAGGGAGAGAAGAAGAACAAAGCTTTGGGAATTTGCTTGCTTGATCACTAGTCTTCGGTGGAGGTAGGTTATGGTTTCTCTTACGATATTCGTAGTAAACTCTAAATAGCGAATGATATGTATTGATAATATTGTAAACCCTGCTATGTGCTTAATTGTATGCTTGCATGGATGTAATTATATAATTGTGATTATATAAGCATGATGAAGTTATTGAATCCCAAATCTTGCAAAACCCTAATCTTTTTGTTAATGATGAGGCCTTGGTATAAAAGAAGGCATGATGAACTAAATAATGAGAATGATGATACCTTGGTAAGAAAGAAGGCTTGATGAATCGATAGAAGGAGATCTAGGGGATCGGGTGTCACGAATCGACACGTAGATTTAGGGGATCGGGTGTCACGAATCGACACGTAGATTTAGGGGATCGGGTGTCACGAACCGACATGTAGATTTAGGGGATCGGGTGTCACGAACCGACACGTAGATTTAGGAGATTGGGTGTCACGAACCGATACGTAGATTTAGGGGATCGGGTGTCATGAACCGACACGTAGATTTAGGGGATCGGAGTGTCACGTTCCGACACATAGTAGTAGGGGATCGGAGTGTCACGTACCGACACAAGAGGATTAATGAATATGAGGGAGCGGAGTGTCACGTACCGACACAAGAGAAATAAAGATAATGAATCTTGAAAGATGTTAATATACTCAATCTAATGAACATAATTCCCAAATGAGTATGGTATTGAGGCTTGAGTCCTCCTGTGTGAACTTGACGGTAATTGTTAATGATATAGTACTTGTTGTTGCTACATGTTGAGTATCATAGTTGATTTTATGATATTACTTGGTATATATTGATTTTTATTTTGAGTTGGCCAATGATATCTACTCAGTACCCGTGTTTTGTACTGACCCCTACTTTTATGTTTCTTCTTGTTATTTGTGGAGTGCAGCAAACGTGCCGTCATCTTCGACTCAACAGTAACTCTAGCCAGTCTCATTACTCCGGATATCAGGGTGAGCTAATGCTTCTAGCTTGGACTGGATCTTTCTCTTCATGTCTTGATGCCTTGAAGTTCCGGCATGGACTAGCTTTTATGTATTTTTAGCTTCTTAGAAACTCTTAGATTTAGTAACTTGAAGTAGATGTTCTTGATGACTTCCAGATTTTGGGAAATAATAGTTATTGAATTGGTTTTTATTAATGAGTTTAAGTCTTCCGCATTACTTTATGTTGATATTACATTGAAATTAAGGTTTATATTGGTTGGTTCGCTCACATAGGAGGGTAAGTGTGGGTGCTAGTCGCGACCCGATTTGGGTCGTGACATTAATACCCTCAATACCCAACAGAGTTTTACTCAAAAACTACCCAAAAATCCGAATTCAAATCAACACTAAGCATCCAACAACTTAACCAACAAGAATTCAATAATGTTCTTCAAGAACTTCACTTTTTAACATGTAACCAACTCAAAATTGCTGAATTTAAATAAGTTCGTGTGTGTGAACTAATTCAACACGAAAAGATCACACTTACCTTGATAGCGATCAACCCCAACGAATTCCACTCGCAAACCTTGGCGTTTTTGGCGAATTCTTGACTTTTCTCCCTTTCATTTTTCTCTCTTCTCCAAGCCTTAAGCGTGACTTTGATTTTCTAAGATTGAACCAAACTTAGTTTTTATCCCAATAAACCCCTAAAATGAAATTGAAAATTAATTGGTGCCTTAAATCTGGATTGGGACTTTCCTTACTTCAACTTCGATTGGCATATCTCCCTCATATGATATCGAAAATGCACAAACTTAAAGGCGTTGGAAAATATCTTTAAGGGCTTTCCAACCATATTAAAAACTTCCTCTAACTCACCCTGAGCTAGAAGTTATGGCTGTTTGAAAATGACCAAAACTCACTTTCTTAACTTAGTCTATTTTCCAGATTTTTCCTTTTCTTTCCAAAAATGAATATTGTAAGTTTCTTAGCTTATTCCTAGCTATTTCAAATTGTGATATGTTACAACATAATTTAAAAATAGATAACCAAGAATTTTAACAAGAAGCTAGAGTAAACTCGTGGATCAAAAGCCACAGATTTCTCTACAAGTTCAAGAGCAAGAATTCAAGCATCCAAGTTTCAAGAACGATCAAGATCAAGACCTACAAATTCAAGATCAAGCTCGAAGCCCTTGATCAAAGATGAATTTCAAGATCAAGTCCAAGTCCAAGTTTAACATAAATACCAAGATCAAGATAGAGATCAAGATAGAGATAAATCCCAAGTTCAAAATTAAGAGTCAAGAGCCCTTGAATTATATTTGAAAAAGGCAAATTCAAAGGAATCATAGAGATTGTAACACTGACACTTGAAATAATAAAACGATTATTGCATAATTTTCCGTTCTTGATTATTGTTTTCTCGACATAAATTCTATTGTCTACAGAGACATTTGAGAAAATTGATCTTGAGATCTTCTATCTTGATATCCACACCTTTTTAAACTGTAACAATAACATGAATCTTCTTAAAATTGTTGTTGTAACATACCATAAGTGTACAAAATTACAATTGAAATAAAATGACAAAAAATGAAATAAATAATCATTTAGGTTGAGGCGTAAATATTTCACTCTCTTAAGGAGATTCGAGTCCACTGCGGCATAATTTAAACCGATTCAACAGTAATACTCTTGGCTTGTCCCATACAGGATATAACAATCCAATAACCTCATACGATTCAAACAACTCTGGATTAGTTGAAGAGTCCAAAGCTCCACATAAGGCACGCTTTCCTTCAACATGTAAACATTCTCTTTCATATAGTGAATGTAGTTGAAGACTTAAAAATATTTTTTCGTCTCAACTCTCTCTTTCACTACACTAATCTCAGTATATAAACACAACATATATAGTACTCATTTTTTTACTCTATATTTTCTTATATATCTCTTCTTGTTCTCAACCGAAAGGAAGATCATCACTATTTAAGGGGAGAAAATATTCCTTGTAAAGAATAGGAAGATAATGAAGTAGTTACTAGGGTAAGTGAATGATCTATAAGTTACAATATGAGTTACAAGTTATAATGAGGTAAAATAACGAGTGAATAAAGAATAAGAGGTTACTAGAGTTATGAGGAAATATACGCACCAACTAATTATATGAGTAAAGGAGGCATCTAATGTCAACAAATGGACAAGGATGTTGCACAATGGCACAACTGTGCAGTCAAGGGCAAAGTCAAGATATTGTTAGGGGATCATTCGCATCTTCTTTGACGGAAAGTATTGCTATTTATATATGATTATATATATAGTAAATATCAAATTCATTTCGATTAATTTGTGTGTTTATTTAATTCTTTAAATTTTGAACTCCTTTTTAAAAATCCTAACACTATTCACTGCGTGATAACCCACCTAGGAGTGCATCCGTCTGCCAATAATAAAGAAAATGAGAGTTCTCGCAAACCTCTTACAATCAAGTTAGAATACACTTACCCAACCAAATAAACATACGAATTGTATATTTATTTACCTATTCATAGAAACCCACAATTTAAGATATATACTAAATTATAGTTGGAAAGATTTGCCAAACGTAGGAATTGGAAAGAAAATGAGAATTTCAAAATGCTAAATATTACAAGATTAATATGGAAGGTATTATAGTTATATTCCATAATTAATAAGACAATGATTTATATAATATATAATTTTTAATTAATTTTGCAGTCCAAAATTTTAGGATTTTCTATATAGTCAAAATAAGAAAAGATCTAATAATAAAATATTATTTGACTTAAAAGTTTTGAATTTATAAAAATAATTATATAATAATTTTGACTGTAAAATTATTTACAAAGGATGAAAGAGTGAACGACATTTCGCTAACCACTCGTTTGATGGTTGTTACCTATATATTATACTTCCTCCGTTTCAAAAAGGATGATGTAATTTGATTTAAAACGGAGTTTAAGAAAAGAAAGAAATTTTTTTGATCTTGTGGTTCTAAATTAAAGTTATGTCAAATGTATCAAAATGTTCTTTAATCTTGAGGTCTTAAACATGTCACGTGAAAAGTTAGTGTTGCCAAAAAAGGAAAGAGGTCATTCTTTTTTAAACAGATTAAAAAGAAAATAGAGGCATTCTTTTTGAAACAGAGAAATTATGATACTAGGTAAATTGCTCGCGCTTCACGCGATGGTGAAATACATCAATAATCTACTTCTAAACATTTGATAATATAGGTATTTTCGAGTGGGTACAACCCAAAGATAAATTTTCAAAAATATTTTATCCATAGATGAAATGAATTACTTTTTTAATCTTAAAAAAAATGATTATAAGTTTTTATTCATATTAGTAATTGTTCATTTCATTATGGTTATTTATCACCAAAGTGTTTAGAAAAATATATAATTATTTCATTGTTTATACTTGTATTTTTCAAAAGTTGTACAAACATTCTATTCATTAATTGCGAGGTTTTCTCCTTTTCTATGTCTCTAAATAAAGAATCTAAATATTATACATCTTCTATAATTAGTTGTGTACTTGATTAGTTAATTTAATTTTTCTTAAAAAAATACTCTTGGAGTTTAATGAAACAACATATGTCACTCAAATAATTTGGACTAAATAAAGTCTCGCCAAGTCCCTTATTCAAAATTATTTGCAGTCTATATCACTACTTTGATAGTCAAAAGGAATATTTTGTTGTTTAAGTTTCGATCAATATGGTTAAAACATTATTTTTTTGCAACTTTTAATCAAATATTTATAAGGAGATAATTATTTCTTTATTTTTTTTTAATTAATATGGGTTCATCCAACTTTGAGGGGTAGTTCATTGATTTCAATCCAACATTTGAACCCCAATCTTTTAATTAAGGTCGAGTAAAATACTTACCATCACACTACATTCCTTTATTTTTTAAATGTCACTAATCAATTGAATACCTCGATAAGATAGAAAGTTTAATAGCTAAAACTCCATGGTAGAGCGGAACCACCATAACTTCTAAACACTCAAAAGTCCCTTCTTGGATATTCCATGAATTTTTTAGCCACTGAAAATTCTATAAAGATCAAAGTCATTTATTTTGTAAGTTCAAGAATTTTAATTTACATGACACCAATAGTCTAAAGATTACATCAAATTCTTGATTAACATATCTACTTCAACATAATAATCATAAACATAAATGATAAAGTTTAAAACATGTACTCAAAAACAACAACAATTAATAATACAAACATAAATTAGACTTATATATATATATATATTTAAGGATTTGTAACAAAAGAATGAAATAGAAAGAAAATTATCGAGTTCACTAAATGCACATTGTCCCTTAAAGAAATTATTCTTCTATATTACCCGAGGTATAAAGGAATAGATCCTCTCAGGATAAAATGATGTTATTCACTAAAGTATTGATACAAAAACAATAATGTTAGTGAACCACTCAACAGGAGCAAAATACACAAATATTTAATTGTGCATAAGCATAAGAAGTTTAGAATTTGCATTGGCTCAAAATGCAAATCCCTCTATTTATAATTAACAAAGGGTAGTGTGAATAAATATTTATTGTGCCTTATTGGAAATGTCATAACTCTTTGGGGAAAAGTCACACCTCTTATAAAAGTCACAACTTTTTATAAAAGAAGCAACTTTTCACAAAAAAGCAACCTTTCATAAAAGTCGCAACTCTTCATACAGTTATAACTCTTCATAAAAGTTGCAACTCTTCGTATAAGTCACAATTTTTCATAGGAGTCGCAACTTTTCATAAAAGTCGGAACTTTTCATAAAAGTCACATTTATGAAAGGGAAGACTAATTTTTAAAATAAATAAATTAAAAGGTAATCCTAGTTTGTGGTGGTGCCACATAGGCGGGTCTAGGTTCTTTTTTATACTCCCTCCGTCCTTTTTTACTTGTCCACTTTTGAATTGGCACACGTATTAAGAAAATAATTAATGATGTACTGAGTTTACCATTTTACCCCTATTAATTATGAAGTGGATGAATAGTTCTATATTTTTCAAAGTAATTAGTCATTTAATTGAGGGTATAATAGGTAAAAAAAATTGTCATTTCTTGATTTGTCAAAGTGGACAAGTAATTAGGGACAACTATAAAAAAAAAGTAAACCAGTAAAAAGGGACAGTGGAAGTATATATATATATATATATATATATATTACTTTAAATGGAATGTTTGATTTAAGTGTTAATTTAAAATTTATTGCAACGAGTTGTTATAACAATTGTTATGTTATAACAGAAAGCTTCATTTCATGTAACAATCTATTGAGTGTGATTGTGATTGTGTCCTTATCTTCTTTTTTTCTTCAAATCATCCTTCGTATAGTAATTTTTCTTCTCCTATCTGTTTTAAGAATAATTTAACCTCATATCACATTATTCTTTGTAATGTTACACATTTATTTTTTAAATTAATAATGTATGACATTACAAAACAATATAAAACATTACATTATATAAATATTATATTCATAAAAATAATACAATACAATACAAAAAATATATATAATACATTACAAAGAATAAGGATCGTTAAAAGTTAGCTGAATGCTTGGTCATGTGATACTACTTTGGTCCCCTATTCTTTTGGACATTTTGTGATCTTGACTAAGTAATTAATCCAATAACAACTCCTACACATTTTCCTAAGAAGAAAAGAAAAAAAAATTACAATGATATGATAATAATGCATAAAAGTGAGGAGATAACTCCAAACTTCCCTTGGGGTTTTACTTTTTTTCTTTATTTCTGCTAATGTTTTATATTCACGTTGAAGTTTGATTAAATTTAAAATTGCAATGGAAAATCTCACAATAAAGATAAAATATTTTGTAACACTCTGATTAAAAAAAAAAATAATTATCACTTCACTACAACTCTTGGAGTTTTACTTACTTGACTCACAAAGTTGTCCTTGATCAATAATATATTGGGTTATGTGCTCTTATCTTTTTGAATCCTTGAATGTTGTCCTTCACAATGGACAGATTGTTTGTTATAAAAAGAAATGGCGTAGTCCAATTCATACACAAAAGAGAAGATATTGTCTCACTCTTACTATATTATATACTTTACTCCTAACTAATAAAGAGTTCGTTGTGTTTTCATAGGAATTAAGAAACAATTAATCAGTCTCTCCGCAGCTCTACTGAAATTGATCAACACAATATTGAATGGAGGTACGTACCTACTGATTTATTTTAAATATAAATAAATATAATATATCTATATAAGTGGATTTGCATGTACTCCCTCCATTTACTTTTAATTGTCACTTATTCCTGAAATAATTTTAATTTTTACTTGTCACTTTTGACATATCAAAAAAATATAATAGTTTTTTTTCCATATTTTACCTTCAACATTAAATACTTAACTTTAGGGGTGTGTATTCGATTTTTCAATTTAAATTTTTAAATTTTTGATTTTGTAAAAGTATAACCCAATCAGATTCAAAATAAATTTGATTTGAGATATTGTATACATTTCTTTGGTTGCCTTTTTAAGAGTTGTCTTTTCCTTTTCTTAAACACGTGCTTTGTATGCTTATTCTTTGTAATGAAAAATAATATAATAATTTTACATCATCTGAAGTGATCAAATTTTTAAAAAATAAAATATTATTAATGGAAGTAGTATATACTAAATTTTACATTTTTAAAAATGCTATATTACATTAAAAAAGAATTACCAGTATTAGAGATTTAATTATTGATCTTATTTAGAATATTTTAATTAGAAATATTAAATAGTTAAAATAATAATATAATAATCAAAAAGTGAAATTTAAAATATGAATAACTACTATTCACCTCTCTATAATTGGAGAATAGAGAGTAATCGAAAGTAATTGGAGAACTCATTCTCTATTTACTCTCCATCCCCTTCATTGTATGTTGACCCCAGCCCGGACTGACGACAATAACGATACTACTGAAAAGGACGGTTGCAATATTTCCCATACTGTATAGACTTTGTGGCAGACGAATGATTAGATGGAATAGTGCCACGACCCGCCAGATACCCAGGCAGTTCGCGACCTGCCTAGGCAGCCAGCAGCAGGCGCAAGGGGGCAGGCAGCCCACACCGGTTAGCAGACCAAGGTGCAGGCGCCCAAGCAGGCAGCAGTTAGAGGGGCAGCCGTTACAACCGTTTTGGCAGTTACAGCAGTTACAGCTGTCAATGAAGGTGAAGGGGCAGCAGTTTCAAGCCTTGATGAGGCTTGCTCAAGGCCTCTTGGAACGTGGGGGCAGACTAGTCAAGGCTAGGAGTCCTTTTTTGAAAGACTTAGAAGCATGTCTTGTGGGCATGGACTTAGGGGCTTGTATATAGTGTAGCATTTATTTACTCTTAGTCATTAGAGTAGTATAAATAGGTAGTCATTGTATTTGTAATACATCTATCAACGAACATATCAATACAAGTCTTTTCTTTCAAATTTTGTCTTTGTTTTCTCTTTCTAAGTTCTCTTAGCGATCCAAGTAGTGGAAGGCTTACTTGAATCTACAAGATCGTGAAGAATCGTGAGTAGACCGTCAAGTGCCGCACGGAGTATTGTCCGATTCGAAAAGTCCGTGACAATAGGCCTTCTAATATGCCGACTGTTCTACTGCAATATGATGAGAGGTTATTCCGCCTGGAACAAAAGGATCAACACCTTCCACGCCCCATGCTGAATTTAAAGATTGTACTTTTTCAGTTTGTCCATAAGGATCGGAGACCCATATTTTAAGACCATACTAGCCTGTTACATTTCAAGGGTCGGAGATGGTATCTATTGTGGATCAAGACATGAAGGTTTGCTTTTTGTCCTACCCCGAAAGAAAGAGTTTTGCTTTTTGTCATATCCTGAAAGAAGAACACCAGGTGTTGACCCTTTAAGGTCTTTTCCAACCCACTCTATTTCACCTTATATTCTCTATATTTGAAGAGTAAAATAGAGTATGAACTCTCCAACCATCCACTCTTGATTTTACTCTCTATTCTCCATTTATAGATAGATAAATAGTAGTTCTCCAAATTAGAAAAGCTAATATTCATAATTTTTATGTCACTTTTTGATTATTTTATTATTATTTATATTATATAACATTAGCAATTAACATATTATAAATCGCATAGCTGTTAGTTAAATCTTTATATTCGTAAATATTTTTTTATTGTGATATAACAATTTAAAAATATATATTATTTAATCTACTTTCACTCCGAATTAATAATATTTCATTTTTTTTTAAAAAAAAAAACATCACTAAATATATAACTTAAAATAGAATTATTATTATTCAGTATGAAGAATGCACGAAATTTAAATGATAGAATGAATTTTTAAACTTTAAAAATATAATACTTGACATATTAATCAACAACAATCATTTTGACTCCATAATGCGTTAATTGAACATTAATGGAAGCAGCGTAATAATCTTAAAAGTCAAGTATTAATGTAATTGTATTTCATTGATGATTTCACTTTTATTTGAATTGTCCATTAATATGTGTAATACATAATACTTGCTTACAATTATATTATTTAGAAATTTAGAAAAGAATATAATTTGATGTTAAACAAAGAATATGGAAAAGAAATTATTTTTAAAGATTATATACAATTATTATTTGAAAATATAGAAGTAGAAAGAATTTATATTATGAAATAAGAAATTAAAATGAACTAAAAATAAAAATAGAAATAAAATATTGAGGAAAGAGAGGGAGATTTTTTTAGAGAGCAAAATAGAAAATTGAGTTGTACATAGTTGGTTGTCTCGTAGTAATATAGAATAAATTTTAAGCATTATTCATAGTGAAAAATAATTAATATTTTAAATTACATATTTAAAGTGAAGAAGTTTGAAAAAAAATGTTAATCCGGAATGGAAGTAATATACCTAATTAATAAAATATTTTAGAGGTCATATTACGTTATAAAATCATTACAAATAGTAAAAACTTAATCACTGTTTGGAGAACTACTACAAAAGTGAAAATTTGGAGAATTACTATTTACTCCTCTATAAATTGAAGGGAGTTGACGACCCCATACTCTATTTTTACTCTTTAAATAAAGAAAATAGAGAGTAAAAAAGATGGTAGATGTTTTTAAGAATGGTGGAGTTTTTCTAACTTGTTTACACAGATGGTACTCCATCTTTTATTTTTGTAATATCAACTTAGAGAGCAAGCAAGGATTTATCAGACCCATTCTCACAGTTTTTGAAGTTATTTCTTACATTGGGATAAAAGTCTGGTATTCCCTGTTAGTGAGGTGAGATTCCTAACATCTAGGTGCTAGCAATGCCCAGGGTTGACATTGGCACTCGGCCTACACCCTATTAGGTTGTATCTTTGAGAGCGAAGGACAGGCCAACAAGAAGTGATTGGTTAATGCAAGATGGAAGGCTCAATATTTATCCTTGGGAGGTAGGGTCACATTGATTAGAAATGTTCCGGGACCTGCACTTGGAAAGCTATCAGGACACAATGGGAGTCTTGCTTGCACTCTTCAAAAAACAATGTATATTTGAAGAATCTGATAAGGGTGTAACAACGAAAGTGAAGAGTCCCCGCAATTTAGTTGAGGAGAGTATGGTCTGAAACATTGTCTTCACAGTTGGGGTAGTCTAAGGAAGATTTCCTTTTGGCTTGACAAAAGAAGCACCGACTAAATCCGCATCGCGCACTAGAGGGTCCGGATTTATTACTCTTACCAGATGCTATTGAGGCCAGCATTGAAAAGTCTGAAACTTATATAGTCAGAATTTTTCCTTCAGAAGACTACTAAATGACTGAGGTTGATAGAGTGGCTGATATGTTGGAGATTATGGAGGACTGTCAGCACAAGGGAAGTAGAAGATGCAGTCTCTTGGAAGGAGGAAGAAACAAAATTTTCAGTCAGCTGGGCCTTTTCCATGCTCTTCGAACCAACTAGACGGAATAGCTCTGGAAGTTCAATTCGAAAACAAACACCCCCTATACAAAGTGACTCGGGACTCTTCCAAAATGTCGGTGTGCATATCAGATTTTCCAAAAGTAGTGTATTTTAGAGAATCTGACATGGATGTGGCACCGGAAGTAAACAGTCCGCACAACTTATGTTATACTACAATTCTGCTGGGTATCCCTTCAGAAATTTTAGGACAGACGTAAACTGTAGAGAACTAAACTTCCTGGAGTGTAAAATGAGATATGGATGATATTAGTAGGAAAATGCAACAAATGTTACATGAGAGACTTTGGAAGCAGTTTTAAGCACACACCAGAAAAAGCACAACATACTGAAGAATTTTATTAGGGTATTCCCAACATCTAGAAGTGCAAAATAAGTATCTTCAAACTGACTATATAACAAAGACGTCTTCATAGGACTCCCCAATTAATAACATCTCCAATAAGTAATTATTACTAGACACCAATGCTTCAACTAAATAAATTTAGCTGTTTTACCGAACTGCTTCCTCCCTACCTAGGCGATCAAAGTTAAAGCTTCTTGAACTCATTTGACATCAACCATCCAATTCAAACGGTAGGGGTCAGGAATTTGTATTGTTGCTTTTACTTTTGTCTGCATCTTGACGCACAAATTGCCCTCGCATGCGTGGCCTTTGTTCTGCAAGTCTCTTTCTACTCTGGTACCGGACCTAAAATACATGGGAAGAAAATTCAGACAAGTTTTGCTTCTCTGCCAACAATTGACTGTTCCATAGCTTTAAACCCAACAAAAGCTAAATTTTGTGAATTAAAATTTGAACCGCAAAGAACTTTAAATCTTGCTGATGAGATGTAGCAGACAAAGTTGCATCATTGACTTCATGTGCAAGTTATTGTATGCAAAACTATACTATAGTAAAAATGAAAAACAAAAAGACAAGGGATTGGTATGCTGAACGGCTTAAAAAGAAGGTTCAAGTGGTATTTCAACAAACTACAGAATTATGGTGCAGCAGAAAAGCGTCGTAAATGTCTCAGTCTCTATGTTGTTATTAAGCATAAGAGGGATTTAACTAGTCAATGTGAGCACATAATGTGTACTTGAAAGTTCAAGACAGTTAAAATATCAAATTTCAAATTCAACAACTAAAACAACCTAAAAAAGTTCAAAGTTCAAATTTCAAATTCATCCTAAACATAAACTAAAATTACTGGAGTAGCTAAAGTAAATTTCAACACTCCTCCCTTGCTTTCGTTACTACAATTTAAAAAATTCTCCTCAAATTTTAATTTGGTAATTGTTGCTCACTGTTTTTGAAATTGGAAAGAAATTTCATCTCTCTCTCTCTTTTTTTTCTGTTGGGTTTCTGCCTAAAAACCACCCTCGAAAATTTTGTAGTTTGGAAGCTCTTTTGAAAGTGTTTTTGTTCTGGACAATGATAGGATTTGGTAGAAGTTGTTTGCAAGGATCTTTCTTCCATCACAACAACCCATAAAACAAGGTGTCAAAATATGGTTTCATTCTCACCGACCAAATTTGATAGTTTTCATTGGTGAAAGTTTGTGGGGGCATTGAAAGAGAGACTACTTACCATAGTTGAAAATTGCTTTAAAAATTGATATTAGTTATAAATTGGTTGAAAATAGCCTTGCGTGATGGGTTAAAATAGGTTGAAAGTAGCCTTGGCAGGTTGAAAATGTTTCTCTAGAAGAACTCACAGATCCCGTAAGATCAATGAGGCTCTTAATACCACTGTAGGTTTTTTCTTAAAAGATAGTGCAGCAAAAAAGAGTTGAAAAATGTCTCTCAAATTTTTCATTAAGCATAAGAAGGCTTTAAATAGCCAATTTGATCAAATAATATGCAGAAAAGCTGCAATTCAAAAGAGCTAAAATAACTCAACAACTAACACAACCTAATAAAAAGTCCAATTTCAAATCCATCCTAAACCTAAGCAACTTATTATTGTAAAATCTACTGCAGCAACTAAAATAAATTTCAACAATATTGCAACCATAACAATTACCTTCTTCTCAAAGCATCTCTCCTTCCTCTTTTGCCGGAATTTAATCAGAGCAGCCTCTCGTTGAGCCGAGTGATCACCACTTCTAGTTGCACTTCCACTCCCACTTCCAATTTCACATTTTTCACCAGTTTCATTTTCAGCAACCAAATTGGTTCCTTCAGCAACTACAGCAGTGCTGCTCCCATTTTGGCCACTGCTTCCATTTTGCCCATTGCTTCCATTGTTACTTCCTGATGCACTTCCATAATTAGCAGCATTTCCTTCAACAGGAGTACCTACCATGTCAGATGTTCCACAATCGGGAGCAGTTTCAACAGCATTTCGCAAAGACGAAGCATCAGCATTAAGCAGCTGTTGTCGCTGCTGCAAGCTAAGCACATGGTGGTGATGGTGATGGTAGTGATGATGGTGGTGCTGAACTTGGAACTTCTGGTGCATTGCTCTTGCTTGGCCCACGGCTGCCTTTGCAGTATCTTGTGTTCCTGGAACCATTGCTTGAAGAGAAGAAGTATGTCCATGTTGCACTGGTTGAAATGCAGAACAGGAATGGGCATTGACTGCAGGTTTGTTTATTGGTTTGTCAATTAATGTGTCTGGTTTGATGAAGAAATTATTTGTCGACGAGCCCATGTCATTGTTGTTACTACTTCCATTTGAGCGCTGATTAGGGGTACTGCTCGACTTGGATTGCAAGTTGTGAATTGATTCTGCTTTTGCAACTTCTGAACTATTATTAACTGGTGAACAGCTGCCCACGTTTCCAGTTGGAGCCTGATTAGCAGTTGAAGCAGCATTATACCTGCATGTGATGACAATCAATTAGCAACTGAAGCTTCTTTGGTCAGGTTGTTGAGTTTTAGTGACAGATGAATCACATGCCTAGAGAACGCTGACAGATCTGAATGCCTGAGTATATTTCGCTCTTGCACACCAGTCCCATTCTCTCCAACATCTCGAAGTTGCTTCAAACTAAGTTCAAGTGAAGGCATGTCTTTACTGTCATAGGTGGCAATTTCTTTGATGTTTGTGATCTTGGAAGGATCATTTGGAACTTCATTGGCAGTACTTTCTACTTGAGGCGTACATGTGTTGGTTATGTCACCCATATAACCAACATCCTTGTCCTTCAGGTCATCTTCCCGTGTTTCCTTGTTCAGCTTTAGGTTTCTACCCATATTCTCATTATCTTTAGGATCTAACTCCAAATGTTTGTCCTTCATAGAAGCTGCTAAACCATCCATAACTTTACCTGATAGGCCTTCGAGCTCTGGAACATTAGCAACGCCCATGTTCAAATCTTTAACCGTTCTAACATTTCCTGAGATGTAAACCACATCATAAAAATATAACAGATTATATAATAACACAATAACAAAAGTAAACAGAATAAAAAGAAATTGATCTAAGATGTTTTGTTATCCATGGGGCGTGGAAGAGCCACCTACCCAGTTCATCCTTCTCATTGAGACATCTTCTTGTGGCATTTGCAGGCACCCAGGTAGCACTAAGTGCTTCTGGTCTTGAATGGATAACCTGGGCACAAGTGCTATCAGGGGGATCTGCCAATTCATTCCATGGTGACATGGGTTGGGGGCTGTCGACTTCAATGGCCCTTTTAGACCACGAACTCTGCCAAAAAAGAAATAAGAAGATGATTTATAATGGAAGAATCTTACTGCAAGCCCTTATCTGCCTACCTAGCGTAAGAATCAAGACACTAACTAATCCACAGACATGAGCTACCTATGCAATATGTATTAGTTTGTTTATGGTATGTGTGTAAATATGAATAAAGAACTAAATACGAGTGGGCTAAAACGTGTTGAGTGACTGAATGGTTCAGGATCCATGCTGGAAGTTCACTCGAGGCAAGATAAGTGTCCTTTTTGTCCAAACAATGGGTCATGATAACCAACCCACCCGAGTCAACATAATTATATATAGAGAGAGAGATACACACCCACAAAACCAAATTAAAAGTTTATTTTGTTTATAAAGAGTGCACATGAACACTTGAGAGACAAAAATATTCCTGACTAATCAAGTAGATATTATTTCTATTTTTTAGAGTGTTGTCTTATGAATCAATTGGGTTATATTAGGTGCCCAAATTGATCAAAACTTTTGAGGCAATTCTACCTGTCCCAAATTGAACCATCCATGAATATGTTCCTAATTCAACCTGCATGACTTTGGAGATAGTTTTAGCCTTTCATGGTCAAGTTTTAAATGAAGAGAGGGGATGGGAGTCTAAGAAAATCCAGAGCAAGAATAATGGTAGTGCAATTACTCAAACTAGATGGGAGGTAACTGTCAGATATCCTACAGGTTCACACAAGCAAAAGGGAATCTCCGAGATCACGAACCGGCTTGATTTAAATTATATTGTACGACTCTAGCAACTTTTTTCTGCTTTAATCAATTTTATTAATCACAATCACTATTGGTCTGAGCTATTACCTCAATACAACTAATTATTTTGATGAACAATTATGATCACTATTGTATAGAATCAGAGACAGTTAACATAATACAAAACAATCATGTCAGAGATTTCAGTAACTATGTCAGCATAATTGGCTGACCATATCATTCGACAAATCTATTTAACTACAATGTATTAGGGCATATCCCAAGGAAAAAAAGAATTAGGGGAATCATATGTGTATATAGTTTTTAACTAGTACATGGTTCTAATGGTTTGGCAATACACTTTTTGATCCACTAAACACAACCCATGCTATCTCATTACAATAGGAGCTTTTTGGTCTTTCACCTAAATTCCCCAATTTCCCTCCACATGATTCCCAGATGCCCACCATCTTCTCTGGTCTAACCCGTTGTTCTCTACCACTTCCAAATCTTAAGTTCTGTACTTCCCACCATTTCTGTCTGGTTAACAGATAGATTAAGGAACATAATTACAAAACAACACGAAGAATAGATCCATACTTATTTTCTCTTTTCCAGAGATTAAAAAACTAAAATTACCCAAACACAGAATAACTTCTAAGTAAAGGGCAGCCCGGTGCAATAAAGCTCCCCGCGATGTGTGGAATCCGGGGAAGGCCCAGATAGCAAGGATTTATTGTATGCAACCTTACCCATTGCATTTCTGCAGAAGACTGTTTCCATAGCTGGAACCCATGAACTCCTGGTCACATGGCAATAACTTTACCCATTAAGCCAAGGTTCTCTCCTTCACAGAGTAACTTCTAAGTAACCTATATTAACTCAACTTGAAAGCATTTTTAAGTGTTGACTGGCATAAGCTCATTCCAAACCTAAAATTGACTGGGTTATTCCAACTAGTGTCCGTTTATTGCTAACCTGGGTAAATAAGTCTAAGTAACCTGAGATTGTTGACCTAAAACTATCTAATCTTGATTGTTGTCTGGCTAAGTTGCTCATGAGTCATGATGGGAGAGAAAGAAGTTTCAGGGCTTCTAGATAAAGTCGGAAAGTGACCTGCTGGATAATAACAGGAGAGTTGGATTACAACTTGTTCTCTTCTCCATCTTTTGTACTTCAGAACAAAATGACAACTTTTACCTAATAATTTATCAAATGGATAGAGAATTAAAAGGGTTAGTAATCTGTCACAGTCGTTAACTGATAGATTAAAAGAACTTCAACATATGGATGTTTGTGGGTACAAGAGAAAATTCAATTTTGGAAAGCTCTGAATGGAGAAGGGGTGAAGTAGTGTGGCAATAAGAGGAACAAATTACTGCAAAAAACATGGTGGGCAGGATTGTGCAGAAGCAATAACTACCAAGGAGCTGGATAGTTGGAGCCACTACTTGTCTAATACAATAGATATATGTATTGATCATGCCTTCATAATAACCAGAAATTTGTGAAAACTACCAAACTTCAACAAACATTCTGACACCTAAAAATATTATCTTGCGTTTACTTGGATTATTCAAGTCCATCAACTTCAGATACTAACTAGAAAGAAGAAGAAACTGTGGTATCCCCTCCATGTGAATAAAGAGGGAATGTACAGGCACATTCTGGAAAGTTGCTACAACATAAGAGACCACTAATAGAAAAGCCATGCCAAACTATAGCCATGAAGACAGAATACCTGAGTGCCACTTCCATTGTCACTTCCGTCCCTGTCGTCCAGATCAAAGCTTCCATTCTCAGCTTCATCATTGCTATCAGTGTTGTTTCCCGACATTTCAACACTTTTAGATTTCGTCGACTTTTGAGTTTGTATACCACTTTCACTTCCACTTCCGCTTGACTGAGGAAAGGATGAGAAATCAAAGCAAAATGGGTCTCACTTAATATGCGATTCGTTCTAATGTCTTTCTAAGACAACATAGAGAACAGAGCTATAAAAGAATGACACATTAAAATTCTATCAAATATGGTGCTTCCAGACCAAAAATTATACTGTCCGAGGTTTAAGAGGGCATTCCCAAAACTTCCAGTTACAAATAAAGATGACTGCATAAACTTACACTATGGCATTTCCTCCAAACATGCTGCCACAGATTTTTAAGCTCATTCTTTCGAATAGGCTTCACTAAAAAGTCAACTGCGCCCTTTGACAAACACTTAAAGACTATACCCATAGAGTCATTAGCAGACATCACTGCACACAAAACTCATCAGGTGGAGCAGTTAAAAGTATCATATCTTCAAGATTTTAAGCAAAACTCCAAATATGAATAAGCAAAAAAATTACGTAGGAAAGATGCTTACTAATCACTGGGACATTCTTGAGAGTTTTGTGGTTCATAATCTTTGACAAAAGACCAACACCAGACAAAAATGGCATGGCCACCTCCGTCAGAACAAGATCAACATGGTTAGTTAGATCTTCTAAAATCCTCCATGCTTCAAGGGCATATCCCACAGCTATAACTGCCAATATTCCAAAGTAATACATTCGATAAGAAAATAAAAAAGACAGGATGGATCAAAAGATTCAAAAATCTGCAAGTTTTGGTTAGTCTCAAACAATTGAGTTTCAAAAAACCTCAAGAGATATCCACGTTCCCTCGAAAAGAAATACCGTCTCAGAACAAGATTTTTTCCCTGTTATTAGTACATATCCTCTTATGCATATTTACCTGCTTCAGTTCATAAGCAAGCCCCAACTTACCCAGCAAGTAAAGAAAAAAGCTAGTAATGGAAGCAAATGATTTGGGGCACCCTTTTACAGAATAAGTAATAACATGCACTAAAGAAGCATAATGTTTTCTTAGGCTTCTTAACAGTAGAGCAGCAAATATTTGTAATGAAGTAAAGAGCTGCAAGTATATATAAATTAGTTGTAGGTTGTAGTATGAAATTACTCCATCCAGATCCTTTGACTAGCGGGAGTTGGAGGACAAGTACTGTAATTACCACGATAGAAATTAGCTTCCACTGAGGAAAGAAAACCTTCACATTATGATGCATACTACAATTACTACTATGTCTTAATCTGAAACAAGTTGGGTTTGGATATATGAATGTGAATAACTGCGTTTATCCTAGTGATCCACAAACGACGAAAGTCTTTCTTTTTCCTATCCCTATCCCGATGAGCCGAAACTAAAGCTCTTATTTTCTGTTGAATAATAGTTCTAGTAAGCCTTGAATTAGCCCCTCAAAAGCTTGATGCAAATAAACGAATTTTTGTTATAAGTCTGTGAGCTATATATCCTCGTTTAATTCTGGTCATTGAACAAATGAAACTTTGACGAATAACTAATTGATTGCCTTTCTTTCAGTTATTTTTTCCCCCTTCCTAGTCTATTAAATAACAAAACGGTTTTTTCCAAAAAGAGCTACTTCCGGCTATACTCTAGTTGGACAGTCTTAGTTCAGTTTAAGAAGTCAAGGAGGCACGAAGAGCTATCAAAGAGTCTTTCTATTTGACTGTCCAGAATCAAGTGGGAGATTCAATTGAAAAAGGCTCTTACTATAGATAGGGTGTTAGCTCTGTTCTTTTAAATAAGGATGTTTAGGTTTGACTAATAAGATAGAAAGGGGCAATCCAAAACCCACTCAGCTGAGTTCGGCTTTCGTTGTTACCTACTTTAGGGCTTATGTAAAATATAAAGAAGAACCCTTTTAGGGCCTTTTTGTTTAAGCGCTGCTCGTCTCATACATTATGTTGTTCCATTTAAGCTAATCTCATAGTAATATTATTTACAATAGAAATATTAGAAGTTCACTATATTTTTCATTGGCACATAATCATTTATACAGACCCGATAGTTACTACCTTCAAAGTGGGATCACGATTTTTCCGTTGTTGTAATCAAATGTCATCAGACATCTAATTAATTGAATATTAGATGGTAATATTTTAATTACCCGAACATAGAATTACACGTTCAGAAGCAGTAATGCATTTTGGACTGCATTGAATCAAATTCTGATAATATATCTAATTTAATAATAGTATTTTTAAATTACATAAAGGGTGAGTAGA
Organism: Solanum lycopersicum; assembly: GCF_036512215.1. Classification (NCBI taxonomy): domain Eukaryota; kingdom Viridiplantae; phylum Streptophyta; class Magnoliopsida; order Solanales; family Solanaceae; genus Solanum; species Solanum lycopersicum. Next base: position 43,834,235 of record NC_090803.1, read on the forward strand.
TAAAAAGTTCAGCAGCCTTATTTAATGCTCCACACTCACTTTTTTCCTAAATAGTGTGCAGTCTATTTTTATCATTATAAATTAATTGCCTACATCAATACTTTAAGGGGTCGTTTGGTAGGCCGCATTAGAAAAAATAATCCATGTATTAGGCAAGGTATTATTTAGTACTATGTTTGGTAGGAATTTGGGCCTATGTATAACTAATCAACATGGATTAGTTATACTCCTACATGGTATTATAGGATGTATTACTAATACCTTCCATTTGGAGGTATTAGTAATGCATAGGATATAATACCATGGGATAAGTCTATGTGAAGACAAAAATATCCCTCAAATCATTTTAATTATTTTGTTTCTTTTTCTTGATTTTATGATTTATATTTGTACTAGTAAATTTATTTAAATAAATAAGCTTACAAATTATTTAGAGAGTTGTTTGTCACTAAATAAATCCAACACAAATTTGAAATGTGAGTATATTACGCTATATATATATATGTTTTCTAATTATTTCTATTTCTTCGGAAAAAAATTATTTGTATTTTGAAGAATTTAAAACATACATACATGTTAAATCTACAACTTGCAATTTTTATGTGAAAATGTAGATGGTTCGTTTTATTTTACCATTTCGACCGTCTTTTCAATTTTCAAAAGAGACTGTTTATCTTTTTAGAATTGAAAAATGACATTTTGTAAGTGATTAATTTATTAAGATGACAATTATTTATCATCAAATAATTCAAGTGAAAAAATAGCAAACATGATAACAAAATTGTTCCTCTTATAGCTAGTTAGAAAGCCATAAAGAAATAATTTTGTCCGGTACTTATCTACCTTGACCCAGTTTCCTAATAATTCAAGGGTATAATTCGAAAGAAGCTTTTTATAGAGTTTTAATCCAAACACAAGATGAGGTGGAAAATAATGAACCAAACACTTGATAAAAATAAACCCTGCATTACTAATCTCTAGATTACTAATCCTGTGTTATTAATTTTGTACCAAACGACCCCAAGGCTCCAAATTTTACTCCTCCCTAAACATGTGCAGTTTATTTTCACTATTGTAAATTAAATACCTGCATTTTAAATTCCTTACTAACAGCAATGTGAATAACCTTAGTTTTACTGATTATTTCTACTTTCCATCTTCCCATGTATTAACTTTTCCCCACAAAGTTTTCACATTCTTCCTGCTCTATATAAATGTCCACAATACGATGACGAAATCGGGTTGTCCTATTAGTCTTCTCTCTGTCTCAAATACACTGTTGCCCAGTATGTATATCACTGTAATTGTAGTTACTTTTGTTTTCTACTCTTTATCATGATCATTATGTGTCAATTTAGCTACCAAGTTTTCTCAGGTAGAACATTGAAAATGAAGTTTAGTGTTCTGGGAAGCGAGAAGTGATAAAAAGCAACAAGAGCTCGCTTCACCAAAGCACACACTTTTTTAAATAAAGTGGTATGTAGTATAAAAAATAAAATGTACTAAATATGCATAGATAAATAATCAAGAACTCAATACAGGTAACATATTAAGAAAATCTTTCAATTCTTAGATTAAAAAGTAAATAATAGATACTAGAAATAGATATTGAATAAGAAAATACAACTTACTAGAAGCAAAACCAGAACACTGACTCAGTCACAGAACAGCAAAAACACAAACGAAAAAAAATATAGAGCAGAACAGAAAAAAAGAGAAAAACAAAACATACACAGTAACATTACAAACAGAGGAATTTAAATCAGAAGATATAAAAAGAAGAGTAAACAGAAAATTGAAAAGAAAAATAAACCTACTTACCTTGTGGAGCAAAGAACGGAAAGAGAAAAAGAACTATGTAAATTTACAGAGAATCCAGCAGCAGTCGATAAAGGAGGGACGCTTAAAGAAAACCTAGTTAGCGCTTATCTCTTAAAAGCGAGCTTATTTCTCGCTTTAATAAAAAGCACGCTTGTCGTTTCTGGGACTGAAGCACACGCTTTTTCACATTATTTAGGATTTTGTTCTTGTATGACAACTATGTTTAATATTTGGTCATTCATCTTTTGAAGGGTATATATTAGATAAGGAAAAAACTGCTCTTCATCAAAAAATATAGACAGGGAAAAACTGCTTCTACATTACAAATAAACTTTGTGTTAGCATCTAACTCCTAGAACCTACAGGAATATAAAGGCGAGTGAAGAAGATCTAAGAAGCCAGTGCTTACCTATTAGCACACGAAAGAAACATGCAATAGAACGGGTGATTGAAATGTTAGTCATTCAACAAGGCTTAACAAACGAATACAAATTACAACGATGAGGGTACTTGTTGGCAACTAATATTCATTAATGAAGAGGTCGCACTATTTTAATCGTGTATAAGATATCTGAATTATTTGCATTACGTACTGCATTCCTATCTATATCACCCCTACTTCACTTTTCTTACATTGCCTTAATCATTTAAAATTGCTTTATGCAACTATATTTGTATTCAGTTTTATTTTTGCTTATTCTCTAGAGTTTCTCCACAGTTCAAGCTTTTGATTGATACCTTGCCTGCATCAACAAATAGCATGCACTATGGGATCTCATAGTGCCATTTAAGTAGGCATAGGCATAGAGCTGAGTCGACTCAGGGCTCGGCTCGGTTAAAGTTCAATCAAAGGTCAGGCCTCGGTTGACTCGCTCTGGTCATGCAGTTAATGATTACTTTAAAACTAAAAGTTATCCACTAGTCTTAATTAAGTTAGTAAAATGTCTATTTAATAATTATTATCATAATTTATAATTACTTCTTTAATTAATTTGATGCAATTATTTTTTTTATATTGTTAGGAAAAATGTCTTAAAACACTTGAACTATATCCAAATTTGCTATAACACACTTACGTTGCAGGATCCTATGATCCCCTAATATTTTTTAAGTAGAATTAAGACACCCTTAAGTACTTACATGGCATAAATGACCAAACAAAAATTAAATGATCAAATCATGTTTTACACAAATTTTTGTCCTTTCTTTTACTTTCAATGACTGGCCTCTTCCATTTTTGTATTTTCTTTTCTTTTTGTTAGTTTTCTATCTTAAGCATGTGATTCTATTATTTTTCTGCAACTCTTAACTTCTATTCGTCATTCTCTTCGTCAAATTTTATTTTTTGTAATGTGATTTCACTTAAAAGTAATCCGTTTTAACTATCTATTTCAGCTTCTTTGTTTTGTGAAGGAAAGATAGGAGGACTATTATATGTTGATTTTATACACTAAATCTTTCAAATTTACGTTGATTCTACAAATTATTAATTGATAGTAATTGAAGGAAGATAGTTGCTTTAGTTTTCCTTCAAATATTGAAAGAATTTTTTTTTGTGGTGGAACTAAAATGAGAATTCTTAGAAATATAACATTGTGTTTTTCTTGAATTTGTTGTCGCATAATTTTTTTTTTTAACCTGAGAGTTCTATTCAATGTTTAGTATTAAATTAAGGTCATTTGATTTGAGTTTTAATTTAGACTAACATTTTATATAATTAAATTAAGTTAAATACAATTACCAATTAAACTAGCAATGGTTATATTTTTCAAACGAATTCATCATAAATTTAATTTTCTAATGAAGTAGCACTACACAACTAAAACTTAAAAAGACAGCTCGGCTCGATACGGTAAAGACTTAGTTGAGCTCAACTTGATTAGGCTCAGCTCCTCATTGATCCTAATGTTAATCCAAGGTGTAATCACACATTTGTATCTCTTGAACAAACAGCGGCTCCATATATATATTTAATATGAATTTTGTTCTTTCACAACACCGACCAAATGACTTCCATTGGTACTCTATATGTTATATCTAAGTCAATAAACACTATATGTACATATTATTCCTTTAGCGCTATATCTCCATCAATTTCTTAGCAAGAATACAACCTCCATTGTAGATCCACCATGCACAAATCCAACCTAACTTTTTGTTACTCTTGTATTGTCCCTAAAGCTACGCTTGTTACCACTCTTTCCTAAAGCTTCATATTATGTCAAAAGTATCTTTTTCAAGGAGAACATTAGGTACAAAGTAACCATTGAATTATTTTTGACTCAAACAAAAACATTCTATACAAGGAGATGAAACCCTTGAAGACTCTAGCATTGCTATGGCTAAATGCATTGTATTGCAATAGAAGTGCCAATATCACAATACATTTTTGCTTATGTACGTCTTAAGACAATTGCTTGATGAATGATGAACTTTCAAACAATGTTGATAAAGGTGATCACCTCGTCATCAATGGCGAGAGGCAAGGCAGCCCTTCATCGCCTTTTAGCTTTGTGCAAGACAATCTTCAAAAGGTGACATCTTGGCAACAAAGGCAAGAGGCTAGAAAGCCATCGCCTTCTGTATTTTCTTTTTTTAAAAAAGCGACCAATTTAGGGTTTTAAAAGTTAGAAGGTAAATGCGAGAGGCGAGAAAGGCATGGCCTTCTGTATTTTTTTTAAAAAAAAATGACCAATTTAGGGTTTTAAAATTTAGAAGGTAATTTTAGGATTTTCGACTAGACTCCTTGGGAACAACCAAACTTTTTTGGCCACTGCAAAGTCCAACCAATACGTATTTCTTCTTTTTTTTCTTCTACTATTTCTTTTTCCTTCTTTTTTTATGTCACTTCTAACTCAATTTTTTCGCACTATTTTGACTTTTGTTCTGTTTTTTTCTCATGTATTTCAATTTTTGAATTGAAAATATTTGCTAATATGTTATTGCTTGAGATTTTTATTATTTATATATGCAATTAAATATTTTAATTTTTTGGTACTAATTGGGTTGCACCTCAAAAAGGCAAGCACCTCACAGCTCGCCTAGCCATGTGGCGAGGTAGACCCTTGATGCCTTTTATAGCCTTTTGCGTCCAAAACACTACTTATTAAGAACAAGGTAATTCCAGAGAAGTATCATCAATTCTATTCATCTCATCAAGCATATGAATAATGTTTAACCAATTGTGGAGGATGCAAGAAGCTCAACAAAGTCGCCTTCTAGTCTAAAGACAATTATTACTAATACTAAGTGGGCAATTGGATATTATAATAAAAAAAATATACTTTATTTGAATTTTTTTTGAAATGAATTGGATTGAAAGACACTCATGCTATCCCAAGAAAGTTAATTTCAAGTACACTTCACACATCATATTGGTGCAGCATAGATGAAGTGGAGGTTTTCATCCAGAGTCTCCTATGTGATAAAAAGATACCACAAAACTACAAGGTAAGTTGTATAAAGTGGTGGTTAGACCGACTTCGTTGTATGGGGTAGACTGTTGGCCGGCCAAAAACTCCCATGTTCAAAAAATGCATGTTGTGAAAATGAGGATGTTGAGGTTGATCTGTGGGGATACAAGGAGCAATAAGATTAGGAATGAGGGTATTTAAATATAAAGTAGGAGCGACCTCTGCCGCGAACAAGATGAGGAAAGCAAGATTACAATTGGTTTGAACATGTGAAGGGATGTGTAGATGCCCTAATAAGGAGGTGTAAGAGGTTGGTTATAGAGGGTGCAAGAAGAGGTAGAAGTAGAGTGAAAGAAGTATTAGGAAGGAGGTGTGATAGGTTGGTTATTGTAGGTACATGAGGAAGAGGTAGACCTTAGAAGTATTGGGGAGGGGGTGATTAAACAGGACATGTCTCAACTTAAGGTTACTGAGGATATGATTGTAGATAGGAGGGTGTAGAGGACGCAAATTGACGTTGAAGGTTTGTAACGAGTGGGTTTGTCTTGTTGTTTAGGTGTATTGTAGTAGTTGTAATATTGTAGTTCCTGCTTTCAAAATCTATCAGAGTCTATTGTGTATTGTATTTTGATTGTCTCACTATTTGATGTTTTGTTCCTTCCTGTTCAGATTCATGGTTTCCTTTGTTAGTTGCTATGACTTTCCTCAGTGTTTTCTTACTCTTTGTACTTGGGTTTGCTACAGTTGAGCCGAGGATCTTTTGAAAACAGTCTCTCTACCTCCAAGAGGTATTGGTAAGACCTCGTGGAGATACACTCTACCTTCCCATATAAGAGTGTACAAGACAAATCGTAAAGTCAAATCAAACGAACGAACGAAGTTAAACAAAAAAAATCTTATTTGTGATTTGGTTTGGTTTGGTGTTTAGAAAAAACTATGAGTTGGGCGTTTTAACCATTCAGCCATGGATGCGAAGCGAGTGAAATAGGTTTTGGTATTCTTTCTCGAGCTTTTATTTCTTCCGTTAAAGGAGATTCGAGAAAAAATGGAATAGGAAGACGTGTATCCAGAACGAACAGGATACAAGTTGAGAAGGGGGAGTTAGCCGCAGGCGCCAGCACCGACATAAATTGCCCACCCCGCTCCTGATCAAAAAGAGCGTGCAAGACTTCGAAGGGACATTCACACTTTGATTCGTGAGCAACTTCACGAGAACATTGTGAAAGGGGGAAATGGAGGCTGTCCGTGCACTTTCCGGAAATGACAGAAATATAGTCCAGTGCTGCGTACCACTCATCATTTGGTTTGGTATTAAAAGAAAAAAAGTTAAGCCAAACCCAAACCACAACGACATACATACATACATATATATATATATATATATATATAGAAAGAAAAAAAGTTAAGCCAAACCCAAACCACAACGACATACATACATACATATATATATATGTGTGTGTGTGTGTGTGTGTGTGTGTGATTTTATTTTATTTCATAGATAAAAAATATTAATTATGATCTACTTTGTTAATATATTTTTAATTAGTTTATAGTTTTCAATGTTTAGATATATTATTTCAAATTTGGGCTTATAAACATTTGTAAATATTTTATTTCGTATTCAGATTGAAAGTTACGAATTTAACAATTTAGCTTGTAAATATTTTGTTTTATATCGTTTGACTATAGCCTTTGATCTTAATAATTTGATATAATGAAAATATATTTCAATGAAAGCATTTTATACACATGTGAAATTAACGGTCTTTTTTGAAGATCTCTATTCATTTATAACGTTTTTACAAGTTAAGCCTATCACAAAGGTAAGTGAAAATATATTTGAAATATGTTTTGTGTTTGTCTATATGTGTATATGTTTCTATTTTGGGTAGATTAGCTTTGTCATAACTTCCTTGAATGTCTTCTTAGCTTTGATCATTCGCCAAGATTATAAATTTTGAATGGGGCTTTATTAGGTGGTATTTTGAGTTGATTTAATCTAGTGAATCAAACCTGTTAATAACCTTATGGTACAAGATATGAATTGCAGTATTTATTGAGGCAATTCTAACTTTGCATGGTATTTTAAACTAAAGCTAGTGTGCATAGTACTTGTCTCTACCCTTCTCATTTTATTTAGCACATGAAAGCTTAGTGAGACATGAGTGTGCCGAAGTTGAAATGGTAAATTTATGAAATGTTGTGACCGTCTAGTGGCTTTACTGAATTGAAGTAGGGTAAAGTCGATAAAATAAGGCATACGAGAATAAATTACAAGAGTATAAAAGCTTAAATGTGGTTTTAGGTGATTCTCATATGCTCGATCAATCATAATACTTCTTTGTGACCAAGTATACATATCACACAAGCAAAATAGAGAAAGACAAGATTTAGTCACTAAAGGTTAAAAACACATAGGAGTAGAAGTTGTCTTCAATCTTTTTATCTTTTCACCGCCTCCCCTATATGTTTCCTTTGTTTTTGTTTTATTCCTTTACCGGTAGGTTAGGGATTCATTCTCAAATGGGTTTTTATGTTGTTTGAAGAATACATGCAATGAGGTTGAGTTCGGTATAGCAAAAGAAGAGAAAATAGAGTTGGATTTAATATCAACACTCGAGTGAAAAGGCTAATCTTGATCTAGGTCCAAGTCTTAGCAACTTGTAGTTTACTTTACGGTACGAGAACACAAATACTCGTGAGGATATTAAAGTGGTTGGCATTTCGCAATCATGCTTATTTATGAACGTGTTTTATATTGGTGTACAATGAGTCAAAGATCACAGGGGTGAAATTAGTGTATAAATTTTAGGCAAAATGATATTTTGTAAGGTATGCTTAACAATCAAAAAAATTAAAGGGAAAAAGGACAAGTAGACCCCCGAACTACCGTAAATAGTATGTAAATACCCTTCGTCATACTTTTGGGACATTGATGTCCCTGCCATCCAAAAACTAGAACAAATATACTCTTTATACTAACAGACATACACGTGTCATAATCTTATCCACCGATCCGACATTTATCAACAAATAAGATTGTGCTACGTGTCCCTACTTAGTCTTTTGTTAGAGTAGAGGGCATATGTGCTCTAATTTTTGGATAGCAGGGGCACCCATGTCCCAAAAATATGAAGGAGGGTATACGCATACCATTTACGATAGTTCGAGAGCATATTTATCCTTTTTCCCAAAATTAAATGGTCTACTAGAGGTGTTCCATTGAGATGGTGTAGTTCTCTGCTCAAGGACGAGAAAACATTCAAGATAAGGGACTTCTGATGACCGAAAATGCTACATGTGTTTCATGCAATCTATCCTTGATGAGGACGATACTTGTCTAGGCCAATATTTAGGACCAATCGCAAATTAAATTGTTCTTGTTTATGTGCTCGGTAAAGTTGGTATGACGGAAATGATTGTCAACTATTAATCTTGACATTTCAAGTTAGACAATAGACAAAGGGGAAACCCAATTATTTTAATCGAGGAAACATAGCAAGTTCATATAACCCAATTATTTTAATCGAGGAAACATAGCAAGTTCATATAACCCAATTATTTTGATAGAGGAAGCATAGCAAGTTCATATAAAAGAGGTGGAAATCATATAATTACCAATAAAAAGTACTCATCTTTCTCCTTTTTTTAACTACCCCTCTTCCCATTTTAGATTGTTCATTTGACTATACAAAATTTAAGAAAGACTCACTTTTGAAACCTGTGGTCTATGAGGAGTCATATAATTTTTTATGATTATAAATAATCTATTTAAAGGTAAATGAGAAGCTTAAAGTTAATTTATTTCAAAACATATAAGGTGTTATTCTTTTTGAGACTAATTAAGGAAAGAGTCACATAAATAGAGGAAAGAATAACTAGGAGTCATTCAGGCATTTAACTTTGCAATACTTATAATGAAGTGTCTCCAAGAGATATATTAAAAAGGGGGTTCAGTAGGAGTAAAGAAAATACTAGCATATGAAGAAAATGATAAATCAAGGTTTCAAAAATTGAACATGCATGAACGTTCAGGGTGGCCCAGTAATTTGAGCTTGGAAATATCATATTGGAGGTCTCAAGTTCAAAACCCCTTGCAAGCGTAAGCAAGGGGTTTGCCTTTTGGATCGAGCTCATCGCACCAAGCTCGGTTTGCAAGCTACTGCATAGGAGCGGGGGTTTTACCTCGTGAACACTTCAAGGGTAGCGACTGCAGGTTTCCTTTGTCATCAAAAGAAATTGAACATGCATGTAGAATATTCCAACAAGAAATTTAGATCAAGAAGACCATGAATTACGTTTTTCAATAAGTTGAAAAGCAATAAAGGCAGTGGTGTTTATAGTCCCTTACCAAGAAGCAATTGTTTAAGAGAACAAGCAACTTCAAAGGAGTGAATACAAAAATTTTGAAATACCCCCTTCCAATTCAGATATTTAAACAAGTTCAAGTATAATTTTTTGTGTAGTAGAATTAGAACACACTGATATTTGCGGTCAAAGCCTCGAAAATTCTAGTGAATTGGTGGAGGAAAGTGAAGCACAATTTTCTTCTCCCTATATAATTGCTAGTTTGACACTGTTTTTGTATGTTGGACTGGATGTTGCTCACTACCTAACGACTAACATCGATATCACTCCCTTGCTTATTTTCTGCCCCTGGCTCCTTTCGCGTGTTCTTCTTTACCTTTGTTTTCCTTATTTTTCTCTAAATTTGCTTGCTTAGGGACCCCTCATATTATCCAGCTTCTGGGCACCACTGTTCTGACTATAGTGAAACCATCATCTGTGAATAAGTGATGTTTCCCTTTATCAGCCTCTTGTTTTTTATTATCATCCCTGATTATTACATTCTTTATTCTACAGTGACACTGTTCTTGCAATTTGCAATGTGTGATGACTGCAGTCATCACGAGCAGCTTCATATTCCACATTTAGTCACTTCCCATCTTGAGTTCCTTCCCACCTTTTTTTGAATTTGGTAACTTTATATTATATCCCAAAACAATACATAGGTTGTATTGACACCTTATATACAAATGTACTCACAATTTCAATTCTATAGGACTAGATTGAGTCTAGGACATTAATAAAAGAGATAGTGTCATTTTGAGTATACTGGTTAAACAAAAAAAAACTAGAAAAACAATTCAGTTAAGCAAATCTAATTGAGCCTAGCTTTTAGGAGATCAATTTCAATCTTGATTTTGACCACATTTCCTCTAAAGTTTGAGTAGGTAGTATGGTCCGATGCTACTGCATTTCCAATTGGTTCCACCAGTCTAGAGATTATATCCCATCTAAAAAAATGCTAAGGTAATTGACTTACCAAAATCCAAACAATGGCTATTGATGTTTTAATCTCATGTTTGAATTAGGGGACCACTTTAGAAAGTTCATAGGAGCATCACCAACATGGATAAATTTTTTGATATAATGTAATTGTATATTTGTAGTCCAAAACATTATTGAAGTCTAAATGGACATTTCTATGATTGAAGTTCTTTCAATTGAAATTAAGCAACAAATATTTTCCTTATAACCTCCGTGCTTGATTGACCCTTGATGAGCTTTCTTACTATAGTTAATCTGCAATCCTTGGCCAGATTAACAAAATAGTGTTCAGCTTAAAGTAAACTGTTGGATTACTAGTCACCAGGGTGTGTCCCATAAGTGATTTTCACAAGTTGGATAGACTATAGCCACTTCATTTATGTTGGAGCCCCACATTGTTTGAGGGCTGGAACATATACTCCTTATATGGTCCTGGTCTATCCTTTCTTCATGAGCTAGATTTTACATCTTCATATGGTATGAGAGTCAAGTTCATCTCATTATTCTTTATGTTGGGCCCCCGTCTTATATAATCCACACTTCAAATGTTCAATCTTGGGCGTGTTGCAGTCAACATCATTTGTGGAAAAGAAATATAGACCCCTTGAATGATCTTGAGTAGTCGTCACTTCTTGAGCTAGCTTTTGGGATTGAGTAAAACTCAATGTCTATTTCTTTAACATGGTATCATAGCCAGAGAGTGTTAGACCATCCAAATTCATTGTTTTTTTGAGATAAGGGTAATTGAACCCATCCCAATTCATCGATTCTGATGTTGGCCCCCCCGTCTTATATTTTCCACACTCTAGATTTCAAGTCTCGAGTGTGTCGAGGGGAGGGGGAATGTTGGAGTCCCTCATAGTTTGTGTGTCGGGGGGAATTGTTCGAGCCCGACATGTTTATGGAATGGGAACATAAACTCCTTATATGATCTTAAACAATCCTCCACTCATGAGTTAACTTTTGGGGTTAAGTTAGGCTTTAAGTCCATAACTCTACACAATTAAGAATGATGTTGATCGCCACAACAAAGAAAGTTTGAAACTCTCGAGGAAGAGGTTTTGTTAATTCCTTCGAGACCACTATAAGACTGGTGTGCGGTGATTGCTTTTGACCTGGTGCTTGCAATTGTTGTTTCTAGGTTATTGATTTGTTAGCACCCAACTAAGAACCTATTTAGATTGACTTACTTAAGTGATTTAAAGCGAAAATAGCTTTTAAGCACTTTTGTAATGTTCGGATAAAACAAAAAGGTGATTTCAAGCACTTGTTTTATGTCAAAGAGACAAAACTAAGCCAGAAGTGCTTAAGTTAGAATTCCTAACTTCTAGCTATCACTTAAAAGCCAAAAGCTATAAGCACATCCAAATAAGCGCTAAACTTGGATTTTGCTTAATTCAGGTTTATTAAAGTTACTTAGAATTTTGAAGGAAATGATTATTGTTGTTGTTATTGGTCTAGTTTCTCTTGTCCATATGCTAAGCATTGTTTGCGAGATTCAATACCTTCTGAGCCTATCGCTCTCAAATTGGTGTTGCTACATCTTGTGATCTTTGGATTTGTGGAGATTCATCATTGCAACAGCCAATTAATTCTTCTAGCGTCAAATTTTTGGTGTCAACCATCATAACTGATGAGTGGAGGTTCTTTAGTAGGTGACAGGATATGACAATAGTTAGCATTTTGTAAGCAATGATGCCTAGAGGAGGAGCTTCTCACTTTAGGAATCAACGAAACACCAATCTATTCTTATTTTTAATTGCGTTCCAAGTTGTATTTCAATTGTTCTATTATTTTAATGAAGTGTCATGCTCAGTTGCTCGGACTTGGGTGCGGGTGTCGAATACAAGTGCGGATCTAGAGGTCAAATCCTTCGTGATCTAATTTTAAAATTTGGGTATATGGATCCATGTATGTAAACCGGTGCGGGGATTGACCATATAATAATCAAAAAGTCTAAAACTGGAGTTATAAAACGTAAATTATGAGATATTATATGGAGAACATGAGGAGAACTCTTGAAGGAGATTAAAGGAAGAGTGAAATAGGAATTTCTATATAATAGGTATTTTATTTTCTTACATTTCATGCTAGCTTTTGTATTGATTACAAAAAATTAAAACTGGCCAGACTTCACCATTGACTTTGGTCAAAGTAACCAAAATTGGATAACCAAATTGGGCACTAATCCCACACACGCGCCCATGTTGTGTCGACATGGGTACGACACCAAAAGTGATGAGTCCAAGCAACTTAGGTTTCATACATCAAGAAGATGCAATTTATACAAAAAAAAAAAAGGTATTGCTAGCTTTGTTACATATGTCTATTCTAGAACAAGCAGCTAAAAAAGTTCCGATGGACGAGGGAAACAAAACTGTAAGTCCAAGTTAGTTTTGTTAAAATGGTAGCTCTAGTGACGAAAGAAAAACAAGTATATGTGCACTGAGCTAAAATATTCAAAACTAGTGTGTTTCTTTCTTTTTGGATGACTGTGGTGTTCACATCTACTTTCACGCACCTTGACTAATTCCATGTAATACATGTCACCTCCACCAACAACCAATACCCATTAACTCTATCCACCAAGGCTAGGACATAGAAATAATCACCTAGTGTTTTTTTGTCTCTGCTAAGTTTTGAACTTGAGACCTGAAGATTCTCAACCATTTCATTGACCACTAACCACACCCATAGGCATTGAAAATAGACTATTTCGATTGTTTATATTCTTTTTCACATCATATGCTTATACTAGATTGTTCCCATGTGGTGAAAATAAACTATTTCGATTGTTTATATTCTTTTTTACATCATATGCTTATACTAGATTCTTCCCATGTGGTACACTACTTACTAATCTAGCTCACATTAGTTTAAAATAAAGAACCATACTCAAACACTAGACTTCTTTTTTTATAACAACAAAAACTTGCATCCGCTACCCTTTTGAGATAGCACAAAAATAGAAGCCTCACTCCTATGCAATAACTTGTAAACTACAAGGAGAGGTAATCCGTACTGGGCAAACTCGATGCTACTAGCTCGACCCTAAAGGCAATACCCCTTGCTTTTATTAGCAAAGGGGCCCAAACATGAGACTTTCAACATGGAAGTTCCAAGCCTGACCATTAGGCCACCTCGAAGGGTAGACTAGGCTTCTTTCTTTTAACGAAAAATTCTTAACTTACATAAAAACCTTAACAATTACCGTGTAATTTGAAAAGAAATGCGGCAATGCTAATAACACGATAGACTTTGTTATTCCCTTAAAGAAGATTGGTACTGTCTTGCTAACTTTCAAAATAATTACGTTGATATTACTTTCAAGGGAATAAATATTCACAAAGCAGGGGTGAGGCGGCTATGTCTCATTCAAGGTCAGGATGGGGAAAAGTTAGTTTTTGGGGCGCGATTGTGAAAGGAATACTTTGAGACTCACAATTTCAAACATTATCAAAATTTCGAGACAAAATGAAATTATAGTCCATCAGGGCCAAAGGGCACAAAATGAAGAGGTTTTGGCAGATTTGAAGAATTGGAGGAACTTTCAAGATTATAAAAACGTAAAATTCTAAAAGCTGACTGAATTTCTTTATGAACAAGGAACACCATAGGATAATTGCAACATATGGAAGTGGAAGTGGGGTACAATGGAGTGTTTTTTGTCAAGTCATATCATGAAAAACTCCTAGTAAGAGAGGAGGTTGCAACAAGAGGGAGATATTGACAACCAAAATTTAGTAAGGATGAAAATTATATACACTGTCTATGTTGCTCGGACTGCTCAAAAATGTAATTGGATATATGTCGGGTTCTTCTTAAGTAGTTCATTTTTAAAGGATCTAACGCAGGTGTCACAACATTTTTTGAAGAGTGTGAGCAACTTAGCACATTAGTTGGTGCTTCCTGTGGACAATCTCCCTTTTCATTGTTAGGGGTCTCAAGGTTATGTGGGAAATATGAGTTGTTTGTAATGTATACAGTGATGCCAATATTCATGGAAGAGTTAATGTTCAATTAAAACTATGAAACGTTGAAAGGAAGACAATGAAATGTTGCTCCACTAGCATTTACGTGGATCGTATGGAGATATAGAAATAGAAGTACTTTAAAAGCATAGAGATGAACTTTCTATAATTGAGGAATAGCTTTACTTATTTATGCTTGAAGCACTCATGAGGTTCATTTGTGTATATAGCAGATTGAGTATCGTTTGTACAAAATTATATATTTTGTAGGTTTTCTACTTTTTGAGACAAAAGGCTTAAATAGTCCTATAATGTTGGGTTTAAACTCAAAGCCATCTTTGTTCTTTCATGTTTAGCACTAAGGGGTTATTTGGTAGAGTGCATAAAAATAATGTTAAATAGAGTGCATTTGTAATGCTTGCATTAGCCATGTATTAGTGATGCTTGCATTAATTATACATAAGAGTATTTTTATGCATTGTTGGTTTGATGCACTAAAAGTAGCATGCATTGCATAAAAAAAATTATTTCTAGAGATTTAATTATTATGGTTGAATAGATGTAAAAGAAATAGGTCTTGAGGGGTAATGGGTCTTATCATTCTAATGCATGCATTAAAACCATCGCATTGTTGATACCTATAAATCCATAGTATTAGCAAGGCACACATTAATACACAATCGAATGTATAACTAATGACAAGGTACTAATTATACATAAGGCTAATATGCATGCATTATTTTTCCTACTACACTCTACCGAACGACCCCCAGAGTTCTTCGTGTTTATACTATTTACACTCTTTTCCTCTCTTAAAATTTTTGTCTTTTTTAACCTTCGGGGTGGCCAAGTGGTTTGAGTTTTGGACTTCCATGTTGGAGTTCTCAAGTTCAAAACCCCTTGCTAGTGAAAGCAAGAGGTTCGTCTTTTGAGTCAAGCTCGTTGCATCGGGCTTGCCTAGTGTAGGTTACCTCACCTATGTAGTTTGCGAGTTATTGCATAAGAGCGGGGGTTTTACCTTGTGTGCACCCAAAAGGGTAGCGGCTGTGGGTTACACTTATCATTAAAAAAATCATTCTTTTTTATGTTATGAGTTTCATCACCTCAGATATCAAGTGCAATAGTACATAATCTTTTGTCCTTGCAACCTCATTTATCTACAAGAAATTGGTCTAGAACTAAGAAACGTAGGAAACATATAATAAATCTTCTAACATTAACTTTATAAAAAGAATCTTTTCAGTCTTCTCTTCATCCAGAAGAAAAATCTAGATATACATATAATCAACTCGAATAAGCCTGACAACATTGTATTTCTATATCTTTTTTATTTTTCGTCTCCTCATATCCTCAAGGGATGCAATCGATTAAAAGATTAATAATAAGATATAGCTCAAACAAAAAAAAAACTTAAAAAGTATTCTTTAATTCATACGAATAGGTAAATGTGAAGTGACTCATGATTAGACAAGCACCAATACTATCAATGAAATTGATTAAGTTTAAGGGCTAAGGGCTACTATAAGCTCCCTCACTATGCCAAATTTACGTATATGGCCTTGCTCCGATCTGATGTGTTAGGCTTGACCTTGTATTCGTTACATCTCCTTTAATTTATTCATTCACATGTACTGCGATTTGGAACTTGTTTTCTATGATATACTTCCAGGGAACTTCATATTATTACCTCTCTTAGGCATTACCTTTGACTATAAAGGAAGCAATTGAAAGCTCGAATTCTTGCAGAATCAGCAAAGCCGTCAAGAACATCTAGAAAATGATCCCTAGTCGGATTTTTTTGGGGTGTTTGGATAGAAAGGAATAGAAGATATTTTGATGGAATTCCAGCTCCCATCTCATTCTCAAGGGTACATGATTGTTACTGCTCTTTAGTTGGACTAATTATGCTCCATGTAGGTTCTTTTGTAGATTTCATAGGCTTTCTAAGCCTGGCTCAATAGCCCTCCTTTGCTTTTTGATTAGCTACCTATGCTTAAAGGCTTATTGTTGTTGGAGCTAACATATTTCTTGTTTAAGTTGCTTGGACTCGGGTGCAGATATCCAATGCAGATGCCAATCCAACGATCAGATTCAGCAAATCTAAATTTTGAGATTAGGAGGTACGGATCACGGTATGGATACAGATGTTGGGGTTCGGCTAAAAATCAAAAATTATAAAATAAAGTTACAAAGGTATTGTAAATTACGAAAGGTCTTCTAGGTCGTCTTTCCCAAGATCCCCAAAAGTTCAAAATACATTTCACATCACCTTGCCACTTGATCATAAAAATCCAAAAGGCTAAGATACCATGTGATGCATGGAGTTGGACCAAAGAGAGAGTTGAGAAATGGAAGAACAGAAAAGATCTTTGTACTGTTTCGTCTGCAATCATAACAATAGGATCCCCTAAACACCACACTGTTTGTTAAACCAAGGTTATGCCTACTGCATCCATGAGATAAATTTTTGGCTGGATTGACAAGGCAATATGGAAGTCTAATAAGACAAGAATCCAAATTTTTTAGAACAATTAAATGCATGAAGATTAATTAGTTGGATTGTTTCATATTTCTCTATGGGAATACGGTCAAAATACCCTCTCTAAAATTGAGCAGACAACTGGATAAGGACTGGGACTGGATACAGACTGGGATAAGTTGCACAAACAGTAAACTTTTCCTGTTGGTCGATTACTTATAGTACGAATCAAATTATTTGGGATCCAATCTGGCTGTGTTTCTTATTTTAATACTAGATATATCAGAATTCTTTTTGCCCTCATAGTAAGGTCAAGTAAATTTTAGAGCAAGTAGTAAAATTTTCCAGTAACTCCATTCAGGAAATACTCCAGCTAGAAGCACCAGGCAAGGAAAACGAAGTATGATTTTTAGTTTCACTGTATGTTTGACAAAAAAGTTAATGTATATTTTCTTCTTTTTCCTGAAACTGGTAAATGTATATCTTTTAGAAATATACACCTTCACATGTCTTTAAAGCCAACAACTTAATAAAACATTGAACTCAAAATTAACAGCTGTAACATCATAGTTCAGCGTGAGAATGGCCTAAAATATGTAAAATCATTAACAGGAAAAAAATAAACTGCCTAAATTCAGGTAGAAAGCTAATATGAAATTGTATATGCATATTTAAGTGTATAAATGACATGTATATGGAACACACACCAAACGCTTGGATGGAAGAAAAACTCACAGTGTTGAGTTACTCACAAAATTATTGATGAAACAAATAAATAACAACAAACCTTCATAACTGCAGTTTCGCAGCAATGCACTGACAACATGACGAGTTGAATCATCATTTTCTACCAGCAGAACCTTGAGGGATCTAAGAGGAAGAAAACGCTCCCACCTAACCAAAGGCCCTGGGGGCTGTTGCTGCTGTGTCTGTAAAACAGCCTGCACTTGTAACAAATCCCTCTGTGTTTCATTCCCACCTTCGACATCCTCATTAATCCTTGACTCATCTTCTTCTGAAAGCCCCTGTCCATCACCAGTAATCCCATCCCTTACACCATTCTGACCATCCTGTATGCTATGACGGTTGAGTTCCACCAACCTTTTAGTTGGGGGACCAATTGAGTCCATCCGAACGCTCCTCATCAACCAGATTCAAAAAGTCCAATAATGAATAAGGCAGCGGATTGAGTTGGCGCACAAACCTCTAATTTAGAAGAAAAATTGCACATACCGTTGTCTTCAAGTACCAACCTTTCAATGAAACGGCTGTTCAACGAGGCCTAAACCAAAATCCATGCACGTCAACATATTAGTTATAAGCAAGTGATAATGAAACATACATGGAAGCTATGTACTCAAATATCCTACCGAAGTGCTTTTCTTACACAAAAATTTGCACGCATCTTAAACTATGAAAAAGCACCCTCTTTCAACAAAATGGAACCCCAACAAAAACCTAGATCGAGAGTGCTCGACCTTATGCAGTATGCACTCAATAACAACCTCCTCTCATCCGGGGGCAGCTGTGTCATACCTACACAGGGTTTACCTCAAACCTAGTATTTCCACACAGATTTATATGTAAGAATCCATAAAATTGAAACAAATAGTAGTTATAAACCCATAATTTTGAAGATATAATAGGTTCATTGCTAAGAACCTTAATGTTGAACACAATAAAACGCAAATCCTAGATCCGCCTATGCTCTGTCATTTACCCACACCCCCACTGTAAACCCCACCATCAGAATAAGAGCAGATTTAATGGATTTAGAGAACTTTCAGCTTGAACTTGAGCCTAATCGAGGATCAAAAAGCTTCGATTTTTGTAAACTTCAATTTTAAAAAATAAGTAACTAAGATCTCATTAAATTTTGAAAGAAATGAATTACATTTGAACTGCTTTAGGCAACCTGAAATGAAAGCAACATAAAGCTCAACTATATTCAAGTCAAACAATCAAGATCTTAAAAACAAAAAGAACTTTTCACGACTACATGTAAAATACTACATCTCATCATCTTAGAAATCCACTAATCCTCAACATACAAATCCACTAAACCTCAACATACAAATCCAAACTTCAATTAATTTTCCATTGTTATTTTTTTAAACAAAAATATAAAAACCTATCCTTACATGCAAAAGATGACAGAAACGAAGCCTTCAGCCCACCAAACACAAAAAGAAAACAAATAAAAATCCACAATATTTCAGAAAATAAGTTCGGGAAATCCTCCCGAATTATGAATCATATCACAAAACCTTTACTTACCTTAAAGAGAACAGACTAGTATGATTTGAAAACAAAAATTTGAAATCGTGAACAAATTGGAAATTTAGTACAGGTATTTTATCCCATTCTTATAAGGTTAGGGTTTGGTGTTTATGGGTATGAAAGGGGTGGGATTTTTGGAGTTTTGTATGTTTTTTACTGGTTGAGAAACGGCGATAGAAAGGAAGAAGAAATTTTAAGAATACTGACTGACGTTTTTTCGTGGGTGACGTGACGGTGCAAGAGGCCAGGCGAGGTGCCACGTAGATGACACGTAGGACAAGATCTGATGACGTGGAGGTGAATCTAAATACGGGCGCTGCATTGTTTAGGGCGGATCTATTTGATTTCTCGGATCCGATATAAAGATACACGTGGCACCCTCTCTGATTAGCTTTATATTTGGCTAAATATATATATATAATATGTATTAACTAATCAATTATTATTTGGTAGATGCCGATAAAGTCGTTGTCAATGAGCTGCTGGACCCTACAGTTTCGCTTGTCCGAAATTACTGTTTTGTCTTTGTTTTCAATTGGATATGTCCTAGTCACCAAATAAATATCTAAGAGGTTTTCTGCTGTAAATTGCATCCCCATGCCATCATACCATGAGCACCTTTTTGCCTTTCTATTTTACCCCATACATATATGTACGAAAAATATAGATAACACATGTTTTTTATTTTAACTTTGTTATTAATTATTTCTTTAGTTTTAAGCTATGTTATATTTTTTATAGTAATTTTTTTATATCTTCGAGTTATTTTTGGATTGTCAATTATTGTGTTTTATAATATTTTTTATGTAATTTACAAATATATAAATTTTATAAAATTAATGTTCTATATCATGCCAATTTGGCATTAAATTATTTGACTCTCAAATAACAAAAAAATGTAACATAAATTAGGACAGAGGAAGTAATATTAATGTTCTATATCATGCCAATTTTGCATTTAAAATAAGAGAGAGATTTATCCTCTCTAATCTTAATGTCTCGTCTAATTTGAGGAGTTGTCTTTTTTTTTAAATGAGTTTATTATTGGTTTTTAATTTGAATTTTATTTTACAAAATAAATGTTAAGTAAACTGAACTTCAAGTTTAGGTGTATACAAGTAGACATTTAAATTTATATAAAGTTGAAAAAATAGATATATATATTTTATATGACAATTCAAGTGAGATATACTAGAATAATTTGTATTTATAAAACGTAGATATCTACTTTTACTTATTCGAAATTAAAAGAATATAAATATAGCTAAGATCAACTAAAAGAACACTTTATAGTCTTTCTTCATTCTTTCGGGCAAAAAATGAGAATGCTATAAAATCTAAGAGTATTGATTTTCTTCCCATTCATCAAACTTTTTTCATACCTATAATTAAAAACTGTAAAATATTTTCATCATATACCTTTAGAGTCCTAATTAGTGCTACTTACAAAATTCCGAACTCGATCCTCATAGACCTGATTCCTCTTCTTCTTCTTCTTCTTTTTTAATAATTATCTAATGATTTTCTTATTTAATAGAAAAAAGATACAAAAAAAATATTGTGATATTTTATTTGTTTTCGAGTCTCATCTAACAAAATGATATTATATGTTCACATCACAATTACATTTTAAAAACATTTACAATAATATATAGATATGTCAGATTTGCTACTGATATGCCATGCCTCTGAGGTCGGGATCATATTTTTTAATGACTTTTTTTGGGTCTTTTTCTTCATTTTAAATGGTACTAAAGTATTACTTACAAATTATTACCTTTAGTTATCAGAAAATATTAAGATATGGTATTAGTATTTAACATTAATCCTCTCGTCACTAAAGCATACTTAAAAGCTTCAAATATCAATTTTTTACCATAAAGAAATAATTGACGATCCAAAATAGTTATTAGCAGTATTTTTGGTACTTCATTTATAGTTAATGATTCATTTAGTTTGTTCCATATAAAATAAATTTTTTGTATTATCGTAAAATCTCTATAAATTAATACTCGGTAAAGTAATAATCTCTCTAAAATAATATTTTTTCGGGTTCGACTTGGCCAATGGAAAAAATCACAAATTTCTATAAGATAATTAGATAATATATTTTCACAAGACCCTATATAAATATATGGTCCTGTTAATATCATAAATTAGTAATTCTTTAAAAGTACAAATATATCTAAAATAATTTTGTGAAATATTATTATACTATTTTCTTTTTTTCCTTAAAATTTAAATCTACTTAAAGCTCATCTCTAACTATTCTTATTGCATTCAAGAGCTTTGGTGTAGTCTTTTCGAATTGCACCGGAAAATTGTGAAGAGTTCTAGATGAGATAAGTGTTTCCTTACGTGTAACTGGTTCCAAAGGTTAGTATAGTATCATCTTCAACTTCATCATTAACATTGTTTTTTCTTGTCGTATCCATAATTTCTTCTAAGTTATGGACCTCTGTACATGTAAAACTTTCACTCGGATAATCCAACAGGTTATTGCATCCATTTTATTGTGGTAATCAAGATCATTAATCATGATCTTTAGTTCATAATCATGAATGATGTTTTCACAAGCGAGTTCATTCAAATTCTCTAAGATTGTATTTTCCGAACGAATTTTGCAGTGTCGAAAATAATTTGCTATTGTCTCTTGCCAAACATTTGCTGTCCAAGCAGGAATTGAAAAATTGATAGCATTGAAAATATTAATTTTTGTTGGATCACTTTGTCTACTTCATAGCCTTCTAATATCATAAAAATATGTTGATAATACATCTTGAAAGCTCTTATTATCTCAACATCATATGGTTGAATTTTGAATGTCATGTTGGGTGGCAAGAAAAACAATTCAACATTTTGTAGTCTTTCAATGTTTGTGTTATCGGTTAGACGATTATTTACTATAAGCAAAACTCGTCCACCATACAGTTTGTGATCAAACCAACGAACATATTCATCAAAAAGCACACTTGTCATCGATGCTCTTTGTTTGACACGATAGTGACAATTCAAGTTGTTCATGTTGACATTTTTGAAGCAATGTGGCTTTGAATATTTTCCAATAATCCATAAAGAAATTTTTTCATATCCATCTTCATTGCAACATATGACAATTGTGAGTCTTTCTTTGTCCTACTTTCTTCCTTCAAGTTATTTCGTAGCAAGAAAATGATTAGCTTGTAACCTGTAAAATAAACCAGTTTCATCCGTAGTAAAAATATTTTTCATAAAAAATTGATCTATTTTTGTTCTTATGGATTTCACTTTCATTTTCATGTTTTGTATATCAAGTGAACCGTTCTCTCCATAAAGACGAAATGACTTGATATCATATCTTAGATTGAGTTTTTCAAGCCAACCTAGAGATAATTTATGCTACAAAACTTGTTGAGAATATAAAAGTTTCTTTGCATCTATTTCCTTCTCCAAAATTAACTCTCCTGTTATATTCATATAGTCTTTATATTGGAGAAATCATTGATAAATATCTTTCTCCATGTATGGATATTTTGTTGGCTTGTGTCTCTTACATCCTTTTCTTTTTCTAAGTCAGTCGAAAGATATTTAGTTGATCGATTGAGTGTGTGAATTGTACCTTGACTAAATTTTGAATTAAATTTTTCATTAAGTTATGATTGTAAACCTTTTTGAGTGCATGTGGAATGATATATTTTGTACACACATAATAATTTACGTATTTGATATGTCATTGTTAATTTTGTAACACCTTTTAAATGAGAAGTTATTCCTGGATGCGGTTTAAAGAAGTTTCCTATGCTTTTTATATAAAAAAATTTTCTCACCATCATACGTTGAATTTTTTAAATAAAATACAATGAATAATAATTGATTATTAAGAAATAATAAACATTATGTATAATTTTACAATGAATGCATTCTTGATTTTTTTTTACAATGAATCATTTGACAAAAAATATATTTCATTGAATCATATATATATACATTGTACTTTATGTATAATAAGTTTAATATTTATCTGAAATCAATGAGTATGATACACTAATTAGTAACATACAAAAAATTTGAAGTATTCATTGTACTTTATGTATAATATTTTTTTTATGTGAAATCAATAAATATGATACATAAATTAGGAAGATATAATGATTTTGATATAATCAAAATTAACCTTCATTAAATCTCAAATCATTCTTTAAATTAACGAATATTAATTTATCAATTAAATAATATCTCTATAAAATAATAAAATTTTATGATTCCCACCTATATTAATTTATAAAGATTTCACTGTAAATAAATTTATCTATAAATAAAATATATATAATCCACTTTATTGATATATTTTAGTTAGTTTATAGTTTTCAATTTTATATATCTTATTTCAAATTTGGGCTTGTAAAATTTTGTAAATATTATATATATATATATATATATATATATATATATATATATATATATAAAAAAAAAATCTATTTTGTTAGTATATTTTAAGTTAATTTATAGTTTTCAAT
This sequence comes from Solanum lycopersicum, assembly GCF_036512215.1. Classification (NCBI taxonomy): domain Eukaryota; kingdom Viridiplantae; phylum Streptophyta; class Magnoliopsida; order Solanales; family Solanaceae; genus Solanum; species Solanum lycopersicum. The sequence goes on from NC_090803.1 coordinate 43,858,026, forward strand.
GTTTATCTATTTTATTTGAAATTTGGACTTGTAAAAATTTTAAATATTTTATTTTGTGTTAAGATCCGAAGTTATAATTATTTGTTATATATGTGTGTGTGTGTGTGTGTGTGTGTGTGTGTATTATCTATTTTGTTAGCATATTTTATGTTAATTTATAGTTTTCAATGTTTATCTATTTGATTTGAAATTTGGACTTGTAAAAATTTTAAATATTTTATTTTGTGTTAAGATCCGAAGTTATAATTATTTGTTATAGTTATTCAAATTCGAAGTTAACAATTTACTTTGTAAATATTTTTTGTATTCAGTTTGCATCTAACCTTTAATCTTATTAGTTTAGCATAATGAATGTTGATATTTCAAAAAAATATATTTTGTACTCATGTGAATTTGACAGTCTTTCCGAAAATTTCTATTCATTTAACATAAGTTTAGTTCATCACACACATAAGTGAAAAATGTTTATTACTTTTTCAAATGCAGTATAGTTGTAAAAAAACAAATAATCAAAAAACCAAAAAAAAAACAACGAAAGAACCGACTAAAATCGAAATCGAAAAAACTGATTTTATATGGTTTGATTTGGATTTTAGATTTGATAAACCGATATAATTTGTTTAGATTTTTTTAATAATCAAACCGAACAGACCTATGTACACCCCTACCTCATGCCTTGTAATATCAAAATCCAGTAAATCAAGTGGTCTAAGTAATATGACTCTTGTTAAATCCAATTTAGAATAAATGTTAAGTAAAATAGTATCTCATCATGAACGATACTTATGCCAATGCATGAGCTAGGATCATACAGTAAAAATTTGTGAGAATGAACAAATAATGCAATGATGCCATCACCAACATTTAAACAAGACATCCAAGTGAAATAACCATTTAACAAACCAAAGCACACTACTATAGGGGAAAGTACTAACCTGGAATCTAATTGGTCCTCTCACATGGCCTCGGGCCAATTAATGTAATCAATACATAAATAAGACACAACATAGAATCCCAAGGAGTCACACCTCCAACAACAACAAGGCACAATAACGAATCCCAAGGAGTCACAACTCCAAATTTTTAGCTAGCCAAAACCAAACTCTAAGACCACGAAAACATGCAGAATTCAAAAGGCTGAATGAGCAAGAAAACAACTCTACATTCAAAAAAAGACTAAGGAAAATGAAGAAAATATCCAAAAAGGATTACTAGGGAAACTACACAACACAACTATAAAAACTAACAATCTCCCAACTACTTCTCTAAAAGGACGACACACAACCAAGCTAACCTCCTAAGACAACTAGTCTCAACAACACATAAATCTCACACCATGAAAAACTGGTCTGTCCACCAACCAAACAAAGATGGACATCATAACAAAAACACCTAACACGGGTGGCAAAAAATGAAACTAACAATCTCAAGGCCATAACCAAAACAAGAATCTTAAGACAAAGGCACAATGAGTTACTCAACCATTGCATAAAATGTAGCAACACAACCTAGACGATGTACTACCAAAAGAAATTAATCACAAGGGGTAAAACACAAACTTCAAATTAAGTTGTCATAACAAGCATGCGATTGGTAATAAGCCAAATAAACATGAATGGAGATAAAATCCCAAATTATACAAATAAGAACTAAAGGGATAAAACTACAACATCTCAAATAAAGAAGGGAGCATTAACCTTTGGTTGGTCTACAGAAACATAGAAGGGGCTGGAACATTGAAAAGATCATGCCAGACCCCAACCTAAACACAAAATATAACACCCACAACACTAAAGATACCACTTCTGATCCAAGGTGCCGCAACCCATGAGAGTGATGTAAATAAATACCTCTTGTCATGGTCTTATACAAAGGAAAATTCCTATGCTAATGTTCAAGATCCCTACAAGTACAACAAAGTGCTACCACCTTAGCCTAGAAAGCATCAAATGTCTGTAATGCATGAAAGGTAACTCTAGCCTAGGGCACTCCGTAGACCGATGTTCGCGTCCTCTAGAATCATTGCAAAAATTATAGAATGAATCTCAGTATGCAGAATGTGGTGATCTTCCTTGTCTACCCCTTCCTAACTCAAAACTAACCCTCGCAAAGTAGTAATCTCTAACATAATGTCCTATATCGCCACGCCAATAGCCATCATCACTACGAGCGATTGGCTACAAAGACCCAATTGGAGTAACGCGAGGCTAAATACTTGAAGGTCTAAAATGGCTATCGTAACATGTCTGACCTAAACTCTATCTGCAGTAGGCATCACGACCTACCTTAGAATCTATTCGGACCTGAGATGCTACCTCCATATGCATAGTAGTCTAGAAGAAAGATGTTCCTTAATGAATAAATACTCACCTCAAAGTGAAACACTATCATCATTGTACTAATGGTGAGATATCTTACCATTATCTTTGAAAGTATTAAGGCATACCTATTTCACAACCTCTAGATGACTTACAAGTTAGGAGAGGTATACCTGCTCTTATATCAAATGCTCGAACGCTAATCGTGGTGGCAAAGCTAGATCTCTGATAAACCCCTAACTTAACTCCTGGTCTGTAGGGAATAATGTGGGGCTATGCCTAGCCCACTCTAGAAATCCCAACAAATATCGCGAAACAAATGACGAACACTATTGAGACCAATCAATCCAACTCTATTTTTAGGATCACCCACTTCACCAGGAACCACACCTACCTGAGGTGTGTCCTTAGAGGATCTCATAACTTTTAACACTAAAATACCAAAGAACTTATGTGGAAAAACCAACAAAGTTAGGCTACTATTGAACACCCAAAATGATGAACAATGACTCCAAACATAAGGTCCAAGCTCGATTGAAAATCTCTTGCTTGATTACATGTTGAAAGTCTTGCAGAATGTGCGGATGCTCTACCCACGTCCATCAAATTCTTTATGATATACATCTAGGAAGTTGTGATTTCAAAGAAGCAGTTTTAGAGGTTTATCAAAAAGGAAACACAGGACAAGAGTCAACAATAATTTTCTTAAAATTCCCTATAGCCTCCAAACGATTGGATAAAGAAGTATCTAGACCATTCTACATGACTCTACTAGACAATTTCCCTCATACAACTGATGTCGATCAACCTAGATCTAATACCACACAATCATGACCCGATTTCTCATGTCATGATGACACCACTATCTACTAGTAGGTAAGCCTAACCCCTATCCTAGAGCCACAAAAATGAGATACAAATTAGAGTAAAAAACAAAATTAAAAAAGCATAAAAAAACAAAAATGGGGGAGTTAACTGAATTACAATTTAAGAAACCATTCCAAGAACTGACATTAGTTAGTAATTTAAGAATCTAATAGAAAACAAGGGTACAAGACCTTTACATGTACAAAATAAGTACAACATGTATTTGAATACAACATAATGACTAAGCTTTGCCATAATTAGATGGAAACTGGCCAATCCAAATTCCAGGAGCTCATCCAAGTCTCCAAACTCTGAGATGCTCCGCATGACTCCAAATCAACGATGATAACTTAAATGTGATATGTAGGGACATAATGTAGTATGAATATCAAAGACGGTACTTAATAGGAAATCAACCATATAATGTCAAAATATAACACAAGCATAAGAAACAAGTAATAAGGAGAGCATAGCACATGTGACCAAACTAGAGAAACTAAAGTAGACAAGCAATAAAAAATACAAATCAGATACAAATGTAACACCATGGAAATCTAATGAGCGAAGGTAGAACCTCATATAATGTCTATTAAATTAAAAAGGATGAAAATGATGTTTTATAACTAATATAATGTAACTAACTTAGTAAGAAAGTTTTAGTGCATAAAGGTCAAGAAACGACTATGACGTCCGAAAACTAGTGAATTGGACTAGTGTGGTCTTAGGCCTGTAGTGAGGTCTTGAAGCGTCGTATGAGGGATAAATCTTGTAAAAAGGGATTATATATGTATAAATACATGATTAGGGTCCAAACATACGGGTACGACCCCCAAAGGACAACCCTAGGGGTCCTTGAGGAGGACCCAAAAGCTATAAAAAAAACCCAGCTTTATCTACGAGTCCAATCTACGACCAGTAGACTGGTCTAGAGACTGTAAGTCTTGTCCATAGGTGTATAATTATCTTGGGAAAGCTTGGATCCCCAAAATGGAGCCTCTTCCAAAACAATGTCCATGCAGTACGACTAGTAACTCCACTTACGGTCCGTAGGTAGAGGGGCGTAGATGCTGTCCAGTTTTCAGTTTTAGTTTTTAGTTTAGGAGTATTAGTTTTAGTTAGTTATTTAATTAGGGTATAAGAGAGTCGGTTAGTTAACTAATTATCTTTGTAAAACTAACTATAAGACCCTAACCCTAAGACCTTAAGTCATTCAACTAAACTCACAACTCAAAGTAAAAAACTCAACTTCCCTCACTCAAATTTATACATCAATTATAAAGTTATGGAAGCTCTTCACTCTTGGGATCTTTTCCCAAAAACGCGCTCTCAAAATTGGATTTCAAAATTTCCCAAATTCTAGGTTCACTCAATTTTGTGGGTCTCTTTCTAAACTTATTTTCATTGATATAAATTGATTATTTATGATTAATATTTGAAGTTATATGGATTAATTCAAATAATATTTATGGTTTTTGAAAAAATCCCCAAAGACTCATGAATCTCCCTTTTTTCTCAAATATAAAGCTTAGTATACTTTGATTGATGAATGATCACTTGGAATCTAGTATGTTTCTATGTAATTCACTTAGGATAACATACTATGTATGAATATAATGAAAATGGATTTGAACCTTTAACAAAAGCCTTGAATGCTATGAATGAAGGTTTTCAATTTGATTATAGTATTATGTTTAATTGTTGATCCACTTATGGTGGAGGTGTTTACTTGATCTATAGTCTTATATTGAATCTTTGACCCACTCATGGTGGAGTTGCTTACTTGATTTATGAATTGTGGTGTTGAGTCTTGTTCCTCTTTCCTACAACGCTAACTATGGTCAAGTATGCTATGATATGAACATGTATGTTATGCGATGACATGAACATGTATGATATGCTGCGATATGAGTATGAATGTTATGTTATAATATGAATATGAATGTTAAGATATGATTATGGTAGTGTTGGTATGTTGAAAAAAGGCTATTCTCCTAAACACTATATGAATATGATATGAAAGAACATCCTCATATGTTCTTGGTTCTTTGATTGAGAGGTTATCCTCATCTTTGAACCTTTGAGATATACACTATATGATAGTTGAGTCTTTAAGGCATTATTTATGAACTTTTGCATAACTAATGGCTTAATGATATGTTAAAGGGAATTGTGCTTAGCACCGAGTGGATATGATTATGATAAGGGTTCCGTCACATTAGTAGTTGGGTTCACACTAAGGTCCGCATAATAGAAGTGTAAGGTTTTTAGAAGCAATCTCCATATCCCTTAACTATTATTCACATAGGTATTAGCTAGTGGATCCACATTATAGATAGGTATGTTCACCTTCTACAACCAACAATTGAGAATGTAACAGAGATTAAATTCTTCTCTCTTCTCTTTCATTTTTCTGTGTGAGGGTAGAACACCAGATTCCAGTAGCTCACACGGTCTATGTCGGTTATTTCTAATCTCCCAATATCTTAAAAATATGAACTAAGATACGAATATGACTTATGAATATGAATATTAACTCTAACTAGGGCTTTCTTGAGGGATACTACTTAGTGTAGGTAAGAACTTGAGACTTTACCTATGCATTGCACAAATGAGATCTTTGAGGGGTTGTTGTGTGAGTATTTTATGTATGATGTTAATATGGGTTCACCTATTATGATGTTGATTATATGTGTGACTATACTTATGTCTTCTTGATGGATTCACTTAGTATATATGGGGTTATGAGATTTTATATGTACATTGCACGAGTGAATTTGAAAAGGGGTCATGGGTGGTGTCTTCATGCTATGATTTTAATTGAACTCAATTATGTAAGATCTGGATTTTTTCTATGTACACTGTTACTTATGATCATGAATGTCTCTTATTTTACGGTATGGATTGATTATGCATTCTTGAATGTGCGTTATGACTTTTAACTTGAAATAACATGTTTTTAACTAAAAGTCCCTTTTTGCATATTTTAAGTGGTTTTAATTGCATGGTTTCCATACTTAGTACAAGTTGAATGTACTAACCCATATTTCTCTTATTTTTTCTACTAAGTGTAGGTTCGGGCTAGTAGGTTCTTATTGTGAGGAAGAAATACTTGGATTGCATTCTCCAAGACTTTAGGTATGTCCTCAAGTTCCGAAACTTTGGTATGTCCTCAAGTATTGAATTCTTATGTACTTCCTATTATGATACATTCTATTGTAAAGAGATATGGTCCCTATTTGAGACTTCTATGTATAATTGATATTGTTGATGAGACGTCGTCTAAACACTCTACTTTCCTTTTATGAAAGAGTTTGACATTTATTTTTGAAAAGTTTTTAAATTCTGCATTATTCAATGTCTTATGCAAAAGATGATATACTAAGGGCTTGTATTAGACCCCTTCGGAGTCGAGTATGGCGTGTCACATCTAGGGGATTCTTTCAAGGCATGACAACAAAAGTGTAAGAAGCTGAGTAAAGAATATACCTGGAACACAAGAAAACAACATATTCGCAAGCAATTAAGATACTGAGCCAACCACCCACGGTCAGAAAGACATACAAACACAAAATAAAGTCAAAACCAATCAGCTAATGAGAAAACAATAACTGAGAACTGGACACGATGAAACAATAAACTAACCAGATCCCATAAGCCCAGAAGGTATAAACAACAAATATAACCTAATCGCCCCCTAAATCAAACGATACAATTCACAAACAAGTATATTGGTGATAAACAACGCATATGAATGTTGAGGATGCAATAGGACCATCAATAAATATTTATAACCAAGTGTAAAGGCCTACATCATTGAGGTAGGACCATGCATCTCCCTCATGTGGTCTATGTTACTCATGGACAAAGGGGCCCATAGGGGACAAGGGTTGTTCTTTACACTGCATGGAAATTGAATCCAACTCTTATAGCAAGTCAACTATGTAGAGTATCATAAGTTGCAAGAAAATACATTGACAAGTCAGCTTCAAGTAGAAAAGTTGAGAATATACCATATGCCTATAATATTTCTAGTGAAAAGGAGCACATCCCTAATGCCTCGTTATATAAAAAGCCAACAAATCAAGTGGTCTAGGTGGTAAACTCCTATGAAAGCAAGTTTAGTATAAAATAATATCTCATCATGAACGGTAACTATGCTAATATATAATCTAGGATCATATCACAAAAGTTTGTGACAATGAACAAATAATGCAATGCATGCCATCACCAACATTTAAGCAAGGCACTCACACAAAATAACCATACAATAAACCAAATCACACTAATAAAGAGAAGAGGACAAACCTAGAATACAACTTGTCCTCGCTATAGTCTAGGGCCCAAAAATATAATCCAAATCTAAATAACGGTACAATAGGTATACACTAAATAACAAGCAAAGAGATCAAAAAAAGCTCTAAAATCACTAAATAAAGAGCACTCAAGAAATTACACCCCACCCCAACCATATATCTCCAGCCAATGGCTGAGCAAGGTTAGGACCAACTAATGACTACGATGATCCACCATGGTCACAAGCACCAAAACAAGGTGGATGATCCAATACAAGCCCTACTGAGCTAAATCAACATTACAAGGGTGGAAAAACGCGACCTAAGGCATATGAGGTCCCACTAGTCTAAGACCACACTGTATCAATCTTAACAAGGATAAAAACAATCATCTACACCACATGTAAAGATACATGCCTAAAATAAGGATTAAAACACCCACGGTAAGCCCAAGGCTTTTACAAAATCAAGAAAAACAATAGGAAAGCTAAATATAATCCGCAATCACATGAAATCTATGTTAGGCATTTCTAAATCAATACAGACGTTTAGATATTGAAATCACAATCATGTGAAATAGACCCAACATTGAGTCCAAATATAAATATGGGATCCAATGTCAAGAATCATGAAATTGGCTCTATCAAGAGGTGTAATACAGTGCCCCAATTTGTGTTCCAAAATGGAGCACAATTTAGGATTAGAACAACTATAATAACTAGTATGCAACTTGTAATAATTTAAAGAGCCAAGAAGAACCTTAAAAACCCATACAAACACGATTTCACCTTATATGGAGACCCTTCAATAGTTTCTGACCAGTCTCAAATGTATCCTCTATAATTTTGGATGTAAAACACTTTCAATAATTGGAAACGGAGTGAAATTGAGAGAGAAATTGCCTTTGCAAAATATGGTACCAAGTTGAGTCTCTTTTGTCCTTATTTATAAGGCTGGACAAAAGTTTTGTTTGTGAATGTGGCTCAAAGGGTCCACAAACACAAAGCACAAGAAAGATTCCATTCGTCAACACGTGTAGTGGATTATGAACATGAAGGACAACAAACTTGGGCACCATGAATGCGATCTATGGCTTGCAAATGTGGAGCTTGGCCAGCCATACCAACTAAAATGCAGACCAACCATGCGAATATGAGGGACAACTTTTCTTTTCTCCACGAATGCGATGAAGGTGTCTTGTAATTCTTAAGACAAGAATAGGCCTGCACTAGCTATGCACTTTAACAGATTTTTTTCAAGTTTCAGACTTCAGCGGGGTGTCCACGATTTATTCAGAACCCCATCCATCCAACCAATATGCCAACCATCGAATTCTGCATTTTAAACTCAACAAAACTTTTGAAACTTCCATCCGAGGTAATCTTGGTCAAAAGTTCCCACACCCAAGTTTCTCTTTAAGGTAAAATCTACAAGAAAAATCAAAATAAAATTGGAAGCATCGAGAACCATATGGAAGGTCGTTCTTACACAAATTGACATTTTGAAACTAACTACATTGACGGAATTCTCATAGGGGCATTTTTACCATGAATTTTGACCGAAGTCATACCTTGGCGTAATCTTCAAAGTTAAAATGTGTAGGGTCACATGCAAGTGCATAAGGTCACTTAAGTAGTATATCGACTCTTTCCAGCTAGATTATCGATCCTAAATGACTTGAAATTAACAAATAGCAATTTGCTTTGTGTCTAAACTAAATTTAATCTTGCGAAAAACCATTTTAGAAATTTTTTATAACTACTAAATATACAATCTCAAAAAACAATTCTATACTCAACCCATTTTAAACAAGAGAACTTCAAAATTTTGGGAAAGGATTCTAGGGTTGTAGCATAGATCGATTTTTGGCATTGTATTAATATATCCTAGCATTCGATAGGTTAACCTCGCTATGGATTTGCAAGGTTCATTTTACAATCATGATCTTCCAACCTCTAATTGAATACCACCATCGACAATCTAACTACATCATTGAATGGGGTTAGACATGAACAAATAGCCGGGCATTAAGCATTCATCTTGAATATTAACCAAGCGCGGTATACAAGTATAAGCCTATTCTATATACAAAATATTCTAGACTCTATCCTAGGATGAACACGATTTTCACGTTATTTGGTCTATCTTTCTTTTCATCTTACAAGTTCAAGAGTGGACAATGAGTTTATTTTAATTTGATCATTCATTAAAATAGTTAAGAAAGAATGCAAGCACAAATCATAAGACAACCCATTTATGATAGGAATAAATACTATTAAGCCATTAACCGTAGCTACAACCATATAAGAATGGACTTTTTCTACTCATAGAACAAATTATCATCAAATAATGTTTAAGGATCATACGCAGTATTACCAAAATGAAAGAGTAGAAAAAAGCCCTGAAAGTGTAGCAAAATTGCCCACTCGAAGTGCTCTAATTTTTCAAAAGACTGAATGAAGATAATATAACACACTTAGACTATTCATAGTCACAAATAAAACATGTTGAAGATAACATGACACACTTAGACTAGTCATAGTTTAAAATGAAACATGTTACCAATTTTTGGCGTCCACGTCCGCGTCTCGACTTGTTCCTTCGCCTTAATTTGTGCACAAGAGGATCTACTCTGCGATGCGTTCATGATGTGCAGTCCACTGTTAAGTGGACTTCGTTTTGTTCATGCAAGTTCCAGCTCCACGATGTGAAACTTCTCCCTTGTACTGTATTGTCCATCTTGTTGGCCATTTTCCTCTATAACATCGTCTTCTTTTTTCCGACCTCTGTCCAGGTGCCCTATTTTGGCTTATTCTTGTTTGCTTTTCACCCTAAAACCACTAATCATCTTGGTTAATGGAGACAACATCAAAAGACTCTAAAATCTCACTTTCGACTAAGAAAGTGCTCTCAAACTTAGCCATTTATATGGGATAAATTGGTATTAGGAGCATAAGTATGTCTAAGATCACCACCCCACACTTAAAGATTTGTTCATCCTCAAACCCTTCCACACTTTCAAACAACCGACAGCTCTACTACACTTGCCTCTAAAGGCACTTTAGTTTTGGCCACAACAAATACAATACAATAACATGACAATTATTCTACATTTGTTAGGACAACTCAACCTTAAGAATACTCTTATAGAGCAATAAACTTATGCACAACTTTTGGATCCACAGATATATTAGTAATCAGACTTCATTAAACATATGCCGTTAGCACAACTGAACTCCCCCATTTTCTCACACATAATCAATTCACATGTCACAACCAACAAACCATATGCTTGCCCTTAGTGTACTACATCACTACTTTTGAAAATACGGGAGATCAATATCAATTAGGTCTTTTAAGGGTGTAAGGTAGGCTAGGGGACGGTTAGGAACTATTTTATGGATATAAATTGTGACTGCATTCCCAATCACTTTAGTACAAAACAATCTTTATTTTTAGACATTCTCTTAATAACCTTCTTCTTTTGTCCCTTGTCTTAGAACTATTTGGACCTTTGTTATAAGGCATTTACATTTACTCTTTCCCACCATTTTTATTCTAAATTCATTCATAAAAAAATATTTATTTTTATTTTTTTCTTGATTTTTTTATATACATATATACAAGCCAAACTTATGTTGGGGCTTGCGATTAAACTTCCTTTTCCTTCATTATTGTTCACACAAAGCGCTAAGGATCTTTTGGATCAAATTTATAGGCCAGAGAAAGAATGGATATTAGATTCAAATTAGGCTACTAAAGAACAAGTTCAAGGCTTGAAGGGTTCACTAAGGATATACATCAAGGTGGGTACAAGAAAGCACAATCAGGGCTATCAAATAAATTCCTAAATAACTTCTTGGACTCTTCCTTTTTTCGCTATGTAGATACGCCAGGCGATTTCTTCACCTCAATTAGTATCAAGGAATATACAATCCTTACTCACCTCACACACATTCAGCTCAGCACTGATCACTATATACTGCTTCTCAATCACTGGCACATATTCATTTTAAGCACACATCATTAAGAGTCACATAAAAGAGACTAGATGCCTCAACACAAAGTCATTTAATGGGTTCAACTTTCAGTCTAACTCAAAGCAATTGTTCACCTTAGTTAAAAGCCAACCCTTCCGACCCAAATGACGAAACCTGCCCTTAAGACGGTCGTCATCCATCTATTATTGGGAATCCTGACTGAACTATGACACTGAATCAATCCTAAGGAATAAAATCTTTTTTATAGGGTTCAACAAGATTGTCCTTGGTTAAAGAACCCAAAAAAAAACTACCAAAGAACCCAAAATAAAATAACAAAAACAACACAAAAACTATTTACACAAATATAGCCTCCCACCCCCACTTAATACGCAACACTATTTACAGTATGACATAATTCAAAATGAAATAAAAGTAGGCGGGTAGACTTCCCTGATCAATTATCCATGTCGGCGTCACCACCTCAGGGACAAAAGGTCACCTTTCTCTACTTCAGAATCAGATTCACTATCTGACATGGTCCACCTCTTGTCCTCATCAGTTAGAACATCATCCCATACCATGCCTCAACATGTTCATTTAGGGGGTACTTCATTGCAATTTCGTCCAACTACTCATGAGTCAAAGCTCAACATCTATTTCTATGACACAACATTTCCAAGACAAATATGCACACTGCGATTATTTCATCTCTCATATTGTGCTCTGCTGTAGTAAGGATGGGTCAATGTATGTTCTCCGGCCCCCTTTTCTTTCTAACTTCTTAGGGTGTGGTGAACAAGGGTGCCATGTATTCCACGCTCTCCTTTAGAACTCCATCTTGCCTGCACAATGTGGTGATTAATCCCCAAAAATATTCCTTCTATCTCGATGTACTCTAGCCTTGCACATGACTAATTTTAGCACCGCTCTTACATTGATAGGTAGGTTCTTTATTAGCACATATACCAAGAAAACTCGATCTCTCTTCACCACAGTAAAATTCAACCTTAAATCAAATAGTTCAAGACAACTTTTAACCACACTCGGGCTCCCTGATTCACAGTGAGCATAAGGATATGGTTGGTGATAACCACAGTGCCCATGCCGAATCCATTTCGTAGTGGAGTGCGCCCCACATAAAATATGTCGAATATGTTGATATAGAGGACTGATATTAAACTTACCTTGACTCTGCTCAACTCTTGAATACTCATCTCAATATATATATATATATGTCAATGAAAACACATACAGTATATATAAAGCTTTGTAAACAGTAAAACAACTTAGTCCATTAAAGAAAATGCAATAACAAACTCAACTTTACTTAAATATGAAAGTAATATAATTCTGTGGGAGAATGTCTTACCGACAACCATCACTATGAGACTAAGTGATGGTACAACGTATTACCTCACGTTGCAAGAGGACCTTCATACACCTTGCCGTCAGTATAGTACCTGAACTACTAAGTGGACCCACTAGTCTTACTAGAAAGCATTAAGGAATCATTTAAAAAGTATGACCCTTCATATTTCCATGTTGGCTACATGGTTTATGGGGGATTGATTTAATATGAACTCACGTCCCCATATCGGTGCTCAATACTACTCCCAAAATATTTATCTCATATGTTTTAAAAACAACTTCTTCCCTATTTTGAGATAATTTGCTCAAACTTGGCTTTTGAAAAGCTCTCTTGGAAATCATAGTTTACCGTTTCTAAAAACTAGCCAAAGGATCTGTTGGAAGTCTAGCTTCCTTTATTTCTAAAAAATGTGAAAACATTCGTAACTCTTAGGGAATACTTAGTTTTCTTATAACTTTTGACAAATGAACTGAACTCTTTACTCTTTCCTCAACTTGTAACTTAACTCTTAGGGAATACTTAGTTCCCTTACAACTTTTGAGAATTTTACTCAACTCATTACTCTTTGTTCAAATTGTAGCTTGAGACTTAAAACAACATTAAAATGTTTGTTTAAGACTCTTAAAAACTTTTAAGAACCTATTTTGACTTACTTCTTAACTTTTGGACTTGACTCTTAACTTCTTTGACTTTGATCTTAACTTTCCTTGAATTGGATTATGGATTCAAGGTTTATGATATCATGGTTATGAATGATTTAATGATTCTTAGATGTACCTTAGAGTATTAGAATCAACTAAGAAATGTGGGTACATCACTTAGGAACTAGTACAAAATTATGGGGAAAGAATGGGGTCTTCAGGCGTCCTTGGCGCTCTGAGAGGCATAGAGCGCCACAACCTGATGGATAGAGTCTATACTGAGAGGCTCTGTCTGACATGGCATGCCAATCTTGTCAGACACAGGCTTCCCTGAGGGACTTTGGCAGGCGCGACATCTCAAGGTCTATCAGACGAGAGTTTCGACTTCTGTTCTCTGTTTTTCATCTCTAAACCTTCTAAACTTCCATGGATCTTTCCCTAAACACTTAGGATCACTAATAATTTCAATACCCAATATGTTAGACTCGAGAAATAACCCAGAAACACGAAGCAAATCAACTAAAGGCATGTAACAACTCAACCAAAAAGATTTCAACATGATCTTCAAGAACTTCACTTTTCATAATTCAATCTACTTAAAATTCACCAATTTAAACAAATTGGTGTGTGGGTGAATTAACCCAACACAAAAATATATCACATACCTTAATAGGGATTACTCCTGATGAATTCCACTAGAAGATTTTGGCGTTTGTTGATGAATTTTTGATCTTTTCTCTCTTTTTCCTTCTTTTCCTTTCTCTTCTCCAAGCCCTAAGTGTAAATAACCTTCCTGATTCTGAATTCCAACTTATTTAAACCCCAATTAAGCCCTTAAAATGAATTAGGAATTAGATGGGTGAAAAGACAAGTTTGCCCTTACTAAAATCCGAAATTGACTTCCCTCACTTCAACAACCCAACTTCCTATATCTCACTCATACGATAACAAAATCATACAAACTTTTCGGCTATGGAAATTTGTTCCCAAGGGCTTTCCATCCATAATAAGAACTTACTCTAACTCATCGCGAGCTAGAATTTTTGGCCGTTTGAAAATGATCAAAACTCACTTCTTACACTTACGCAATTTTCTTAATTTTTCCTATTCTTTCATAAAATGATCAAATTTAGTTTCTTAGATAATTCCTTGGATATTACGAGTTACAAGATGTTATAAATATATCCCTCTTACCTAAATAAGGGGAAAGTACTTGCTAATGCAGAATTTGTACATATTATCATTTGCTGAAATGGATCCACTAGCTAGGTCATTTAAGACATATCCTACGAGGCACATAGTTTAGAACTAGAGATTGCTACTAGAGACTATCCTATTTAAGCTCCACCTCAAAGCTCACGTGGTGATAAGTCAAAATCCTAATGGAATAGATACAATTCAATTATCAATTTAACATAAGGATAGATAATAATCAATACAAATCCACAAATTCAATATCTAAACATAGAACAACTCCTTAATCAAAGTTCAACATAGATTAGAAATCTTTCACCAATATAAATTTATTTGTGAGAAATACCTTTCACAATGATGATTATTATAGTAAGTGAGAAATCCTTTCACAATAGCATCAATAGTTTCATTTAAAAGCAACATCAATTAATTTACAATAACTTTATGAAAACATGCATATCTTTGTAAATTCGTATTTCATAGTTCATGGGCTTATCATATGATCATGATTGAAAAGCATAATTTAGGCATGGACAAGTGGAGTTTCAACTAAATTTCATATAATAACATCAAATAATGTATTATAAGACTTATTTACGTATAATCCATTATAATTGGAAGAAATCCACATTCATTGAATTGAAACCCTTATTGATTAATTAAAATTTTTATTGGGGACTTAAAATTTTGACTCCATGGTGAATATATACATACCTTGATCCTTTAATCCCAAGAAAATGGATAATTTTGAGACTTGAATGGAACTCTAGTTCTTCTTATTCTTCCTTATACTTGAGAGAATTAGGAGGAATGAATGTGGTCAAGTTTTGGGAATATAGGAGAATAAGTTTGAGTGGGTAATTTGGGGACATATATGTTTATATAAGGATTAGGGTAGAAGGCAAAACAACATAGTATTAAGAAAAAATTATTAAGAAAAATACCCAAAATCCCCTTAAAAATTATTGATGACTTGACCTATTGTTCAGACATACGAATCGTAGAAGTTTCTGTGGTCCGTACTAGTCAACCACAGACCAAGTAGCGAGACCTTAAAATTCTTCCATCTTTGGCGGATCCCATGTACGGTTTGTAGGTATTCCTCTGGTCCATATATGTCAGCCATAGAAACCAATTATTACTCGTTAAATTTCACTTAGTTTAGGACTCACCGAGGAGATCTATCTACGACTCATACATAGGATGACACATCGTACTAGTCAATTGTAAAAATGGTACTAGACATTATGTTAGAAAAAAATATTTTCCCACTTCCTATTGTTGCCATCTATATCATGTAGAAGCTTTTACTATTCGTAGATGGGAACCGTAGACACACCCGCATGCTAAATATTTTATTTTCCTTATTTTCCATATCAGAGGTATTGTAATATATCCTTCTTGGGAACATTCATCCTCAAATGGAATGCAAGACATCATAAGTAGGGTAGGGAAAAAGATTTAATAGCCCAACATGAATGCAACCAACTCAAACACAATATCAAGGAGGAACATCAACTCCAAGCTCAAACATACTCAAAAAATCATTTCATAAGGTATTGTGCAAATCATACTAAAACACACAAAATCATGAAGAAATCAATCAAAGCTACATAAATGTCCCAAAAAACACATGAGGAACATGAGAAGTACTAAGGCATGATGATGGACCATGCAGTTCTAAATAACTCAAGCTACAGTAGGATCGTGGAAAAGAGATAGGGGTAATGGGACATCATATCGGGGTAATGGAACATTATTATTCTATAAAACATTCATGGATGCAACTGTTTGATTTCTCTACTTCTTAACTTTCAAGTCCAAAATCTCGACCAGAACTTCTTTGTAAGAAAGGCTCTCTTTTATACCAAGACTCTCTAATGGTACTGTAGATGTCAAATCACCAACACATTTTTTTCTTCCACAAAGAAACACGAGAAACCAGATGCCGCGATGCTAAGTCATTACGCAAATCAAGATCATAAGCATTTTTACCAATACACCTTAAAATATTATATGGTTCCACATAATGGGGACTAAGCTTCTCTTTCTTACCAAACCGCATCACACCTATCATGGGTTAAATCTTTAAGTAGACTCAATCATCAACATTGAATTCTAGATCTTTCCTTGTAACACCAACATAAGATTTTTGTTGACTTTGAGAAGTTTTCAACTTTTCTCTAATGATACAAACTTTTCCATAGCCTCATGCACCAACTTGAGACCTGTCAAACCAATCTCACAAACTTGAAACCTATATAGAGGAGATATATATGTCTAACCATAAAGAGATTCACATGGAGATATACCGATACTTGCATGATAGCTATTATTATAAGCAAACTGAATCGAAAGCAAATGTTCATCCCAATTACCCTTGAAGTCAAACACAAAAGATCTCAACATATCTTCCAAAGTTTGGATAATATGCCACGCTTGCCCATTGATTTGAGGATGAAAGGCTGCACAAAGCTTAACACGAGTACAAAACCCAGAAATAAATAAGTGAATTGGGTACCACAATTGGATATAATAGATAGGGACACTCCATGCAACACAACCATTTCTCTCAAGTACAACTTACCATAGTATACCACCAAATAAGAAACCTTGATGGGGAAAAATGAGCAAATTTTTCATACGATACACAATAACCTAAATCGAGTCATGTTGATGCCGGATGGGGGTAAATGAACAATAAAGTCCATATTAATTCTTTTCACTTCCAAGTAGTAATACTATTATATTAGGAAAAACCTCTGATCTTTGATGATGAACTTTCACTTTTTGACAATTTGGACACTTAGCCACAAATTCCGTATGTCCTTTTTTATCCCATTCCATCAATTGACCTCCCGAAAGTCGCAATACATCTTGGTGAATCTCGAGTGAATGGAACATCGAGAATTATAAGCTTTTGATAATAGTTACACTTTCAAGTGATCTACATTAGGAACACAAAAGCGACCTTGATATCGAAGCACACCATCTCATCCTTGGGAGAAAGCCTCTACATATTTCTTAAGCACTGCTTCTCTAAATTAATAATGATTGGATCAAGACCTTTATTTTCATTAACATCCATCAAAAAAGATGATTTGAACTATTACGAACCATAAAGCCGCCTTTGATGGAGTCAACCAGCCTAACACCCAATCGGACCAATTTATTTACATCTTGAACCAACTCTTTTTTATCATCTTCATATGAGAAATACTATCCATTCATATCCGACTAAGAACATCCACCATCATATTATGTGTGGTGGGGTGATAGAGGATACTCATGTCATAATCCTTTAGTAACTCAAGTCACCTCCTTTGGTAAAGATTTATATCATTTTATTTGAACACATATTACGAACTCTTCTTGTCAGTGAAAAAATCAACATGGTCACCATATAAGTAATGCTTCCATATCTTTATGGCAAACAAAACCACTACTTGTTCCAAATCATGGGTAGGATATCTCTTTTCTTGAATTTTAAGTTGACTTGCAACATGAGAAATAACCTTTCCATTTTTTGTAAGGACAAAACCAAGTCCAATCCATGAGACTTCAAGATAATTAAAAAACCCATCAGATCCTTCCAGTAAAGTTAACATTGGAGTGGAGGTAACTGTAGCTTTAAATTTTTACAAAATCTACTCATACGCTTCTAGCTATAACAACTTAACTTTCTATTTGGTCAATGCCGTTACTGGACAGGCAATTGAAGAAAATTCTTCCACAAACCTTTTATAACAACCAACCAAACCCCAGAAACATCGAATATCTGAAGGGTATAAAGATCTAGGCCAACTCATAACTAAATCCATCTTCTTAGGATATACCTCAATACCTTTACCAAAATCGATAGGGCCAAGAAAATCCATACATATCAACCTAAACTCACATTTTATAAAATTGCAAAGATTTTTTGTTACTTGACGACTTGCAACAGAATCCTCGATTGATAGGTGTTCTCATCCTCACTCCTTGAGTAAATCAAAATTTCATTGACGAATACAATCACAAGTATAACACTTCAAAAAATGACTTAGGTGGAACTAGGGACAAATGTGTGTGACATGAATTATTAAAGTCTTAAGATAGTTTAAAATGATGTTTGAGGTAGTTTCTCAAGATTTGGGTTAAGTTTGAAGTCAAACGTCATGGTACGACCAAGATGTTTGACGAATAGTCACCTATGTGCCTTATGTGTTTTCATGTTCTTATGTGTGTGTAATGAGTTTAAGAAGTCCTTATATAGTTGATAATAGTATTTAGATTAAGCATGTGAGTTTAGTAAGGTTTGGAGGTCAAACGTCCAAGAACGTCTGGTGATGTTCGAAAGATAGCCTTTAGACGTCCTTGTGATTTTGGATGTGCTTTAGCATGTTGCGTGGCTTGTTTGATGTTGAAAATGTTTGGATATGTTCCTAATACCTATATGTACATGTTTAGAGGTTTAACATCTGGGTAAGACTCCACGTAGGATTCCCAAGGGGCCCTAGACAGAGGACTCCAGCTTGGAGCTCAACACTGCTAGAAGGTGGCAATCTACTCCCCAAACGATGGCCAGCCGATCAAACGAAGGGTGTCGATGGAGCCATGTATTCTGCAGGTTGAGAATATGCAGAATCAATCAACGGACCCCATCGACGTGGCGTGGTCTCACCCACGCACCGTCGATGCTGGGCGTCGATGGTGTTGTTTTTTTCTGCCAACTTTCTATTAAGACTTAGGGTTTTGAGAAATTCACCCCAAGTATTATAAAATAGGAGGATAGTTATTTTGAGTGTTTATGGGTATTTAAGAATATATAATTCATAAAGATCTCATTTAAACCTTAGCACCTAAATCAAAATTCATTCCCTCCAAAAGTTTCTTCAAGAACCCCCATGAGAGCTCAAGGTGATGATAGAGCTTGAAGATGGATCTTAAATTGAGTTTCTTATTCAATTATCATTGGATTATTCTAATAAGGTATGTGAATCTTCATCTAAGGCTAGCTATCACCTTAGAGTCAATTTCAAAGATGATTTTCAAAGATTTCAAAAAGATGAAAAAGTAAAATTTCTACTCTAAGTCTTGGGTTTTTGAATGAAACTTTTTCAAACATTAAGATATGATATTATTGATGGATAATTGATGTTTTCCTATGAAATTATCCAATAACCCCTGACCTTCTAAAATCTCTCAATTTGACTAATATATGGGTTATGTGATCATGCTTTAATATTAATGAATTCATGTGTAATTGTTATGGGTTTTTGATTTATTTATAAATTATTATTGTATGGTTTATAGGATGTTTCAATTTTATCAATTGATTATTGTATATTTTTAGATCCATTGAATAATAAAATTATTGTATTGATATTGACTTAATGCTTATGAATTCTGGTGTAGTTTTCTATGGGCTATTAAATGATGCAAGCGTTGTATTCAATTGATGTTTAATTGGTATTAGATTGATAAATCTATATTGAATTGACCTAGATAAATTGAGTATTATAGTTTATGTATTGAATTGAAGTTCATGGCCATGGGTAAGGGCCTATTGGTATTGAATTGGATGATTTAGCTTTGGATTGAAGTGGTGAGATTGAATGGGTGGTATGATGCCCTAACTCTCTTAATATTATGTATATATTTTGTATTATAATGATGATTGGTATGGTCCACTTATTGTGACGGTGCTATGTGAATTGATGTGGCCTTGTCGGTGCTATTATATGTAATATGATGATCATGACCTTGTCGGCACTACTTGAAGTGTTATGATGATTTGTGTAGTTGAATTCTATGAAGTATGAGAATATCTATCTACATGTGACTAAGTCAAAGTATGTGTTCCTTCTACGTATATTAGGTGATCATGTTAGACTATGACTATATGTTCATATCTGTACTCTTAGGGTTGACGCATGATTGTTCCTAATTGACTATATGAGTCTATGATGGTTATATTGTTGATGTTATAGTAATGTATAGGATGACATAAAGATGATCAGGTTCATTCCTAAGTGATTCAAAGAATGATATTTTATATGAAAAAAAGGAAAGAATGTCGTGTCTTGTTTTGGTAGACTTGTGTCCCTTACATGATACATGTATGAATAATATGTGAATATCAGATGTCTTGATTAGGTAGGCTTAGTACACCCTCTCATGTATGAATGAATGATGTATGAGACCTTAAATAATGATACCAAGCTCATATATGTGAAACCTTAGACCTAGTGGTAAGGTTATGAATGTTGAAGTCGAGAGCCGTAATGGTATCCTTCATGTAAATGAGGATGGACTAGGGGTTGATTGGGTATAATAACATTATATTATCCTTAGGAAAGTCATGATGATCTATCTTAGTCTCCATTGAAAGGTAGCCCTAGTGGACCTCTTTGGTAGGGTAAATGTGATTGGGTTATGAACTTGATATGGAACATCTTCATATGATCCTTTAATGTCAATTACACTATGAGAACAAAGACTAGCACTGAGTGAGTGTGTTATGGGAAGTATCTCTACTTGAGAAGGAGACTAGATTACAATGTATCTCTACTTGAGAATTAGACAAGAGTGCATAAAAGCCCTTCATATTGCTTAACCATGTACCTATATGGGATGTGTCCTATTTCTACCCTTGGAAAGTAGAACAACCTCATCGGAGTAGGTTAGAATTATGGATTCCATGTCTAGCTATCATGGTTTATATTGGTTATTTCCTATTCTCATCATATGGGAAACCTACTAGCATTACAGAAGCTTTATGAAGTTTTGGTGGTGGTATGGAACACTATCTCGACATTTCAGAATAGGCATTGAAGATTTTTGTGGGAGTCCTTAGGTGTTCCCCAAGACCATAAATTGAATGTCCTTATGTGATGAAAGAGTCTTAAATTAAATAAGGAATGTAACAACTTAAGTTACGAAAGCATGTTAAATGAATATGTATTTATCTAGAGTAGTTAAGGGTTGTCTAGTTAAGGTGTGAAGGGGGCATAAAAATAGTCACTTTGTATCTTACCTAGATAAGTTTTAAGAATGACTCTAGTTAGGGAAGTTGGTTGACTATGTAGACATGATATAAGCCTTATGCTGTCTTAAGAATTATTTAGGTAATCCTGAAGAGGTCAAACATGGAAGTTAACTTCTTGATTTAATTAAGTAAATCTTTTGATAGCCTTTGAAATGACAATGTAATATTATCTATGTGTTGATGTATTAAGTGTGAATGATTTATCTTAGGTTGTCTATAGAATCTCTTAATTGTGCGTGTAAGGGATTGTATGGGCGATCGCTTCATAACTCACTCAATTGAGACATAGAATCACCTTTGTTAAGAGGATCTCATGTTTATATGCTTGGTGTGTATGTCATTTAGGTGGTTTTAAGGATAATTTAGAAATGCTTAGAGAGGGTGTATGTGCGGTTTCTATTTGTCTTACTTAGGATAGCTTTTAGTGAGAGGATTGCATGCTAGGAGGTGCTCTATGTGAAGTTAATGGACTTCACTGTACAGTGAAGAAACTGTAATAGTGAACTTACTTAGTGTGAAGTTGTTCTAAAAATGTGATTTATTGCTTAAATGATTTCTTAAGTGTTTCTAAGATGTTTAAGGTTGTTTTATTCTTATAATATGATATTTTAATCAAAATTCATGAAAAACATGTTATTTACTAATGTTCCTTTTTCGTGGCTTCCATACATAGTGCATCTAATTTGCTAACCCCTTATTTTCCCTTTTTGATATAGGTGTAGGGAATTGGAAGTCTTCATATTCCATGGAAGATGGATGGTTTCTAAGTGTTGAAGATAAAGTATTGGTGAGTCCTCATCGATTCGAGGATAATATGCACATGTTCCATTTTGTCTAAGTCTTTATTTAATGTCTTGCATGGGCTTAGTCCCAAGTGTTGTATACTCCATAGTTTAGATGGTTCAATGAGATGTTGTAAAGGCTTAATTTTTTAAATGAAAGTCTTCAGTTTGCTTATAGATTATGGAAAGAGTTCTTCGTGTGTGAAGAAATTTTTTAAAATTCTTACTCATTTTAGAATGTTTATGATGCAATGAATGAGACGAGTGGATTTGATGACACTTCTTGAAGTCTTATTTGCCTTGTGACGACACAAGAATGTTCTAACTTCTAGAGTGTACTTGCTCGTCATTATAAAGCTGGTATCAGAGCATAAGGTTTCAGAGTATCTTAGTTGTCTCATGAACCACATCTAGTAGAGTCTTGTTCATAGTGTGAAGCACTCCACATTATGAATAAGAGGCTATTGGGTGCTAGGAAAAAGTTTTACTTCTTCATTCATCTAATCATGCTTAAGAGCTTTGTACGTGGTGTCTTTCCCTTGTTTCCTTTATGTGTTGGTCCCTTGAGGGTGAATTTATTAAGATTGAGTTAAGGGAGAGAAAATATGAGATGTGGATATGAAAAATGGTTTTGATGACCTTATGTTGGTTTAAGTTACATTTTGAAGGGTAGTATAGTTTGAAAAAACTTGGTAAGGTATATTGTTAGAAATGTGAAGGAGTGGTTGTTGAGATGGTTTGAAGTTGTTTAGGACCCAACCATAGAAAGAAAGGTAATGAGATTTGAATGAGTAAAGGTGAGTTTCTCCTAGTAAGGGGGATGTAGTGGTTAGATGGTTAGACCTTTGAGAATCTTTAGTTTTCATGAGGTAGAATTAGGTGCAAAAGTATTAGTAATGTTTAAGGTGCCTGAAGGGAGTTCCTTGTAGTAGATGTTATGTTGACCTTAAAATGCGAATCTCCTAAGTGGGAGAGTATGGTGAAGAGAATGGTTGTTGGGTGTGAGGTACCCTTAACCTTTATTTATGTGTTTATTCAAGCCTAAAACAAAGATTTCTTAGTAAATTGATTGGAATATGAGTCTTTTGTGAAAAATGAATTCCAAACATTCTCCTTATGATATACATGTTTTGATTGAAGTTTTGTTGAATGAGAAAATGAGTTTTCATGCATGGTAACTTCCTCATGGTTCATGTGCATCTAGTGTAGGTTGCTCATTGTTTCATGAAGATAAATAGTGAGAATGTCTAAATTGTTATATGAGATTGGTTTGTTGAGCAATTATAAGTAATTTCTTAAGTTTTGCATTGTTAGATTGTAAAGCATGTTCATTGTAAAATTGCGAGGGATTTCTGTTCACTGTAAGGTTTACAAAAATTGACTAATTTATTCTTTCATGATTTTTTTTGAAAGTGTGGTTATAAATTATGTATATGAGAATAATAATGAATATTAAATGATTTTTTGCTAATTGAAATGAAGGATGTGAGTGTTATGGCATAATGAGTTGTAGAATTTATTCTAGTTTCTTGTTGTGTTGTGATTCTCTTCATTATGTGAAATCGATGTTTCTCCTTGATTGTGTGATGTATAATGTGTTGTATGGTATTTTCATGAGCTTTTAAGTTGAGTCCCTACTCTTGGAAGTGTTCGGAGAGTGTCAACTGCCATTCGAGGACAAATGTTGTCCAAGTAGGGGAGAGTATAACACCTCCAAAAATGACTTAGGTGGAACTAGGGCATAATGTTCATGACATGAACTCTTGAATTCCTTATATGTTTTAAAAAGATGTTTCATACAGTGTCTCAAGATTTGTGTTAAGTTTGAAGTCAAACATTAAGGGACAACCAAGACGTTCGACGACTAGTCACCTATGTGCCTTATGTGTTTTCATGTGCTTATGTGTGTGTAATGAGTTTATGAAGTCCTTATATGGTTGATAATAGTGTTTACAATAAGAACATTGAGTTTGGTAAGGTTTGGAGTTCAAACGTCCAAGAACGTCCGATGACATTCGATAGATAACTTTTAGACACCCTTGTGAGTTTAGATATGTTTTCACATGTTGCGTGGCTTGTTTGATGTTGATCTTGTTTGGAGATGTTTCTCATACCTATAAGTACGTGTTTAGAGGTTTAACATCCAGTTACGACTCCACGTACGACCCACAAGGGGCCCTAGAAAGAGGAGGCCATCATGGAGCTTAACAATGCCAGGCAGTGGCGATCGACTGCCCCAAACGATGGCCAGTCGACCAGACGACGACCATCCGATGGGTGGTGTCGATGTATCCATGTAGTCTTCAGGTTTATAATTTAAAGAATCAACAAACGGACCCCATCGACGGGGCGTGGTATCGTCCACGAACCGTCGATGCTGGGCGTTTATGGTGCTGTTATTTTCTGCCAGCTTTCTGTTAAGACTTGGGGGTTTTTGTGGAAAATTCACCCAAGTCTTATAAAATAGGTAGATGGTTATTTTCGGTTTTTATGGGTATTTTATGAGTATATAAGTCATAAAACTCTCATTTAAACCCTAGCACCTAAATCAAAACCCATTCCCTCCCAATGTTTCTTCAAAACCTTCCATGAGAGCTAAAGGTGAAGATAGAGCTTGAAGATGGATCTTCAATAGAGTTTATTCATCAATTATTATTGAATTCTTCTAATATTGTATGATATATCTTCATCTAAGTCTTACAATCACGTTAGATTCAATTTCAAAGATGATTTTCAAAGATTTCAAAAAGATGAATAAGTCCAATTTCTACTCTAAGTCTTGGGTTCTTGCATGAAACATTTCAAACATTAATATATGATATTATTGATGTATAATTGATGTTTTTGTATGAAGTTCTTCTCCATGAACCCTTGACCTTCTCAAATCTCTCAATTTGACTAAAATATGGGTTATGTGATCATGCTTTGATATGAATGAATTAATGTGTAGATTGTTATGAGCTTTTGATTTATGTGTAAATTATGATTGTATAGTTTATAGGCTGTTTCAATTTGATCAATTGAGTATTGTATATTCTTAGATCCATTAAATATTAATCTTATATACTTGATAGTGACTTAATGCATATAATTTCCGGTGTTATTTTCTGTGGGCTATTGAATGATGTAAGAATTGTATTTAATTAATGTCTAATTAGTCTTAGATTGTTAAAATATTAAATTGACCTATATTCAATGGATATTATAGTTTATGTATCGAATTGATGTTCATGGCCATGGGAAAGGGCCTATTGGTATTGAATTGGATGATTTAGCTTTGGATTAAAGTGGTGAGATTGAATGGGTGGTATGATTCCCCAACTCTCTTAATATTATGCATAGATTTTGTATTACAATGATGATTGGTATGATCCACTTATGGTGGTGGTACTATGTTAATTGATGTGGCCTTTTCGGTGTTGCTTTATGTAATATGATGATCATGGCCTTGTCGGCACTATTTGAAGTATTCTGATGATTTGTGTAGTTGAGTTCTGTGAAGTATGAGCATATCTATCTACATGTGACTAAGTGAATGTATGTGTTCCTTCTGTGTATATTAGGAAATCATGTTAGACTATGACTTTGTGATCATGTCTGTAGTCTAAGGGTTGAATCATGATTGCTCCTCAATGACTATATGAGTCTATGATGGTTACATTGATGATGTTATAGTTATGTATAGGATGACATAAAGATTATAAGTTTCATTCCTAAGTGATTCAAATAATGATATGCTATATGAAAGAAAGTAAAGAATGTCGTGTCTTGTTTTGGTAGACTTGTGTCCCTTACTTGATACATGTATGAATGATATGTGAATATGAGATGTCTTGATTATGTAGGCTAAGTTCACCCTTATCATGTCAAAATGAGTGATATTTGAGACATTAAGTAATGATATCATGTACGTGGAACCTTAGACTTAGTGGTAAGGTTTTAAATGTTGAAGTCGACAGTCGTAAAGGTATACTTCATGTAAAGGATGATATACTTTGGGTTGATTGTCTGGAACGACATCATATCATCCTTAGGAAAGTCATGATGAGCTATATTAGTAGCCATTAAATGGTAGCCCTAGTGGACCTCTTGGTAGGGTTAATGTGATTGGATTATGAACTAGATATGGAACCTCTTCATGTGATCCTTTAATGTCAATTTCTCTATGAGAAAAAAGGCTAGCACCGAGTGAGTGTGTTATGGGAAGTATCTCTACTTGAAAAGGATACTAGAGTACAATGTAGCTCTACTTAAGAATGATACTAGTGCATAAAATCCCTTCATATTTATTAACCATGTGCCGACATGGGACGTGTCCTAGTTCTTTCCTTGGAAAGTAGATTACCCTAATCAGAATAGGTTAGAACTCCGGATTCCATGTATAACTATCATAGTCTATGTCGGTTATTTCCAATTCTCATCATATGGGATACCTACTAGCATTAGAGAATTTTTATGAAGTTTAGTTGGTGGTATAAGACGCTATCTAGACATTGCACAATAGGCTTTGAAGATGTTAGTGAAAGTCTCTAGGTCTTCTCCAAACCATTACTTGAGTGTCCTTATGTGATGAATGAGTCTTAAATGGACTAAGGAACTTAAGTTAAGAAACCATGTTAAATGAATATGTATTTATCTAGAGTATTTAAGGTCTGTCTAGTTAAGGTGTGAAGGGGGCATAGCTCACTTCGTATCTTATCTAGATAACTCTTAAGAATGACTCTAGTTAGGAAAGTTGGTTGACTATGTAAACATGATCTAAGCCTTAAGTAGTATTAAGGATTATTTAGGTAAATTGAAGAGGTCAACCATGGATGTTATCTTCTTGATTTATTTAAGTAAGTGTTTTTATATCCTTTGGAAGGAGAATGTCGTATTATCTATGTGTTGATATATTAAGTGAGAATGATTCTCTCTTAGGTAGTATATATGATCTCTTAAGTGTGTGTGAGAGGGATTGTATGGGCGGTCACTTCACAATTCACTCCTCACCTTTCGTAGGAGGATCACATGTTTATGTGCTTGGTGTATATCTCATTATGGGTGGTCTTAAGGATCATTTAGGTGTGCCTAGAGAGGGTATATGTATGGTATCTCTTTGTCTTACTTAACTGAGTCTTAGGATAGATTTTAGTGAGAGGATTGGATGCTAGGAAGTACTCTATATGAAGTGAATGGACTTTACTATACAGTGAAGGAACTTGTAACAGTTAACATACTTAGTGTGAAGTTACTCTAAAAATGTAATTAATTGCTAAAATGTTTTCTTATGTGTTCCTAAGATATTTAAAGTTGTTCTTATGTGTATAGTATGATGTTTTAATCAAATTTCATGAGAAGCACATTATTTACTAAATGTCCCCTTTTCATGGTTTTGGCATGGCTTCCATACTTAGTGCATCTAATGTGCTAACCCTTTTTTTTCCTTTTTGACTCAAGTGCAGAGAATTGGAATTCTAAATATTCCATGGAGGATGGATAGGTTTCTAAGGGTTGAAGATGAAGTATTGGCAAGTCCTCATCGATTCAAGATAATATGTACATGTTCCTTTTTATCTTAATCTTTATCTTATGTCTTGTATGGGCTTAGTCCTAAGTGTTGTATACTCCAAAGTTTAGATGGTTGAATGAGATGTGGTAAAGGCTTAATGTTTTAAATGAAAGTCTTCATTTGCATATTGACTATGGAAAGAGTTCTTCATGTGTGAAGAAAGTTTTAAATTCTTACTCATTTTAGCATGTTTTTTATGCAATGAATTATACGAGTGGATTTGATGAGACTTCTTTGAAGTCTCATTTGGCATGTGAAGACACAAGAATTCTCTAACTTTTAGGGTTTACTTGTGGGTCGTTACAACAAGTATGTCATGGTATTGTCTAAACACCATATACATCAAATCCATAAATGAGGTGAGGGCATTAGTCAAACAAAATTTCATTACCAAAAACTCATAATGAGCATACCGAGTTTGAAAAGTCATCTTTAGAATGTCATCTTCCTTCACCCTCAATTGGTGATAACCAGACCAAATATTGATCTTAGACAAGTAACACACACCTTGGAGTTGTTCAAATGAATCGTCTATGCTTGAAAGATGATGCTTATTCTTAATAATAACCTATTCCAAAAATCCTTTAACATCTCTTTCAATTCCTTATGTTGTGAGGGAGCCACACGATAAGGAGGAATAGAGATAAGTTGCATATCAAAGAGAATGTCAATAGTGAAGTTTATTTCCTTTTTGGGAGGAACACCAAATAAATTATGGAAAATACTTCCAAAAGCTCGATTACAATGGACACTGACTGATATATAGGGGTTCCAAAATTCATATCCTCAACCCGAACAAGATGGCATACGCATCCCTTAGAAATCATCTTTATAGCTTTAAGACAAGAAATAAACTAACCCTTAAGCATATAATTTTCGCTTTTCTGATCTAAGATGGGCTCATTAGAAATTGAAGCTTGACAACTCGAGTTCTACAATTAATAGAAACATAAAAAGAATGGAGTTAATCTATACAAGTATTAACATCTAAATCTAACATATCAAGTTCTACAAAATCAACATGAGTGTCTCTATGTGATGAAGAGACCAAACCACTTTTGTAGACTCTCTTAAATAATAAATTCATCAATGGGAGTAGAGACATGAAAATGATCTATCAATACATCCAAAAAACATAAAACCTTATAGCCACATATAGAATCACAAAAGGCAAGGTATCATGGGGATTAAGTAAAGAATAAACATCAAGAAGAAAGACTTTGAACATATAGATAACCATATCGGGAGAACCCTCTTTCTCATGATGAGTTTAGAGTGCATAAAACTGGAATTCTTTTGGTGCACTTGAATCCCAACCACTAGGCGAAGCTTGCCTACCATTCTTTCTATTGTCATTTCTCTATGGATAGTCCTTCAAGCGATGACCACTCTTGCCATAACCAAAAAAATTATTCGTACCCATCACTAGGATGACTCTTGCCAAACTTTTGACATGCGAGAAATAATGATTCAGCCCCCCCACCATTTCTTCCTTTAGGCATATATTTTTAAAACCTTTATTTTTTTTTGAAATTAGGAGTCAAAGCATTGGAGAAAACTTTGTCAGAAAACCATTGTTGGAACTTATATCAACCATGTCCATCAGACATTTAATGTAAAAATTCACCTTCACTGGTATTTGCCCTCTTTGCCTCCCTAGACATCCCTTTAGTTTCGTCTCTTCAATTTGGTAAGCATGCACATTCAACAAGAAATGTCAATTTCACTTATAGGCATGGTTGTACGAAATTCTTTAACTACCATTTCGGATACACCAAACCAAACTTTCTCATATTTGCCCTAGAGTCGGCTGCTATAGTTGGAGCATACCTAGACAGTCGTGTGAACTTCAAGGAATACTCTTTCATATTCATATTCCCTTGAAGTAGGTTGATGAATTCAATTACCTTCGCCTCCCTCATTTCAAAGGGAAAGAACCTATGAAGGAAAGATACCTTAAAATTTTCCTAATCAAGATGACCTACATCAACCGCTCTCTCTTCCTTGTATTGGTTGAACCAAACTTGAGCAACACCCTTAAGTTGATAAGTGTACAATTTTTCCTTTTCCTCCATCGTCACTCCCATGATCATCAAAACCTTATACACTTCATCAGTGAACTCTTGCGGATCTTTTTCAACCATAGAATCATGAAACTATGGAGGATTCATTCTAGTGAAGTCCCTCACTTTAGAAATTATTATACCTACATGTGGGTTCACGGGGGCCACAACCTCTACATTGTTTTAAGGAGTCACAAATTTAGAAAATACTTGAAAATTAGTCACTTGTTCGGTCAAAGGATTGGCCGAAACTTGTGGATCCTCGTGAGAAACATCTCTTTCCACATTCTCACCCGCATTCCTCCTTATTTATGCTCTCTGAGGGACATATTCTACAAAACATATGATAAGGATTAGGATATAGAGATATATAGAGTTACACTCCATCGCATGACTTAGAATGATGCAAAAAGTGGAACTTCCTAAAGATACAATAGTATCTTATTCATAAATATGGTGCACTTCGCACTTATTAATGAGACTCTACTCGACGTGGTTTATGAGACATCCTAGGACCTTTATAAGCCTTATTCTATACAAAGTTTTACATGATCGAAGTATACCTTAGTCATAACATGATGTATTGAACCATGAGAGGTCCGATACAAGTCACGTAGCATACATCATATAAGATAATACAAGTAAAGTTCTCAAAATATAGCATTCCATACAAAAGAGTTTTTGACAAAGGCGGAAGTATAACATAAGTGTTGAAGTTATATAATACATCAAAAGTAAAAAGATTGGGACAAAACCCATATATCACATATAAATTTTTAAAATGAAATAAATAAAGCGATAAAAATATCTTGGTCCTCGCAACATTAGGACTCACCGATCTTTAGAGTCTACAAAATCAACTAGCCAAAAGTATGAAAGCTAGGAGCGTCGGACCCTGTATTAGTGAAATAATGTGGACATAAGTATGCATTGGTACATGAAATGCACTAAGTATGAGAAATATGCATAAACATGATCATGATGATATAAATGACTCAAAATGAAAGGCATGATCATAATAAAACATTTATAATCTTTTTAAGAAGAAATAATGTGAAGATCATAAAACATAGTCAAATACATTAAAATAAATGACATAAGAAATGCTCTGTAAAAAACATAGTCATTTTCATGGGATCTTAGCTTTAGCCGACAATAAGACCATGAGAAATATATCATAGAATCTGGTATATCTCTCACACTGAAAGAAGAGGAAACTACATGTCAAGGAACAACCCATACATATCATGATATCCTAAAGTGAATTCACTAGGTAGGTCATTTAAGATATATACTATGGGGCACGTTGTTCAAGACTAAAGGTTGCTATTAGATACTACCCTATTTGAGCCGCCACTTCATAGACCACTTGGTGCTAAGTCAAAATCCCAAAGGAATAGATAAAAGTCAAATATCAATTTAACACGGGGAAATGCAATGATCAATACCAATCCACATTTTCAAGATCAAAACATATAATAGCTCCTTAGACATAATTCAACATAGATGAGAAAACATTTCACAAATGTAAAAATATTTGTAAGAAATACCTTTCACAATCAGGGTCATCATAATACGTGAAAAATCATTTCACAACAGCATCAATATTTTCCTTTCAAAGCATCATCAATTCATTTACAATTACTTTATAAAAACATGCATATCTTTTTAACTCATAATTCATAGTATATGGGTTTATGATATGATCATGATTGAAAAACATAATTTAGGCATGCGCAAGTGTAATTTTAACTACATATCATAGATTAACATCAAGTAATGCATTAGAATATTTAATTAATGATAATTATAACTGAAAGAAACCCATATTCATTCGATTGAAACCCTAATTTGATAAATTCAAATTTAATTGGGATCTTGAAATATTTAGGGACCCCATGGTGGAAAGGACTACATGGGTGAAAAAATACACACCATAATCCTTTAAACCCAAGAAAATGGAAAATTTGGAGACCTGAATAGAACTGTAGTTCTTCTTCTTCTTCCTTAGACTTGAGAGAATTAGGAGATATGAATTTGGTCAAGTATTGGGAATTTTGGAGAATGAATTCAAATGGGTATTTGAGAGCTTAAAATGATAATATAGAGATTAGGTTAGAAGGTAAAATACATAGTATTGAGTCAAAACAATTAGGGAAAAGACAAAAGATCCCCGTAGAAATAAATGTTGACTCAACTGATGGACCATAAAATTTTCTATAGTATACACTATTTGAGCGTAGAGCAAGTATTGGACCTTAAAAATTCACCCATATATGAAGAATCCCATGTACGGGTCATAGGTCTTTCTTCGGTATGTACATGCCAACCGTAGAAAAGAACTTTTTTCCTTAAAATTTTACTAAGCTTTGGACTCACATACGAGGATAATCTATGACTCATACATAGGATGACAAACCGTACTGGTCAGTTATAAAAAGGGTTCTAGGACTTGATTTTAGAAAAAAATATTTTACCACTTTCTACAACCCGTAGAAGATTCTATGGGTTGTAGATGAGAATCATAGACACAACATGCAGCCTAAAAAATTTACATTTTTTATTTTCCAAATCCTTGGTGTTGCAAACATGGACACCTAGGGTCCCCTACATGTCATGACTATTTAATGTGTAGATGAGAGTGATACACATGGTTTAAGTATAAAGTAATAAAGTATCAATTTCACATATTTGAATCAATAAAAGAGAGAAGTACAATTTTCTGATGCTCGTGAATTCATAACTTAATAAGACAAGATATTAGTAACTATTTCTATTGTGTACCAATGCAGATCAATAAGTTAAGTTCACTTAAGTGGTTGATCTCCTTAATACCGAATTAACACAATGAAACCTAGTTCATTTAAGGGGTGTATGATTTACTAATCTTTACCTTTGATCCCAAATTAGCTATTCCTAGACAAGGTCGAGCTAATAGTGAGGGTTGATTGCCTCAAATATTCGTCACATAATCTATTTTTCCATTCGTTATTCCCCTTGATCGCAAGGTAAAAATAAGGTGAGCTCTAAAGTATGCATCAATTTAAAATCAATCAAAGCGAATGGAAAATCAATACATGCATGCACAATTTTCAAGTCTTACTAAAAGTTAGGTCTACTTCGTTAATCCTCTGTGGTTCCTATAAGCCTAATTTTGTATTTAGATACTCATGCTTGCATGATAATAATCAATGATAAATATTATTCATAACAATAAACTTAAAAGATTAATAGTATAAATTCAGAATCTTAAATTGAAAGTCAAAATCAATAACTCAAACTCCAAGTGTAAATTTACTCTAAAATTCAAGAAGAAAAGCAAGAAAGTTATTTAATTTATTTTCCTAACCAAAATGAAAATAAAATGTAAAAGAACACCAAGGTAAAGTATTTATAGATATCAAAAGCCTATCCAAATAAAACTAGGCAAGGTCGGTATTTTTACAGACCATTTTATGGTTTACAGTTCTTTTTATAGTTCGTTGACACCCTTAAAAAATGACAGGTTCTGCACAGTTTCTAGATTTTTTCCACTGACAAGAACTATGGTCCGTATAACCTTTTACGACTCATATTCCTCCCTCATAAATAACATACTTGTCAACACTTTTTTGATCCACAACAACGAGAGCCTTCTATGAATTGTAAAATATTCTACAGATAGTACTACTCACCCGTTAAAATCAAACATTTTGACCTACTATGAACCTTCACCATGAACATATGGTACAACTTGTAGAAACTTTCATAGGTACAGTGGCTCATCAATGACCAAAAATTTCCTTTTACATCTACTTTTCAATCGTTAAACTCCAAATCCTATTTTTCTTCATATAAACTACAAAACACATCAAATTCACCTAAATATGTTGGAGAACCTACACATTTTTATTATTTAAACATAAGAAATGTCATAAATCTAAAACATATCAATACCCTGAACTTAAAATCGTTTCGTATCCTCAAACGACTAACACAACTAACATGTCAGGAAAAACATAGCAACAAAAAGAACTTATAACCTATATTTACCACATGGATTTCAATGATTTATTTCATAAGCATGACACACTTCTCTTTATATCAACATCAGTGCAACATCACTACTTCTCAATTATAACACATGCAGATCAATGAAAAACATCACCATACTCGTAGACAATGTTACATAAACAAACAAAAATTGCCTAGATAACAATCAATTAACATATACTACTCTTATGCCCTCACCACAAAGAAGTTCCATTTTCACAAAATTATGATTTTCAAAATCAAGGACTGGGTAACAGTCACTCTCTCAAAAGAAATTCAAATATGCATACTTAATAACATTGGCTTACCCTTATTTTCTATTATTGACTTTCAAATAGTTGAATTAGGATCACTATAAGATTTATTGTCTTGTAATGTAGGCTCAAGGATGGGTATGATACATTTTGAAATAGTGACTACTGCCCTTCTTGACATTATATTCTTTTTATATGACTTTCTCCCTAGATTTTATCCTCTCCTTTCTCCATTTTTCCATTATTTTACATCAAAATTTCAAATGCAACAGTGGTTTCTTGCTACTATATATATATATATATAGATATATATATAAAATCTTCCACACCCACACCTCTTTGGTTCATTTTTCACATTTGCACCTGTTCTTTTCATACTCTATTTTGCTATGTTAACCTCTATAATAGTCAACCTCAACTTAGACCTTTTACCTAATTTTAGTTGCAGAATGTCCAAGGAGGAACTAGGGCCAAACAAAGGCTTATAAAAAAAAACTAAGAAGTTGAATAGGGTAACACAACAAAAGTTTCTGTTTTAGGCTTGATTAAATTTTAAGCACAACTCATCATATTCTAGGTGCAAATGATCCTTAAGTATTATTCATTCAACGCAGAGTTGGGGTCAAACCCACAAAGCGTGGTACATGTTCAAGTTCAGTCATGAAGTAAAAATGTGTTCAAGATAGTTATAGGAAAGGAAGTATGAAAAATGAAATAACTGAGTAATGAATGTCAGATGGGGGTTTTGGTTTGCACTTAGCAACTACAACACAATCAATCAATAATAAATAACAATAAATATAAGAATTCTGTAGATGTGATCGATTATAGAAAAATTTCACTATATGGGTAATTGAGACTATTAATAAATAACTAAATATCAATGGTTAGGATATACTATGATTGAAATATTTTTATCTCGAACAACTATTACATTTCAAATGATTTCTTTAGAACATCAACAAGCTTAACAAACAATAACAATCCACAACCTTAATATATCCTCTCTCTAGAGCAATATAAGTAGGATTAGGTCTAGGATTCACTCTCTCGAGATGAACCCATATCAACCCAATGCCTACAAACCATTAATCAAAAGTTTTGGTTCAGAAACCTTTCTCTCAAGCAAGCTAAGAACTCAAAATTAGAACTGCAATTGTAATTACAACACATACATTAAATCACAGGTAATAATTAAAATCACTTTAATATAGCATTTAAATTAGTCATTAAAAATTCCCATAAGCTAATTCAACCTATAATCACATAATCCTGGGAACAACAACCTCTAGTCGGGAGGCACACATATCAGTAAAATAGGATAGGTGCCTCATCTTGAACAACATGGCATGGGTGATCGAAGGCGTGGAGGTATTCATAAAGAAGCATATCTAAAGGTGGGGGATGAGCAACAATACTTAGAGCCTTAAAAGAAGAGGAGCTAGAAGTACTTGAAAGCCTAGTGGTCAGAGTAGGAATGACTACCTGTGCAGGTATCATATCAATATCAACTCTTGAGACATGTCCACTTAGTCTACCCTTCTCTTCTCATCCTCTTGCTTCTGTTACTCTTCCTCAATACGCTAGAAGTTATTAGAGGTTGTGGGTGTCACCTCCACATCTGTTTTCTCTTTTCAGGAATACAAACCTATATGCACATCTCGGCGACAAACACTAGAAAAGGAAGAGATGTCTGGCACTTCTTATCCCTCATGAACATCTCCTGCTTATTGATCGTACCTTGATTGAGGCTTTTCCTAGAAATAATAAATCCAAGACAAGCCACCTTTTGGTGGTGGAGGATAGACTCATTCTGGGATGGAGTGATCTATTGCTAATAAACCGAAACTAATATCTCACCGCCATATTGAGATCCTTCTTCTCTATTAACACTACGACCTCAATCCACCTTGGGGTACTATTACAAAGAAGAGGAGCCAGCTAAACTTTTAAGTCATCCAATTTTTGTGTCTACATCATACTCTGTAGTCATGCATGAAGTTATAAGTACATCCCAAAACGACATTAATGTCCTCACTATCACATTTCACCTTCTTGCCCTGGACAATCACATAATAAACTGGTTTGAAGGCATCAACCTTCTTATTTCCTTGTGGTACAAACTCTGAGTAATCCAAGTAGAACTCCTTGTGAATTAGGAATGTAGGGGCCCTGGGTTTTAGTAAAAATCTCAAATTTGTGGCATTTGAGGGTGCACCATATCTCAGGATACCTGTCACACCATATGTTTAAAGTCTTTTCTATTCAAAAATCGTGCTCAGTCTCTTGACCTTTAGTTTGTTGAGAGATCATGAAAGAGGACCCCATACCGGTGGTTCCAGGACAACAGTCAGAGTTAGAACTAGAGGAGGAGTTTGAGGAACCAGGACCCTAGAAAGATCTTGCATTCCCGTAGAATGAAGCTCTGCTCTTTGTGCTTATAATAATTTGTCATGCTCAAGCTCGGAGATGGAATCATGTGACTCTTCCTCATTGTCTGATGAGGTGAGGTAAGTATCGTAGACTTCCTCACTGTCTGAGCTAGCCTCCAGTGACTCTACCATGGGCGCCTTTCCCATTCCTATGACTTTCATCCCTTTGTAGGAAGTTTGGATGCCTTTTCCCTCGATGCAGCTGCATCCTTATTAATAATTACTCTTCTTGCCGTTGGGGGGAGGGGGGGCGACATGTCTCTTTGTGACACTTTGAGTCTTGTTATTCCTGTAGTACAATAGAGGAACTCTTAGACAAATTCTTAGGATAATGCAAAAAAATTAGTTGTAGAATGAGTGGCCAAACTGTATGGCGAGTCGCTGAGGTGCTTTGGCAAGCCAGAACGGGATCGCCGAAATTACCAACAAATAATTTTCAAAAAAGTCAAGATAATTCAGTGATGATCAAGGATATTCGGCAAATCGTTGACATCAATTGATGAGCTAGAAGTGGATCCTTAAAATTTATAGCATACTTAAGGGGTTAGGCTTGCCGAAAGTTATAATATATAGACAAATTTCAATATATGTGTAATTGAGACTACTAATAAATAATTAAATTGCAGTGCGTAGGCTGGACAATGATTGAAATAGTTTTCTCTCGAACAACTATCATGTTTAAAGTGATTTGTTTCGAACATAAACAAGCTTAATAAATAAGAACAAACGACAACCTTAATACATTCCTTTAGAGCTCTGCTTTGCTCTTTGTGTTTATAAAAATTTGACATCCTCAAGATCGAAGATGGAATCCTGTGACTCTCCCTCATTGTCTGATGAGGTGAGGTAAGTCTCGTAGACTTCCTCACTGTTTGAACTGGCCTCCAGTGACTCCACCACGTGTGCATTGCCCTTTCTTATGATTTTTCCTCCCTTTGTAGGAAGTTTTGATGCCTTTTCCCTCGATGCAACTGTATCCTTATTTATAAGTACTCTTCTTGCCCGTTGAGAAGGGGGGATGGACATGAATATTCCTTACACTTTGAGTCTAGCCATTCCTGCAATACAACTGAGGAACAGTTAGAAAAATTCTCAGAAAAATGCAAAAAAAATTAGTTGTAGAATGAGTCGCCAGTCTATTTGGCGAGTTGCTAAGGTGTTTTGGAAAGCAAAAAACGGGATCCCCGAATTTACTAGCATATACTTTTAAAAATTTCAAGAAAATTCAGTGATGATTAGAGCCATTCGGCAAATCGTCGACACCAATTGATGAGCTAGAAGTGGATCCCAAAAAGTTATAGCATATTTTAGAGGTTATGTCGCCGAAAGTTATAATATATAGACAAATTTCAATATATGTGTAATTGAGACTACTAATAAATAATTAAATAGCAGTGGGTAGACTGGACAATGATTAAAATAGTTTTATCTTTAACAACTACCACGTTTAAAGTGATTTCTATCGAATATCAACAAGCTTAATAAGTAAGAACAAATCATAAACTTAATAAATTCCCTTATAGTGAAGCTCTACTCTTTGTGTCTATAAAAAATTGTCATCCTCAAAGTCAGAGATGGGATCCTAAGTATACTGAGACTTTATCTCCTTGTTTGATGAGGTGAGGTAAGTCTCGTAGACTCCCATACTGTCTGAGATGGCCTCCAGTGACTCCATCACGGGCACCATGCCATTTTATCCCTTTGTAGGAAGTTTAGATGCTTTTTCCTGGATGCAGCTGCATCCACATTTATAACTACTCTTCTTGCCTTGACACTCTGAATCTAGTCATTCCTGCAATAAAATGGAGAAACGCTTGGAAAAATTCTCTGATTAATATACAAAATGTAGTTGTAGAATGACTCGCAAAACTATTTGGCGAGTCGCTGAGGTGCTTTGAAGAGCAAGAATAGGATCACCAAATGCACTAGCATACAAAAATTCAATACAATTCAGTGATGATAAGGGCAATTCTGTGAATCGTCGAGACCAATGAATTAGCTAGAAGTGGATCCTAAAAAATTACATCATATTTTAGAGGTTAGGC
Source organism: Solanum lycopersicum (assembly GCF_036512215.1). Taxonomy (NCBI): domain Eukaryota; kingdom Viridiplantae; phylum Streptophyta; class Magnoliopsida; order Solanales; family Solanaceae; genus Solanum; species Solanum lycopersicum. The sequence goes on from NC_090803.1 coordinate 43,896,879, forward strand.
TTGCCAAAAGTTATAATATATAGATATATTTCAATATATGGGTAATTGAGAGTACTAATAAATAGATAAATATCAGTGGGTAGGATGGAAAATGGTTGAAATAGTCTTATCTCGAACAACTATCACGTTTCAAGTGATTTCTTTCTAACATAAAAAAGCGTAATAAATAAGAAAAAACCACAACCTTCATACATCCTCTCTCTCTCAAAAGATGGGTAGGATTAGGTTTAGGGTTCACTCTTTCTACCTAAATACATATCAACCCAATGTCTACGAATCATTAATCAAAAGCTTTTTGGTTAAAAAACTTGTCTCTCAAACAAGCTAGGAACTCAAAATTTAAACTGCATTTGCAATACAATTCATTAATTAAAACACATTTAATGATAAACCCACTTAAATATAGTATTTCAATTAGTAATTAACAATACCCATAAGATAATTCAACGTATAGTCATACCCCAAGAATTGTGGTTTCTAGCCACACATCATACAAATAGGGAAATGATTACCAAATACATTCTCCATGATCTAGGTAAATGATCTTAAGTCTTTACAATGGTCCAAATCGAAAAAATTTAGAAGCCAACTTTCAAATTCTCAAAATTGAGCCTTAAAAATAGTCATAGTCTACTATGGAACTCCAAAAGTCAAACAAAACTCTCCTCAATGATAGCAAGATACTAAATTTACAATTCAAAATTCAATTTATATTTGCCCAAAATTTGACTTGAAAGGCAATTAGGCGAGAGAAGTCGGGTTCGCCGAGTGGTTCGACGATCCACCCTTTGCTCTCTTTGATGACAATTATGCATTGAACTTGAGCATCCCTAGGTCCTGTAACTTTGGGCGATCCATTTTGTAATTTTCCAAATGGATTAGCTATTCAATGGCTTCCCATTTGTTGACTTGGTTCTTCCCTTATAAATGATGCACTGGAACTTTAGGCAGGCTAAAAAGCCACTCGGCGAGTTTAAGAGTTGTGTTGGTTATCACAAGGATCGTCTTTGTTCACTTCTTCAGATTGTTATGCTCCTTTGTTCATGTTAGTGTCCTTACCTTTCACCTTAGTTCACATACTTGAAAATCAAGTCTTTAACATTATTTTATAGCATAGCTAGGCATGTGAAGACACTAAAATTATAAAAATAAAGCCCTAAAAGAGTCCATATCTCAGACTAATCAAGTCTCAAAATGATAGATCAAGGGATAATAATTCTTTTGTTTGGTCATTGGGCCTTGTGGACTGAATTCGAAAAATTACCTATGACCATTCCCTAACTAACATTACTATCATCTTAGAACGTCCAAAGGGATAGGTTCTAGATTGAAACACAAAGTGAGAATAAATGCAAGTGGCTCGTTTAGACATAGTACATGGTCTCACTATCTACTATTTATTATCAGATTCATGCCCTATATCAAGTCATGCTTTTCACATTAGTATACACCATGTCATGCAAAGATTCAACATAGTCACACTATCATAACAACAAAAATATCACTTCAAAACTTAAAAGGGTCTCAATTTTTATTTTCAAGTAAAATAAGTCATGGATTTCAGTATCATTTCTTATAATTCTTCTACATTCACGAAAACATCATAAACATTCTAGTTCAACAAAAATTATCCTTGGGAAAAGAAAACAACAAGAAACCCAAAAGGAAACAAACAAGTATTTGGGATACTCAAATTTCACCAAGATACATAACAAAACCAGTGACACGTGCTTTTGTTACTCAGACTTCACCAAGATACTTAACAATACCTTGGACAAATAGTATGGGTACTCAAACTTCACCATAATACTTGTCAAGGAATGTGGACTAATGTTACCCCATCAATAATAGATGTGCATTTTCCGTAATGAACTAAAAAGAATTAAAACCTAGAGACAAAACATACAAATTTTGCTTAAATAAATATATATGCATATGCAATATCACCTAGAGTTTTGAATACAATCGAGGTGGTAGCATCAGTAGTAGATGCAAAACTAAAAGCAACATCAACATTCTGAAAAACACTATCTTCCCTCAATTTTTTGCCGACTATGGACCTTTGTTTGACCATTTAACCCTCTCACTGCTCTATCTTTTGGATTGTTGCTAATTTCTCCTAAGATTCCACTCTCTCCTTTGTAACACCTCTAAAAATGAGCTAGGTGAAACTAGAGCCTAACATGTGTATCATTAAATTTTAAAGTCCTAAAATGGTTAATGATAGTATTTATAAGCAGTATATAAAGTTTTTAAGTATTTGGAGGTCAAACATCCAAGAACGTCTGGAAACTAGTTGAAGTCTAACTAATGTATCGTAGCATTTTGTAGTGGAGTTTTGGGGGATATTTTGAAGGTGAAATTGAGTATCGATGGTTTCTACGTGTATCCTAACATATAAATGATCGAAATGTCTGAGAACGACGCCCTGGGGACCAGCTAAGAGTCCCCAAAGAGGACCCAAACATGGGACTGCCAAGCTGTCGCGCCAGCTAGGATTTAGCAACGGCTGCGCGTCATGCAGCTGACACGGAGTGGCCAAAAGTCTTGACCTACGATGTGGGGCTGTCAGGAACATTCTGTCTCAAAAATTTTGAGAAACAAAATTTGAAAATGCCTCCGTAATGCACAGTAAACTCCCGAATTTGGTCGCGTCGTTTTAAGTCAAATTTGAGTTGGTTAAATTATCTGATAAGTTCAGGGGTCTTGTAGGTAATTTGGGAATGACTTATTGATGGTTATTGAGTATTTTTTATACCCCTAAACTCACCAATCAAAGCTAAACACTCAACTTAAAACAAAATCTTTCCATTGTTCTCTCCAGAAACCTCCATTGATGAAGGTTTGAAGCTCAAAGGAAGAAGAATTATTTTCTCAAGTTTTATCCATCAATTATGTGGGATTTTCATCATAATTAAGGTATGTTTCTTTATCCTTGAAATATCTTTCTTCAAGGAGTCAATTCCAATGATTTTCAAAGATAATCAAAAACATGAATTGTCCAGTTTTGTGATCTAGACATATTTCTTGCATTAAAGGTTTTGAAATATTGTATTATAATTGAATTGATGTTAATTTGATGATTTTAATCTTAAAACTCTATGAACCCATTCAAACCATGCGCTTCTAGTTTTGACTACTTTATGGATGAATTGATTATGTATTAATGTTATTGAATGTGTATATTGATTAGGAGTATTAAATTATGATAGAATCATGCTAGAATCTATGTTGAACTTTTATTTGATTCATTATGTTTTGTAATTATTGGGTGGAATTGATGATCATGTCCATGAGTAAGGGCCTTTGAGTATTGTGTTGGATGAATTGGCTATGGATTGAAGTTGTGTGGTTTGATCAATGGTATGTTGACCTAAGTTTCTCTAAATTGTGTAGTATAGGATTTAGATAGTAATGATGCTTAGTATAGTCCACTTATGGTGCGGTGCTTATGTTCTATAGTTGTGATTAAGGTGACTTGTCACCATTACTTGATATATTATGATGATTTATGTAGTGATTAATGTGAAATATAATCATATGTATCTACTTGTGAGTAATGTGAGAGTATGTGTTTCTTTAATTGACATTAGGTGATCATGTTAGACTATGACTATGTCCTTATTTGTGTAGTCTTAGGGTTCATGTATGATTCTTCCTACTTGGTTATGTGAGTCTTATGATGGTTATAATGATGATATTGTTGTAATTAATAGGGTGACTTACAGATGATTTTGCTTATGCCTATGTGTTTCTAGAATGATATACTATATGTGAAATAGGTGTATGTCTTGTTTTGGTAGATTTATGTCCCTTACTTGATACATGTACAATGTGAATTTGAGTTTTTGACTTAGTATGCTATAGCTTCTTAGTCTTGTATGTGTGATTGACACCTGACCTTGAACATTGCTAAGAAGTTCCTATATGTGGAACCTTCATCGTAGAAGGAAAGTTATGATATACTTGAAGTTGAAAACCGTAATGATATCCTTTTTGTGTGAATGGTAGACTTAAGGTTCATTGGATTGAAAGTTATGAAATCATCCTCAAGAATGTCATTCAGCTAATCCTCTTGACTAATGTAGGTAGCCTAAGTGGACCCTCTTTGGTAAGGTGAAATGTGATTGGGTTATGAACTAGATATGGAACCTCTTCATGAAATCCTTTATGTAAATTAATCTATGAGAACAAAGGCTAGCACCAAGTGAATATGGTTTGGGAAGTAGGTCTAGTTAAGGAAGAGTCTAGAGTATAAAGAAATCATTATTATTCTTTTACCATATGCCTACATCGGATGTGTCTAAGTTCTACGAATTGCAAGTAGACCACCCTTTATCGAATTAGGGTTCACTCCCATTCGATCCTTAACTACCATGGTCTATGTAGGTTATTTCCTATTCTCATCTTATGGGGTACCCACTAGTATTGGAGAAGTTCTACGAAGTTTAGGTAGTGGTATGTGATGCTATATAGACATTGCACGATTAGGTTTTGAAAATGTTAGTAAGTGAGTCCGTAGGTCTTCTCCAATACCATTACTTGAATGTCCTTATGTGTTGAATGTATCTTAATAAACTAATGAAGATAATGGCTTAAGTCAGAAAGAATGTAAATGAATAAGTCCTTATCTAAAGTAGTTTAAGGGTTTCTTAATTACGGTATCAAGAGGGAACAGGAATGGTCACTTCATGTCTTATCTCGGGAAGTCTTAAGAGTGACTCTAAATAGGGAAAGTAAATTGAATAAGTAGACATGATCTAAACTTAGGTGGTCTTAAGAATTGTTGAGGTTATGTTGGAGAGGGTGTATGGGCGGTCTCTTCTTGCATTACTTAAGTAAGTGTTTTGGTAACCTTTGGGAAGAGAATGTTATGTATATACATATGCTATTAGGTAAAATGAGAATGATTCTATCTCAGGTAGTCTAGAGGATCTCTTAGGAGTGTGTGAAGGGATTGTATGGGAAGTTGCTTCATAACTCACTTAAGTGAGACTTAGAATCCCCTTTGGTAGAAGGATCTCATGTATATATATTTTGATGTATGCTTGATGCCATTTTGATGTTTGATACTTAAATTTGGTTCTTATACTTTTAATATTATTTTTTTCATTAAAAAAAAGAGCATATTTCTCATAAATATCTGTTTCTCATAATTTTATGCACTAAGTCATACTTAGTACAAGTGTTTGTAGTAATTCTATACATTTTGTTATATCTAAAGGTGCAGGTGGAAGGTGAGAAACGTCTTGAAAGAAATCTTGGAATCTAGTTATCGTTCAAGAAAAGTTGAAGTATGTTCTCACTTGACTAGAGGGTATATTCGTGTTTAGAATTCTTTTAATTCAAAGTGTTGTAGTAGACTAAGCATTTCTATATTTGTATTGTATGGGGTGTGTACAAAGTATTCTTGAGTCTAAGATTGGCATATATTGACACTTAGTGTTTCTATGATTTTAATATGAAATATGTTTTAAGATATTTTGTGCGAAAAGTTTTAATTCCGCATTACTTTTAGTACATGAATGCAATGAATAATGTCAAAGGTCTTGTACAAGACCTACGAGAGGTCAAGTACACCATGTATCAACAAGAGTGCCATCAATTCTAGGGGGTACTTTGGGTCGTTACAAACTTGGTATAAGAGCATAGGTTATGAAATTTGTCTTAGGAATCAAAAGTCTTATAAAGCCATGTCTAGTAGAGTCTTGACCATAGGTGTGAGTCGTGACACATCTATGGATGAGAGTCTATTAGACGATGGAGTTTGACTTTTTTCATTAATCATAGGGTTGAGATTGTAAGTTTCCATTCCTAATCTCTTCTCTTGTGTTTATATTAGATGAATACTAGAAGTATGACTACTAGAAGGTTGGAAGAAAGAAGGGTGAATGAGGAAATTCCTCATCAAGTCGAGCAAGTTCTTCAAGGTGCTCAAATTCCTCCACATGGTGTTCAAGTCCCTATTGGAGTTCAAGGTAATGAGGTTCCGGTGGTTCCCTCATAAATGACCAAAGGAGATATTAGAAAGGCTTTACTTGTTTTAGCCCGAGCCATGACTACTCATGTGAATAGGGGTATTGAACCTAGAGAGAATGTTGTGGATAGCACTATGACATATAGATTGAGAGAATTTGTGAGGATGAATCCTCCTATATATTTTGGCTCTAAGGGGGAGAGGATCCCAAAAGTTTCTAAATGGTGTGTATATGGTGTTGAGTGTAATGGGTGTGAATTCTAGAGAGAAAGTGGAGTTGGCTTCGTACCAATTGAGGGAGGTTACTCAAGTGTGGTACACTCAATAGAAAGATAATGGGATGGTTGAGTCGGTCCTTATAGAGTTTGAAGAGTTTATGGAGTCTTTCTTAGGAAAGTACTTTCCCCATGAGAGGAGGGTGGTGAAGGTTGAGGAGTTCATTAATCTCAAGCAAGGGAACATGAGTGTAGAAGAGTATTCCTTGAAGTTTACCATGTTGTCTAGATATTCTCCATATTTGGTGTCTAACCCAAAGATTAGATTATTAGGTTTTTGACTGGTGTTGCCGACCTTGTGAAAGAAGATTGTCATACGGCCATGCTCCATGGTGATATGAATTTTTATGACTCATGGTGTATGCTCAATCCATTGAGGATTTTAAGCTTAGTAGGATTTCTATAAACTTGAAGAGGAGTAGACCAAGTGAGAAAAACCAACCTAGGTTTAAGAAGATGACTCAAATTCAAGATGAACCTAGAGATACTAAGGTCAAACTTGATAAGGGAAATGGTTCTCAAGGTGGTAAGCCTATTTGTGCTACTTTTGGGAAGAAGCACTATGGGAAATTTCTAATTGGCAATGGGAATTTCTCTTGTTGTAGTAAGGATGGACATAAGGTGAGGGATTGTCCTACTATTGCGTCTAGCGGAAAAAAATCAAGTGTTCTAGGTAATGATGCTCCAAAGGGGAAGGATCGTTTCTATGCACTCTGGGCTAGAGGATCAAAACCGGATGATGAAGATGATGATGGTAATTTATAGATTCTTTTTTTAGTTGTTATGAGTTCCTTCATAGTGGGGGAGTATGGTGAACAGTGGAGTTTTGATTGATTTTCTCATCTCTTCTATTCAACTCAAGCTTGAGTGTTAGAAAGTCATAGTAGCAAGTTGCATTATTGCATTATGTTTAAGAGTCTTGTTGGAATTGAATTTCATTGATTCATTGCATTGCGCATTTCATGAAGTTACGACTATATTGTGAGTTGAGTTTATATGCTTTTATCTCTTATATTATCCTGCTTTCATCATTAATTGCCTAAGAGTTGCAGTTTTAAAAACCTTAGCATGTTTCACTGTAATATTGGTAGTTCACTACAAGATGTTTGAAAATTTTTGCTTAAGTGTTCTTTTATTGAAAATTGTTGTAATGTGTATAGAATTGATGTATATGAGCACGATAATTAATGAAGAAGGTGTTCTTGTTATTTGAAATGAAGTATGTGAGTCTAGTTGCATGATGAGTCGTAGGTTAATTTCTATCTTCTTGTTGTCTTTTGTCTCCAAAAGTATGTGAAATTGATGTTCTTCAAAATCGAGTATTGCTTATGGTGTGATATGGTTATGTGATTCTAGTATTGAGTTTATTATGTCTTGAAAGTGTTTTAAAAGAAGCAAGTGTCATTCACGGATGAATGTCGTCCAAGTGGGGGAGATTGTAACGCCTCTAAAATGAGCTAGGTGAAACTAGATCCTAACATGTGTGTAATAATTTTTTAAAGTCCTAAAATGTTTAATAGTAGTGTTTATAGGCAGTATAAAGTTTGGAAGTGTTTGGAGGTGAAACATCAAAGAACGTTCAAGACGTTCCAAAACTAGTAAAGTTAAACTAGTGTGTTGTAGAGTTTTGCAGTGGAGTTTTAGGGGATGGTTTGAAGGTGAAATTGAGTATTGATGGTTCCTTCACGAAGCCTGACATGTAAAGGGTCAAAATATTCGGGAACAACGCCTCGTGGACCAACCTAAGGGTCCCAAAAGAGTACCCAAACATGGGACTGCCAAGCTGCCACGCCAGCCATGATTTGGCAGTGGCTGTGTGTCGCGCAGCTGACACGGAGTGGGAAAAATTCTTGCCATGGCTTGAGTGTCTGGCGTGAAGCATTCTGTCTCAAAAATTTTTTAGAAACAAGATTTGAATATGCCTCCGCGACGCGCAGTAAACTCCCTTGTTTGGTCGCGTCGTTTTTAAGTCAAATTTGAGTTGGTTAAATTGTCTAATAAGTGCAGAGGTCTTTTGATAATTTGGGGATGTCTTAGTGACGGTTATTGAGTCTTTTCATAACCCTAAACTCACCAATCAAATCTAAAACTTCAACTTAAAACAAAATCTCTCCATTCTTCTCTCCAAAAACCTCCATTGATGAATGTTTGAAGATCCAAGGAAGAAAACTAATTTTCTCAATTTTACTCCATCAATTTTGTGGGCGTTTCATCACAATTAAGGTATGGTTCTTCATCCTTGAAATATCTTTCTTCAAGGAGTCAATTGCAATGATTTTCAAAGATGATCAAAAACATGAATTGTCCAATTTAGTGATCTAGCCATGAGTTCTTGCATTAAAGGTTTTGAAACATTATATTATGATTGAATTGATGTTAAATTGACATTTTAACTAAAAAACTAAATGAACCCATGTAAACCATGCACTTCTAGTTTTGACTATTTATGGGTGAATTGATTATGCCTTAGTGCTATTGAATTATTGTGTAGATTGATTAGGGCTATTGAATTATGATAGAATCGTGCTAGAATCTATGTTGAATTTTCATTGATTCATTACGTATTGTAATTATTGGGTTGAATTGATGATCATGACCACGGGTAAGGGCTATTGAGTATTGTGTTGGATAAATTGGCAATGGATTGAAGTTGTGAAGTTGGATCAATGGTATGTTGACCCAACTTTACCTAAATTGTGTAGTATAGGATTTAGATATTAAAGATGCTTGGCATGGTCAACTTATGGTGGCAATGCTTATGTTCCATGGTTGTGATTAAGGTGGACTTGTCTCCATTACTTGATATATTATGATGATTTGTGTAGTGATTTATGTGGAATATATCATATATATATACTTGCGAGTAATGTGAGAGAATGTGTTTCTTTAATTGACATTAGGTGATCATGTTAGACTATGACTATGTCCTTATTTGTGTAGTCTTAGGATTGATGTATGATTATTCCTACTTGGTTATGTGAGTCTTATGATGGTTATAATGATATACTGTAGTAATAAATAGGGTAACCTATAGATGATGTTGGTTATGCCTATGTGCATCTAGAATGATATGCTATATGTTGAAGTATGTGTGTGTCTTGTTTTGGTAGATTTGTGTCCCTTACTTGATACATGTACAATGTGAATATGAGTTCTTGATTTAGTATGCTATATCTTCGTAGTCTTGTATGTGTTATTGACATGTGACCTTGAACATTGCTAAGAAGTTCCTATATCTGCAACCTTTTTCCTAGAAGGAAGGTTATGATATACTTGAAGTTGAAAAACGTAATGACATCCTTCTTGTGGGAATGTTAGACTTAAGGTTGATTGGCTGAAACCACATGAAATCATCCTTAGGAAAGTCATTCATCTATCCTCTTGACCATTGTAGGTAGCCTTAATGGACCCTCTTTGGTAAGGTGAAATCTGATTGGGTTATGAACTAGATATGGAATCTCTTCATGTGATCCTTTATGTAAATTACTCTATAAGAACAAAGAATAGCACTGAGTGAGTATGGTTTGGGAAGTAGCTAGTTTAGGATGAGGCTGGAGTACAATGAAACACCTCATATTCCTTAACCATGTGCTACATGAGATGTGTCAAAGTTCTACCATTGGCAAGTAAAACACCCTTTATCGGAGTAGAGTTGACTCTAGATTCCATGCTTAACTACCATGGTCTATGTCAGTTATGGCCTATTCTCATCATATGGGATACCCACTAGTATTTGAGAAGTTCTATGAAGTTTAGGTAGTGGTATGGGACGCTATCTAGACATTCCACGATTAGGCTTTGAAGATGTTAGTAAGTGAGTCCCTAGGTCTTTTCCTAGACCATTACTTGACTATCCTTATGTGTTGAATGTCTCTTAATGAACTAATGAAGATAATGGCTTAATTTACAAAGCATGTAAATGAATAAGTCCTTACCTAGAGTAGTTTAAGGTATGAAGGGGGAATAGGAATGGTCACTTCATGAATTATATAGGGAAGTCTTAAGAATGACTCTAGATAGGTAAAGTAAATTGAATAAGTACAAATGATCTAAACTTAGGTGGTCTTAAGGATTGTTTAGGTAAGCTTGGAGAGGGTGTATGGGCGGTCTCTTCTTGTATTACTTAAGTAAGTGGTTTGATAACGTTTGGGAAGAGAATGTTATGTATATATATATATGCTATTAGGTGAAGTAAGAATTATTCTATCTTAAGTAGTCTAAAGGATCTCTTAGGTGTGTGTAGTTATTGTATGGGAGGTCGCTTCATAACTCACTTCATTGAAACTTACACCTTTGGTAGGAGGATCTCATGTCCATATGCTTTTATGTATGCTCGATACTATTTTGATGCTTGATACTTAAATGTGGTTTTTATACTTTTAATATGATGTTTTAATTAAAAAAAGAGCATATTTCTCATAAATATCCAATTCTCATGATTTTATGCTTTAAGCTATACTTAGTACAAGCGTTTGTACTAATTCCAAACATTTCGTTATATCTAAAGGTGTAGGTGGAAGGTGAGAAGCTTCTTAAAGGAAAGCTTGGAATCTAGTTATCGTTCAAGCAACGTTGAAGTATGTCATCACTTGACTCGAGGGCATAATCGTCTTTAGAATTCTTTTATTTCAAAGTATTGTAATAGACTAAGTATTTCTATATTCATATTGTATGGGCCGTGTCCCAAGTATTCTTGAGTCTAAGATTGGCAAATGTCCAGACTTAGTGTTTCTATGATTTTAATATGAAAAATGTTTTAAGATATTTCGTGTGAAAAGTTTTAATTCTGCACTACTTTTCATACATGAATGTGATGAATGATGTCAAAGGGATTGTACAAGACCTCCGAGAGGTTAAGTACGCCGTGTATCGAATCATGATGTCATAACTTCTAGGGGCTACTTTGGGTCATTACATCCTCATTTCAGCCTTTTCCCCGATCTTTCATGGGTTCCTCATAAGAATATAATCGACTACAATGTAGAGAGCCTAAGACATAGTCATGAGAAGTGAGATGACTAGTGCATGTGAGAAGCTAGTGAGTTAATATCAAGTCAGAGTTGTGCCATCTCAGCCTATTGTCACCTCTTAAAGTATGCGTTAGTATGACATGACAAATAGAACCCCGATAGGCCTTAAACAAGTCACTTTATAAAAGAATGATGTAAAAATACAATAAGAGAGAATAGGAAACATAGATTTCATATAATATAGAAAATCTAAACATAAATGTGTAATACTAAACTGCAACTGACAAAGCCTATAACATCATTAGAGTGGTTGGGAAATAAAACCTATACATTATATACAAGTCTGAAATGAAAAGAAAATTGAAAAACTAAAGAATCAATTGTATTTTCGTCAGAGCATGAGGATGCACCAATCAAATGCACTAGTAGAACAAATCTAAGCTAGCCACGAGCGGGAGGAGAAACAACAGACAGTATGAGATAATAAAGGCACAAATATGCATTAGTACGGTGAATTTACTATGTATTAGAAAATTCTTAAGAATGCAAAGCATGATAAAATGAAATGCAGGACCAAGTAAAACACAGTAAGATCCTTTACAAAGAAATCATAGATTTTATAAGAGGTCAATACATAATTCAAACTATTTGAGAAGCTTTCATAAAAATTTTAAAGACAACATAGTTCATTTATGAGATATTTACTTTTAATCGGTATTCAGACCATGTGATCTATCATATGGTATCGTGTATGACCCTCACACCATAAAAGGGAATCTACTTTCCAAGGTAGAACTTAGTCAAATTAATTCTATACTTAAATGGATCCACTAGGTTAGGTCATTTAAGGCAATCATACGGGGCACATAGTTTTGAACAAGGGAATTGTTATTAAAGACCAAACTTGTACTAGAAGTAGGGCTTGATTTCGAAATTCTTGTTGTTACTAAGTAATTCCTAATGGAGAAGACATAATCACATTCACATCCAAATACATGGAAAGGCAACAACAAAGACTACCAATCTAATCATCAGATCATCTTAGAATAAATCCTTTTAAATCATGATTTCATAAAACATTCATGGTAGAAATTTACAATTCTAAGAATCAAAATCATGATTCCGTTCAATTGTCACAAAATGTTTCACAAATCATTGACACTTTATTTTTAAAACAACATTTAGTCACAAATCATCCTTTTCATAAAACATGCATAAATCCTTAATAAAATTCATCATCATAGTTCATAATTTCATAAGCATTGTTCATAATTCAAGTTCATAAAATCGGCATAGGTATGATTCGATATGAAATCAATAGAAATTCATGTAATAGAATCAAATTATGCATAATAAGACTGAATATTAGCAATTGAAACATAATAAACAAAATCTGTGGAGATTTTCATGAAACCCTAAGAGAATTGGTAAAAATCAATGTAGGAGATTGAGATTCTTGTGAGACCCAATAGATGAAAGGGATCCATTCGTAGTGGATATGTATCTGATTTGACATACTCATGAAGTAATTTTTAGAATTGTAAATTCCATAGAAATTGACACACACATCCTTTATGGTTATCTCATATCCCCTTTGTCTTTTCATATGATTTTACTTACTATATTTTATTTTGTAGCATTATAAATTGCAATCTTACTATTGCTTCCCTCGAGAAAATTTTCACCCCTTCCCAAATTCATGCCTACTCATGTAGGATATTTTTAGAAGTGAACATCAGTCTAAATAACAGAGTTTGGAGAATGAATAGGAAATGTATTTTACTGTATCTTTAATAAGGGATAGTTCCTAACCCAAAAATATTTTTATTGGGGCGATAGCTTGGGACATATCCAAGACAAAACATTTGATAGGTGATGGAAAGACCCCTATATCATGGAGCATGGGAATGCAAGTTTGATTGAGGATTGGAGAAGAGAGGTAGAAAAATATCAAGGATGAATTTTGGAGTCTTTGTGCGAGACGTATGCGATGAGAGTAGAGTAACCAGAGGTTTCACATACGTGTAGTATGGTGCTTAAGCCTACCAACCCTATTTTTTCCATGATCTATGAATCTAATTTATCTATGCACTTCAATCAATTCGCCAAGAATTTGACCAGATACGAAATTTCCAGTGCTCAATCTAGTGGTATTTTTATAGGAATTTTATTTATTGTTGTAAAATCCCTATTCAAGAAAACTGGCCTTGTAAATTTATTGTGTGAGATTTAGGCGTCTCACACTAACCATGATAGGTGTATAACCATAACCCTTTCCTTTTTGTGGGTGACATGACCACTGTTGTTTTTTTAGTAAACCCATTGATGTCAGGATGCAAATTCTATAGTTCCTTTTTTGGCAGTTGTAGAAAGGACGCCTATAGGTGGTAGGGTAGAGAAGGTGGTACCTCTCTACAATTAATCATTATAAGAATGCATTCTGGGCTTAGAGACTATGGAACTCATCACTACCTCATAAGGGCGTTTAGACTAGAGCAAGTTAGTCTTCATTATCCTTTGAAAAAATTTGAAAAAATAAGACGCTAGGGAAGAGAAAAAAATTGCAGAAGTGCTTGTAGATGTCATAACAAGAGGTCGAATTTCTAAGAAAACATTCCACCTCTTGCTTTCATAAAAAAAGAATTTAGTAGATGAAATCCTGATAACATTATTGCAGGCCAAAATTTGATTTGAAAGAGAGAAAACCAGACAAGAGTATATATAAAATCACGCCCCGAGGCTACCCCTTTGACATAACAGAGGACCTAGGATCACGAGTGACCCAAAGGTAACCCTCTGTCTGGCATATCATAAGCATAATATAAAAGTTACTGGATTAGTCAAGTTCTATACGGAAGCTAAAACAATATATAATTGAAAGTGGGAAGAAATCCAAATAGTCTGAATATAATAAAAATACTAAGAGTTTAGTGATAGTTAAAATAACCACTTAAAAACTCAAGCTGAATCAACTACTATGTCAAATGCCTAACTATGATGAGTTGTTGGGACAGGCTCCTAACTAACTCTAACGAAAACTAAACATAATGATTGAAGTGGAAAGTATGTCTATTATCCTCTAAATATGTGGAATCACCATCAAAGCTTCTAAATGCGAACCTAGAATCGATCTATGCGTGATCTGGATGCTAAGTACTTGGACCTACATCATGAAAGGATGTAGTCAAAAGTATGAGTCAGTATTTGGAAAGTAATGAGCATGCAGGATAAAATAATAGCTGAACAAACATATACACTAACCAAAGCATAACTGAGCGATGACATAACATATGTAGTGTGTAAATGCTGAAATATAACTAAAATTGAGCTTAATGATATAACTAAGTCCTAATAGTGAACATGACATACGGAGACAAAATACTGAATTATCAACTGAAAGCCTAGTCAAATGCACTAGAGTTTGACTGTAAGAGCTACCGTTAACCAACATAAAACTAGGTGAGCTAAGAGAGGAGTCTGATGTACATGCCTCATTGAGAGGACCCAATATACCTTTCCAGGTCATAAAGGCATGACTCGCATGATCACTAAATATTATGTCCACAAAGGGGTCTTATACTCATACAAGGCACGTAGTTCTAGGACTATGAGGGTATGTTGAACCCTAGTCCAACTCGATGCTAAGAATACTCCCAATTGGAAAAATGTGTAAGACACAACATAACTAAAATACTAGATAGCATAATATTCTGACACGTAAATCTGAGAATGCAACATTTAAGTACTAGCAATGAAACATTCAAAACTGGAGCATCTTTATCTGTTGAACTTACCTAGCTAGTATGATTCATGAACTATGAGAATTTACACACCTATGGTTCTGATTCATGCAAAAATCTAAGAAAACTTTCCAAGAAATAAGATATTTTGATTTAGGATGATACAACAGATAAATCACAACATTTATCAAAGGTTTTAGAAACTCAAGGTCTAAACAAGATATATAGAATCAAGAATCTAACTGAATTCCTAGTGTATGAAAGAACCCACTAGTTAAATCCCACATAACCGTTGATGAAATCTATGAATATATATTTTGATTTCGGGATAGTAACTTCAAGAAAACTTGTTGGTTCATTTTCAGAAAACTGGCTCCCCTTTCTTCTGTGTTTTCTCTAAGTTTCATGAATTTTTGGAGAATAAAGGTTTCAGTAACTTCTGAATAGAGTAATAGGCTTAAACTGAGTAAAAGAATGTATTTTATTTTTAAAACAACATAGTTTAAGTGTCCAATGCATAGGGGAAAATACCAAAATGACTCCATCTTAAAAGCTAACGAGGTAGACCACAGTGCTATTCATGGAGCATCATAGGAACCATAATTCGTTGTATGGGTTGTGGTTGCAGGAATGAGCTTTTGGTTTCTAGAATCCCACCCACGGTCCACTTCACGAACCCTGTGAAGGACCAAGGACCGTGAAGGCCTCCGTAGTTCTTCACCTAGGGGTCGGGCTTTTCAGGATCAGGAGCACGGGTCTTCCCACGGTCCGTCATCAAGACCAGAACTTGTGGAGGGCTATATATCTTGATGCTTAAGCTCAAAAGTTTATGCCCTGTTCTCACGAGCCTTTTTATGGCTCTTGTATTGTTCCACGACCCATGAAGGGATTCGTGGTCCACCACTTCTCGGGTGGGTGTGAATCACGAGTAGGTCGATGGAGCGTGGTTCCTTTCATGGTCCGTGAACCCCTCCTTGGTCCACTTCTTTCTTACTAGTCAGGTCTGCTAAGCTTGAGGTTTTACAATATATCCCCCTTGGGAACATTCATCCTCGAATAGAGTCGAAACGAGTTGAGTACGCAGGGAAAGATATTCATACTCTACCACTAAGTATTACAAACTAATATCTGAGTGAACTGAGCTCCAAGAAAAACAAATATGTTAAAATTTCAAGAACAACTTCAAGAACATTAAGGCTGAATTTACGCAAGAGTATACTAAGAGACTGCAGAGGAAATATTACCTGAAGTTGAGACAGAATTGGAAGGAAATAGATGAGGATACTTGGACTTCATGGCTGCTTCTGCTTTCCAAGTCGCTCCTGCTACGGGCTGACTCCTTCACAAAACTTTCACTAGAGGCAACTTCGTTATTCTCAACCTACGAACCTGACGATCAAGAATCTCAACTAGAACTTCTTCATAAATGAGACTATCCTTCAGAGCCAGACTTTAATGATACTATGGATGTCGGATCACACACTCACTTCTACAACAAGGAAATGTGAAAGAGTGAATAAATTGTTGCTAGTTATATTGGCAGCTTAACTCATAAGCCACTTTACCAACATTTTTGAGGATTTTATAAGGACGTACATATGTTGTACTGAGCTTCCCTTTCTTGACCAAATCTCATCACCCCCTTCATAAGTGACACTTTTAAGAAAACCAATCATCGACTTCAAACTTGAAGTACCTTCTCCTCACATTTGCATAGGACTTATGACGACTATGGGATTTTTTTAGTATATCTCAGAGGAGCTGATCTTTTTACATAGCTTCATGAACCGAATCTGGCCCAATCAATTTTTGTTCACCTACTTCTAACTAACCAAATAGGGACTTGCATCTACTCCCATATAGTTCCTCATGAGGGTCAATCTAAATAATGGAATGGTAACTATTATTACAGGAGAATTCTACAAGAGGTAAGTGATCATCCCAATTACCCTTGAAATATATCACGCAAATTCTCACCATGTCCTCTAACAATTGAACAGTACGCTCTTCCAAACCATTCATTTATGGATGAAATGTTGTGTTAAGGATAACCTGAGTATCAAGACCTTTGTAAAATGAATCTCTAGAAATGAGAGGTAAACTGGGGACCTCTATCTGAATGATAGACAAGGGAAACACATGCAATCTAACTATCTCATTAATGTAGAGTTTAACATAGTCCTCCATTGTATTTGTAGTCTTGACAACCAAGAAGTGAGCGGACTTAGTAAACTATGTCCACTATCACCATAATGGAGTCATGTTATTTGTGAGCATGAGGTAAGCCCGTAATGAAGTCCATGTTTATCACTTTCCACTTCCACGAAGGAATATTAATCTATTGAGTCATAGCTCCAGGTTTTTGATGTTCTACCTTAACCTGTTGACAATCAGGACACTTAGACACAAAATCTACTATATTCCTTTCATGCCGATACACCAAAAGACTTATCGTAGATCATGTTACATCTTAGTGTCACCTGGATGAATGGAATACCTAGATTTATGGGCTTCTGTAAGGATTTGTTGCTTCAAATCACCCCCTTAGGAACACATAAGCGACCTTGGTAACACATCATCTCTCCCAAGAGAAACTTCTAGTTTTTGTTGATAAACTACACTTTTCAACTAAAGTAATACTAAAAAGTATCATATTTTTTCTTAACATCTGCAACCAATGAAGATCTAAATCAATTTTGAACTGTCACACCACTATCTAACATGTCCATAAGACCAACTCTTAAGCGAGCAAGTTGTTAAACATCTTTTGCTATTTTTTTCTTTTCTTCCTCAAAACATGTGTTGCACTATCCATAGATCCGAATTAGGTACTACATTCTACTTACCAGGATGGTAGATCACATTCATGCCAGTCTTTGAGAAATTCAAGCCATCTTCTCTAAAAAAGATTCACTCTTTTTGGGTGATCATACATGTAATGTCTCCAAATCTTTTGGTGAAACACTACGGCTGCAACCTCAAGGATTTGAGTTTGGTAGTTCTTCTCATGGAACTTAAGTTATTTTGAAGCATAAAAATCACATAACTGTTTGAACTATATTGTATAGTAAATACGGGAGTTGTAGTCAACATAGTCTTCATTTTTGAGGATATCTTATCACACCCATTTGAACGCTTAAACTTGACCTTTTTCTAAGTCAACTTGGTCAATGGGAACGCAATGGATGTAAATAATTCAACAAATATCTTCTAATAACCAGCCAAACCCAAGAAAATTTTGATATCTATTCGAGAGGTAGGTTTGGGCCATTACTTAACTGCCTCTTTCTGAGAATACACTTAGATTCCTTCGTTTGATAGCCAGTGACCAAGGAAAGAGACTAACTGTAACCAAAACTCACAGTTGCTAAACATATCAATTAATTGGCGATTTTTTACAGTTCATAGAATGACTCTCAGATGACTCACATAGTACTTCTTATTTTGAATGAATCACATACTCCTCCTTATTTTGATAATAAATGAGGATATCATTAGTAAATATAATAACGAAAAAATAAAAATATTGATTGAACACCATGTTCATTAAGTCTATAAAGCTGCATAAGAATTGTTAGTCCGAAACACATAACTACAAATTCATAATGACCAAACTAAGTTATGAAGGATGCCTTCAAAATTTCACTATATCGGACTAGAAGCTGATGATAGCCGGATCTATGGTCTATTTTCAAAAAATAGCTAGTACTTTGAAGGTGGTCATTAAATTCATCAATATCGGGGATAAGGTACTTATTCTTGATTATGACTTTGTTCAATTGGCAATAGTCAATGAACATTCTGAGAGAACTATCTTTTTTTCTTACTAAAAAACACATGAGCACCCCTTGGAGATATACAATTTGATGAAGTACTTATCTAAGAGGTCTTTCGATTGTTCTTTCAATTCCTTAATCTCATCGAAAGCCAACTAGTAAGGAAAACTGAAAATAGGTTATGTATCACGAAGGACATATATTCCAAAGTATGTATCCCTTTCAGGAGAAACTCTAAGAAGACCTTCTGGAAACACTTTTGGAAACTCATTTACTACTAGAACTGACTCAAGAGTTGGGGTTTTAAAGTTTGAATCCTTAACCCGTACAAGATTATAGATATACCCTTTAGAGATCATCTTTCTTTCCTTAAGGTAAGATATTAATTGACTCATAGGCACTGAGCTACTACTCTACACTTTAAGACTGGATCATTTGGAGACTAAAACCGAACAATCCTAGTTCTACAATCTACAGAGGCATAGAAGGAATCTTACCAATTCATGCCTAGAATGATATCAAAGTCTACCATTTCTAATTCTACACGGTCTGCTGAGGTGATTTATAGAGAGAGTGTGATCGGGAAATTCTGTATATTCATCTAGCTACAACTGTGTCACCATCTAAAGTAGAGACTGAGAAGGGTTCTGTGTAATTTTCTTGGCCTTCATTAGTACTAAGATATTCCTTTTACTGCTGGTACTAAATGTAGGACACTCTCTTAAAATGATAACGGCCAAATATGCACTCTTGACTGGAGTGACACTCATAATGGTTATCACCTTCTGTATGTCATCGAAAAATTCTTGTGGAACTTATTATTAGTTATACTGATGAAACTCAAGAGGGTTCATCCGAGTAATGTTATCATGTCCCAAGGCTACCCTCGGGACGTTAACACGGGACTTAGAATCACAAGTTACCCTAATCTAACCCTACTTGCATATCATAAGTACACTAGGATAATTGAAATGAGAATACTCTATGTGGAAGCTTGAAACATGACAGAACAAAAATGATGGGGAATACCTATGCTAGGACTGAATATATAAAATTGAGTTTAATGACTGCTGAAAGTTCAAACTCCAATCTAAAATTGAGTCTTACTATGTTTGAATAAAAGCCTTTAACTGACTAGAGCCTCTAGGACATGCCCCCAGCTAACTTCTAGAAAAATCAGAATTGAAAGACTGAAAATATAAAGATAACATGTCAATCATCCTTGGAGAATGAGGAAGCACCAAAGATACTGTTGAACTTGATATCGAGAACCTATGTAAGCGGTATTTGAATGTTGAGGACCTGCACATGTATCATGAAAAGATGTAGTGCAAAATATATGTCAGTACTTGAAAGGTATTAGGAATGAAGGATATAACAAAGCTGAATAAAACATACAACTAAAAAAACCTAATAAAGAAAAGATATAATCAAAACATGATAAATATGTCAAACATGTTGAATATCAACTAACCGAATGTAGTGGCCAAACTAATACCATACTGAAATGGATAACTGAACTTTAACTAATAACTTGGTCAATACACTGGAATATGGTTGTGGGAGCCACTAAAACCCAACATAAAACCACATGAACTAATTGTGTAATTTGATGTATAAGCCCCATTGAGAAGACCAAATATACCTTGCCAACAGTATACGAGCATGACTGGCATAATTACTAAATCTGATGCCCACAAAGAGGACTTAACCTATAGTGAAACGTAATTCTAGGACTATAAGGGTAACTGGACCTAGTGCGACTCAGTATTAATACTACTCCCAATATAATGTATAAAGTACAACATACATGAATAAATTGGATAGCTCGATATTTTGAAATACTAACTAAAAATGCAATATTACTGTACGATAATAAAACATTCTTAACTTGAACATATACTGACCTAGCAAGGGTAATTCATGAACTAAACGAATGTACAGAACTAGGGTTATGAATTTCATGTATGGATTTAGCAACATAATTATGAAAACATACTATTCTTATTAGTATTAATCTAACAACTAAATCACAACAATAATGTGAAGTTCAAGAAACCTGGGTCTAAACATAATAAGGGAATCAAGAATATGAGTGAATTATAGGGACCTAATGTGTGCAAGGAACCTACTAATACAATCT
This sequence comes from Solanum lycopersicum, assembly GCF_036512215.1. Lineage (NCBI taxonomy): Eukaryota > Viridiplantae > Streptophyta > Magnoliopsida > Solanales > Solanaceae > Solanum > Solanum lycopersicum. The sequence goes on from NC_090803.1 coordinate 43,917,760, forward strand.
CACACACTGGTGATGAATCTCATGGTGAATTCTTTTGATTTGGGGCTAGAACAGAGGAAACATTGTTGCATTCTTGGACTAGGTTACTTGAATTTTTTCCTTCTACATTGCTCTAAGATCGATGATTTTTTTGTGAATGATTGATTAGGTTTAGTTAAAATTAAGTCACTAGGCTAAAACTAACAAATACTACATAGATTAGGGGTCTAACGCATAGGGAAAGGACTAAATGACCCCTGACTTAAAAGTTGTCGGGGTCACCACTGGCCAAGTGATGGTCCATCTTGGTGGGTGGTGACGGGGTTTATAGAGGGGGTTTTTGGGGTCTCTATTCATAGAAGAGGACCACTCCCCGTGATATGAACTTCGATTATGAGTCCAATCCAGGTCGACCCTTAGAAAATTTTCTGGAATTTTTTTGGAGAGGGTGTAGGTTGCTAGTTATGGATCCCACCTACGGTCCATGGATCGCCCTATGATCTATGGGTGGTGCCCGTGGGTGGCACCTGCAACTTTTGAAATCTGAATTTAGGTATGTCTAGGATACTAGCTATTAAAATATCTCCCCATTTGGGAACATTAATCATTAAATGAAGACAAAACTTAGCTAAAATGGAGGGAAAGAGTTGAAAACCATACCACTAAGTGCTAGAAACTAAAATATAACTGAACTAAGTTCCAAGGACTTGCAAATAAACTAAAAAATGCAAATGTAACTGGCGAAACATGATACTAAGACTGAATTTATGCATGATCAACTAAAATACTGTAGAAGAACTATTACCTCAAGTTGGAATGGAATCGGAAAGAAAGATATGATGATACTTGGCCTTCATGGCTGCTTTTGCTTCCCAAATAGATCCCTCTACAGACTGACTTCTCCATAAAACCTTAACTGAAGAGAACTTCTTTGTATCTCAATATTCAAACTTGACGGTCAAGAATCTCAACTGCCACATCCTCATAAGTGCGACTATCCTTCACAACCACACTTTTCAATAGTACTATGGATATTGGATCACCCACACATATCTTCAACAAAGAAATGTGAAAGATTGGATGCACCACTGCTAGTTCTGTTGGAAACTCTAACTCTTTTTTTGGAAACTCTAACTCATAATCTACTTTATTAAATATATTCAACATCCTGTAAGGGCCTATATATCTAGGACTGAGCATCCCTTTCTTCTGAAACCTCATCACCCCTTTCATAGGTGACATTTTCACTAAAACCCTATGATTAATTTGGAACTCCAAGTCTCTTCTCCTTTTATATGAATAGGACTTCTGGATAATCTGGTCTATATCAAGTCTATCCTTGATGAGCAGAATGTTTCCATATCTTCATGGATTGAATTTGTCCCTATCAAGGTTGTTTCACCTACTTCAAACCAACCAATTGGAGCTCTTCATCTACGCCATACAATGTCTCATAAGGGGCTATCTGAATGATAAATAGTAGTTATTATTGTAAGATAACTCTATAAGATGAAGGCGATAATTTAAACTACCCTCGAAATTGATCACACAAGCTAACATGTCCTCTAAGTTCTAACAGGTATGCGCTGTTTGACCATCCATCTTTGGATGAAATGATGTGCTAAGATTAACTTGAGTACCAAGACTTTTGTTAAATGACTTCCAGAAATGAAAGGTAAACTTAGGACCTCTATCTGAGAGGATAGACAAAGGAACTGCATGTTAACTGATTACCTTACTATTGTAAATCTTGGCGTTGTCCTCCACTGGATATGTAGTCTCAACAACCAAGGTATTAGTTGACTAAGTAACTTTGTCTACTATCACCCAAATGGAGTCATGTTATCTGGAGGTATGAGGTAAACCCTCTAACGAAGTCCATGTTGATCACTTCCCACTTTCCATGTACGAATATTGATCTCTTAAGTCATACCTCCTTGTGTATGATGTTCTATCATCACCTGCTGACAATTGGGACACTTAGCCACAAAATATGTTATCCTTTTTCATACAATTCCACCAAATGGCTTCCTGTAGATCACTATATATCTTAGTGGCGCCTGGATGAATTAAATACTGGATTTATGGGCTTCTATTAGATTCCTTACCTGGCTGCATGAACACACTCAAGGCCGACTCTGTATGCATCACAATCGATAACATAGTAGTCTGAACCCTCTGGTAGAGTCAAAACGGGAGTTGTATTCAACCTAGTTTTCAGTTCTGAGAAGCTCTCACATTCATATGAACACTGAAATTTGACCTTTTTCTGAGTTAACTTAGTCAGTGGGGAAGCTATGAATGAAAAACTCTCCACAAACCTTCTGTAGTAACCTGCTAGACCCAAGAAACTTCTAATATCTATATGAAATATAGGCGAGGACCATTGTTTCACTTCTTTTGTTTCTTGAGAATCCACTCGGATCCCTTTGCTGGACACAATATGCCCAAGGAAAGCAACAAATTTTAACCAAAAGGCACATTTGCTAAACATAGCGAACAAATGGCGGTCTTTGAGAGTTTGCAGGAAAGCCCTCAAATAAGTCTCGTATTCTTCCTCATTCATAGAGTAAATGAGGATATCATCGATAAAGTTGTTTATGATTAAGTTCAAATACTGCTTCAACACCTTGTTCATCAACTCGAAGAAATTTGTAGGAGCATTGGTTAGTCCGAATGACATAATTACAAATTTATAATGACCATATCGAGTTTTGAAAGATGTTTTCGGAATGTCACTATCTCTTGCTCTAAGCTGATGATAACCGAACTTGAGGCTTATGTCGAGAAATGACTAGCACCCTCAAGTTAGTCAACAAGTCATCAATCTTGGGATAGGGTGCTTATTCTTGATTGTGAATTTGTTCAACTGCCGATAGTCAATTCACATCCTGAGTGAACTATTTTTTTTCACGAGTAACACTAGTTCCCCCATATAGGGAAATAATAGGTCTAATAAATCCTTTTTAAAGAAGGTCTTTCAACTGCTCTTTCAATTCCTTAAGATCAGCTAGAGCCACTCTGTGAGGAGGAATAAAATTAGACTGGGTATTTTGAAGGAGATTGATTCCAAAGTCAATTTCCCTTTATGAAGGAAATTCAAAAAGATCTTCTGGAAATACTTTTGGAAAATTATTAAATATTGGAACCGACTCAAGAGTTGGAGTTTCAGGTCTTAAATCGTTAACCTAAACTAGATGAAAGATAAAATCCTTAGAAATCATCTTATTTCCTTAAGGTAAGAAATGAATTGACCCATAGTATTAAGCATCTACCCTTCCATTCTAAGATTGACTTATCTGGAAACTAAAAACTAATCATCCTAGTTCTGCAATCAACTGATGCATTATAGTAATGTAACTAATCCATGTTGAGAATGACATCAAAGTATACTATTTCTAAATCTATAAGATTGTGACAAGGTAATTTCTAAATATCCGTCTAGTTTTAATTGGGTCACCTACTTGAGTAGAGACTAACAAGGGATTTGAAAGCGTTTCTAGGCTGACAATGAAGTTTAGTGATACATATGGAGTTACAAAGGAAAGAGTAGTCCCTGCATCTAACAAAGCATAGAGATATAAATGAATGACTCTAAATTACCATTGACCTCATGCGGAGAATCTTCCTGGTCCTAGTGAGCCTGAAGAGCATATAGTATGTTCTGGCGCTCATCGCTACCTATACCAGATGAGTTGCCCTACTGAGTAAGGCGACCTGCTGGTTCTGATGATGTTTAGACTGAGCCCTACTATTATTACCTCCATTCCTATTTAGAAGAAGGTCAATTTATCAACTCATGGCAAGACTGACCACTCCCAAAAACATGTTTCTTTCCCTGCAAGACAATCAGATGGATAGTTCCTACCATAGTTAGGACAAGTTTGGTAGGTACTATTACTTGAAAACCTTCCCTGACACTTAGATCCTAAAGCCCTACCATTCTGATCTTGTCGAAACCTGAAGGATGGAACACTAGTTTATAAAGGTGCAGGAGCTAAAGATTTCTACTGAAACTCATAGCAGTTTCCATAACCCTATTTATGCTAATTATACTCACAGTTTTCTGTCTTAGCTTTATAATTTTCCTTAGTTTGTTCCCTAATATTGTCTCCTCCAACCTGCTGAGCATGAGTCATAAGCCTAGAGATATTCATATCTTCTAGCACATAGCTTTTGGACACTTTGTTTTCACTAAGTTGGACACCTCATACAAAAACTTATTTATGTGTGCCCTTGTATCATCAACAATATGAGGATATTACCTCGATAATTAAGTGAACTTGAGTCCGTACTCTTGGATTGACATGCTACCTAGAATCAAATTCATGAACTCCTGAGCATTTATCCTCAACTCTCTTGGAAAGAACATGTCCATAAAAGTCTTAGTCTCTCTAAAACACTCTCAAGTGATGGGAATCACATTTGTAGCCCTGTTTTTTTCCATTGAGTAAACCAGATGTGAGCTACATCCTTATTGTGGTATGATACCAACTCTACCCTATCATTTCCATTCAATTGCATCACCCTAAATATTTTCTTGACCACATCAATGAAGTTTTGTCAATCCTCACCAACTTGCAACCTGAGAAACTGAAGTGGGTTCATCCAAAAAAAATCCTGAACTATAGCTGAAGTTGACCCAACGTTAGAGTTAGCAGGAATTGGGCCTGTTGATTTTTTTGGTTTGTTATTCTCTAAAACAAAATTTGAATAACATTCTAAAACTTTACTTTGAAGCTTTCTTATCTGGGATCGTAGAAACTGCATTAGCATTGCAGGCATTCACATTTCTTGCGTAAGCTCTATGATGAGGCATTATCTAAAAATGCATAACGATGGATTAGAAAGATAGATAATACCAACGTACGATAATAATAACAAAGAGAGTGATGTTTTCCTATAACACTTTGTAGACTCCCTCTCATTAGATATGGTGCATTTTACACCCATAAAAAGGACTCCACTTAGAGTAGATTTTCAGACATCCTAGGACTCTAAACCTAGTCCTCTGATAACAAGATAATCACGCCTTCAGCTTACCCCCTGGACGTGCACACGGGACTTAGGATCACGAGTAACCCAAAGCTAACCCTGCTAGCTTATCATAAAAATAATAAGATGACTGAAACGAGAAAATTTTGTATAGAATCTTGAAACATGACATTAGCAAAATGATGGGAGATACCGATTCTATGTTTGAATATATAAAACTCCGTTCAATGAAAACTGAAAATTCAAACTCAAATCTAAAATTGAATCTAACTATGTCTGAATAGAAGGCTCAAACTGACTAGAGATGTTGGGACATGCCCCCAGCTAAATTCTAGCAAAACTGAAACTAGAACACTAAAATAGAAAGATAACATGTCAATTGTCCTCGAAGAATGAGGACTCACCACAGATACTGATGAACTGAATATTATGAACCGATCTATGTGTGATATGAATGTTGAGGACTTAAACCTACATCAAGAGAAAATGTAGCGCAAAGTATGTGTCAGTACTTGAAAGGTACTAAGCATGCATTATAGAATAAAGATGAATAAAACATATAACTGAACAAATCAAGAAAGTAATGATATAATTTAAATATGATAAATATGTCAAAAATGTTGAATATGAACTGATTGAATGTATTGTAACTAATAACCTGTCAGCAGATTAGAATTTGTAAGTGGGAGCCACTAATGGCCAACACAAAACAAAATAAGATAAATGTAGTCCGATGTATATTATCCATGCAGAGGACCCAATATACCTCGCCAAGGGTATAGAGGCCTGACTGGCGTGTTCACTAAATTGATGCCTACAAAGGGGACTTAACCTTCAGAGCCACGTAGTTTTGGGACTATAAGGGTCATTGATCCTAGTCTGAATAGTTATTAAGCCTACTCCCAATAGAATATATAAAATACAACATAACTGGAATAAACTAGATAGATCGACATTCTGAAATCTTAACTGAAAATGCAACATTAATGTACTGATAATGAAACATTCTTAACCTGAGCATATATATTTGTATTAACTAACCTAGCAAGGGTAATTCATGAACTAAATGAATCTAAAGAACTAGGGTTCTTAATTTCATGCAAGGATATAGCAAAATAGTTACGAAAACATAATATTCTAATTAGTATTGATCTAACAGCTAATTCACAAAAATAATCTGAAAGTCTAGAAACCCTAGGTCTAAATATAATTAAGGAAATAAGGAATATGAAAAATTCTAGGGACCTAATATGTGGAAGGAACCATTAGTAAAATACCACATACTTGGTAACGAATGAGAAAGCTTTTGATTTCGAGATTGGAAGATAAAAGCTTACTACGTTCTTGGACTCTAGGGTTGCTCGATTTTTTACCTCAACTTTTCTATAAGGTAGAAGATTTTTTGGTGAATGATTGATAAGGGTAACTTCTAATTAAGTCAGTAGGTTAAAACTTACCAAAACTACATAGTTTATGGGCCAACGTATAGAGAAAGGACCAAACGAGCCCTGACTTAAAAGTTGTTACAGATCACCGATGGATTGTGGACAGACCGACGATCTGTCCTGGAAGGCATTAACAAATTTAAAATAGGTGGTTGGTCTCAATCCACAAACCAAGACCACGAACCATGGTCTAACCTACGCTCCTTGGATCAACCCTTAAATAATTTTCTGGACTTCTTTTTTAGAAGGGTTGCAAGTGGCAATCTATGAACCCCAGCTAAGATCCATAGGTCACCCTAGAATTCATGAGTAACCCTAAGGTCCATTGGTGGTTCTCATCGAGGGCACCTGCAATTTCTGAAATATACATCTAGGTTTGTCTAGGATACAGGGTGTTACAAACGTCTTTGATTCTTGTTATAGCAGTGTTACTCCACGGCAGAGCTAGGGCCACAACCTACTGATTGACGTGAGATGTCCTGGAATGAGAAAGCACTCGTAAAGTAGGCTTGAACACAGCATGTGTGACTTTCTCATTCAATGAGTCTATTGTATCCATTGGTTGATTCCTAGTGTTAGTTCTTCTAAGATGCATTTTTGGGGATGCAAACAACATGAGTCATAAGGAGATTAAATAGAATTCATACTCTATATCACAAGTTTGATGTAGCGCACTTCAAACCCATGAAAAAGACATTAAATAATGTGGCTTTCAAACATCCTAGGACTCTTGAACCAAATGCTCCTATACAAAGTTTGCCACGCCCAAGCCTACCTCTTGATATAATACGGGACCTAGGTTGACGAGTGACCCCAAGATAACCCTGTTTCTTACATATTATAATCATATTCTGAAATTACTAAATGAATCAAGTGTTATGTGAAAAAAAAAGAGATAAGTGAAAGTGGGAAGACACCAAAATAGTCTTAATATAATAAATATACCAAGAGTTAGTGATAACTTAAATGACCACTTAACAACTCAAGTTGAATATACTACTATGTCTAAAAAACATCTAACTAAGTTGAGTTGCTAGGACATGCCCCCCGATAACTCTAAGAAAAACTGAAACTAAAGATTGAAATGGAAAGTGTTGCGTCCAATATTACACGCAAGTGCACGTAGTCACTCAAGTAGTAAAGAGACTCTTTTAATCATAATGTTTGTACCTAAGGGACTTAAAATCAATAAAAAACAATTTACGGTGACTATCTAAATTCACTCAAGTACCCATTAGATTGAGAAATTTGTTTAAAATACTAGTTTAATATTAATAAGAATTAGCTAATATAATTTAATGATTTAAATAAAGAAACTTAACAAGTTTAAAAATATATCCCAGGGTTGTAGCATAAATCAAATTCTGGTTCAATGTGTTTCTATTTGAAGTTCAAAAGGTTAACTCATTGGGGGTTACCAAGGTTCATTTTACAATCATAGTCTTCCGACCTCTAATTGCTTACCTTTGACAACGTAACTACATTCTAGAGTGGGGCTATGTTATGAACCAATAAAATAACACTAAATATTCTTCTTGCATGTCAACCAAATGTATTTCATATGTATAAAGCTATCCTACATACAAAACAATCTATAACTCACTCTAGAATGAATACACCTCTTACATTCTTTGGTCTATCCCTTTATTCATCTTTCGAGTTCAAGAATGGACAATTAATTTATTCTAATGTTGATCAAGAATTAAAATAGTGAAATGAGAATGCAAGCAAAAAGTATACAATAACCCTTCTCACACAAGGAACAAATTCACATTAAACCATCATTCATATTTACAACCCTAGGACAAGGGATTTTATCTACTCATAACACAAAATTATAACAAAAATGTAATAGAATCATACAAGTCTTTACCAATATGAGGAAGGAGAAAAAAACACTATAAAAATTTTTTATTTTCCTTAGCTCCCTTAAAATTTTTGCAAAGTGTAATGTGCAATAAGTGACACATAAACTATATATAGTCCAAAACAGGCACGTAGGATGATTTTCGTGTCCAGGTCTGCGACACCGATATGCTACCTTGCTCAATTCTTCTCATGAGTGAATGACCCTCGCGATGCTACTCTACCGCGGATTCCGCTGTTATGGTGAGTTACTTTTCTGCATAGGTGAATTGCCTCCGTGAAGCACCCACATTGCGAACTCCCCTATTATGGCGAGATCCTTCACTGCTTGGGGGGAATGCCTCCACGACGTGGGGGTGCTTCTTGCCAGTGCAATATTCAGCTTTTTGGTTCTCTTTTTTTGCCACTTCTTATTCTTCTTTTCCACCTTTGATCCGGTGTCAAAATTTAGCTCCTTTTCCAATGATTTTTGGCCTGAAACATCTAATTATATTGGTTAGATGATGCGTAATCAAAAAGACTCTAAATACTTGACTTAACTACCGAAAATGTCCTCACTCAACTATATATATAGGATAATAATGGTTGTTAGGCATCTAAATACGTCTAAGATCACCACCCTACCACTCATAATTTTGTGCGTCCTCGAACGTTTTCGCACTTATAGACATTCTACGACTCTACTTCTACACCTACAAGCCTTTCAACTTTGGCCACAACAACTGATGACAATATAGCATTACTTGGCGTTCCTAAAGTTCGCCCTAGGAAGACATCTAACCTCAAGAATAGAGTCCTTTTTAGAGCAGATTTGTGTGCAACCACTGACCCACATATGTATCAACTTCCAAATTTCATCAAACATGTGCCCTCACTACAATTGAACACCCATATTCACTTCATATTTATATTTTATCAAAAAATGGGTGCCGGAAACAATTTACGCTAACACTCACAAAAAAATTCACTTGCCACGACCAACGAACCATAGTCTTTCCCTTACTTTACTGATTCACTACTTTTGAAGATTAGTAATTTTGAGATTAATTAGGACTTTTAAGGGTTTAATGCAGGCTAGGGGACAAGTAGGAAACATTTCAGGAATAAGAGTAGTGACTATTTTCCCAAGCTTTTTAGAGAAAACTTTGCAATTTCGAATGCTCGTCTAATAACCCCATCTTATGCTCTTTTCCTTGGAAACATTTGGTCCCTTTTACAAGTTCACCTATTTGAACCCTTCTCTTTATCAAATCAACCATTTGGCCCCCACTATTTTTTTCATAGACAACAATATATGTCTAAAGCTTTTCATATATGTTCCTTATTTTTTTTTATTTTATTAATTACATTTTTAACACAATTCAGAACTACTATTAGGCTACACAATTAACTTCCGATTCCTTCTTTATTGTTTGCATAAAATGCTTAGGATATTTTGGATCAAAGTAAAAGGCCAAAGAATAAACGTTATAAGATTCACAGTAGGTTAACAAAGAAGTATTTCTAGGCTCGAGGGGACTTACTAGGGGTATATGTTAAGGTGGGTAGAGGAAAGTATAAACAGGGCTACCAAAAGATGCCTATATCACTTCTCAAATTCCTTACCTCATTCTTTTCGTTAGCAAACGCACAGGGAAAGTTCTAGACCATAATCAATAGAAGGGAATACACAATCTCTACACACTTTATTTCAAGCCTAACTGCAATAGGAATCATATAAATGAGCCTAGATGTCTCAACACAGAGTTTAACCATTTTGCAATTGTTAGTCTATTCCACCGCAATTGTTTCACCTCAGCCAAAAAGCAAAAACCCTAAAGACTCAATTGATGAAACAACCCTTAAGACGTCATCCTCCATCTATCATCAAGAGGCTTGACTCAACTATAACACCGACTCGATCCTAATAAATTATATATATATATATATGTTTCAATGAAACTATCCTTGGCTAAAGAACTGAAAACAAGTACGAAGGAACCCAAACAAAAACAACACACACAACACAAAAAAGCAACTAGAGAAACAAAATAAAAGCTATGTAGAAAGATCTAACTCCACCTCACACTTAGACTTTGGCACTGTCCCCAGTGAAACAAGTTTCAACAAGAAACAGAAAACAAGGTGAGGTGGGCTTCCCTAATGAGACATTCATATAAGCGTCACCACCAGCATTCTCGAGGAATATCAAGTCTCCCTCCTTAGCATCCGAATCGGATTTCTATCTCGACAATTCTCCTCTTCTCTTCATTTGTTGGGACATCATCCTACTATGGCTCAAAAAATGCAGGCCCCAGTCCTAGCGTAGCCATCCCATGTTCATTCGGAGAAATTTTGCTGCAAACTCATCCAACTGCTCCTCAGAGGAAGCTCGACCTCCATTTTTATGACACAACATCTCCAGATCGTACATACGCGTTATGATCACATCATCCCTTCTATTGCACTCGGTTCTGGTACATTTGGTTCCATGCATTGTTTCTGACTCTTTTGTCTTTGTGACATAGAGGGATGTGGTGAAAAGGGCACAATTTAGTGTTTAGTCCACCAAAAGTTAACCTTCTTCCTAGGTGGACTCTTTCCTTGCACATTGTTGATTTAAGCACTGATCCTATTTTGATAGGTAGCCCTGTCATCAGTGCATACACTAAGCAGACTCGGGCCCGTGTTACCTTAGTGTAGTGCATCCCCGATATCGAACAACTCATAACAATTTTCAACTACACCAGAGCCTCTCTATTTATGTGCATATAAGGGTAAGATTTATGATAGCCATGATGCCCATGCTAAATCCATTTAGCTGTGGATTGAGCCCCACAGAAAGTATGCCAAATTGCTTTATATAAGGGGTTGATGTTGATCCCCGTGAAAACATTGGAAGGTCCATCAATGGTCCTTAAAAGTTTGTTCAGCACTGTCGGGGTCAAAGGAACTTCCACGCCCCTAATTGTAACATAGTGAGAACGGGCATCCTTCTTCCAGTTTGCATAAAATTCTCGCACAACGCTGACATTGCACTCAGAAGGCTCTTGAAAGATGAATGTAGCTCGAGCAGACAATGCTTAATGTCAGGAAAGTATCTCTCCAGATTTTCATCCTCAAGTACCACATCGGAGAAATATTTGGTCTCCGTGTGGGACTTGTACCACTTTGTACCTACTGGAATGAGTACTTTTGCTCCAAACCATTGAGTTTGTCCCCTTAGGACTGAAGGTGTAGGGGGGATCTTGGTGCCAGTCCTAGATCTCTTGCGGCTTCTAGACGTCACCCCCTCTCCTGACCTTTGTGAACTCAACATGGCAACCTGCAAATAGACATACTACCAATCAATCACGGGGATTCAATGAGGGAAGGGCACCCCACTATCATGCTTGCGCAAGATTTTATTACAACAAGGTACTAGGACCTCCCCAATTGTTCATAGCATACGAATCCCAACATTCTCCCCTATTCAAATATCTAAACCCAAACCCTAGTGTGTTTACTCAAGAATGCGAACCACACTTTAATAAACTAGTTAAGAACTTCCATCAGCCGCTTTATTAACACGCACGAAGTTTAAATACCTCATTTGCAAACGCACAAGATTCAAAATTGTATGATGACATCCTTTAAAATGAGTAATCTAGAATTCCACACATGTTATCACACATTTAAGTTCGTAATCTTCAAGCATTAAATGTATTAATCCCATTCTAAAAAAAAGCACTCAAACACATCCCTATCACAAACAAAAATACAAAACATCACGAATTTTCTTCAATTTTACAAACAAAGAAAAAAAGAGCAAGGAAATACCCTAAATAGTAAAAAGAAGAAAGAATTAAAGAACTTTGAAGAAAGTTCTTCAATCTATGTGAGACGGACTTTATTTATAGAACGGGAAGGGTTTCTTTGGGGAGAAAACTGCTAGGTCGGTGAAAAAACAGTGTGAAACCATCAATTTTAGGGTTTAAAAAGGGATGGGGGTCGGGTTTTTTCCAATTAGTCGGGTAAAACCCACCTTTTTAATTAACCAATTTCAAAAATATACCAGGTCCGAGATGCTGAGACGTCACGGACAAGCCTTGCAAAATTCCTTTTTGACGCTCGGAAAAAGTTTTGAAGTGGGAGATCAAGTCCGTGACGTGCTTAGGTCGCGGATTCCCATGGACACTTCTTCGGATAAATTAATTTCTCAGAAATTGGTTTACGAAGCAGAGCTTTCCCGGACCTTCCTTGGGACTTTTTGTCCTTGAGAGTCTGGTCACCTCCACTTGGGGAGGCATGTCCGTGACGCGCTTAGGTCATGTACTCCAATGTTTACCCCTCGCCAATTTCTTTTTTTCACTTGAACTTGCAGGAAGACGTCCACGACGCGGTGACTTCGCAGACTCACATGTTCTCCATTGGTTCCTACAAATGTAAATACACACAAATCCAAAATAATCCCTAATTAAATGTACATTAAGTTACCCTATTAAAAGAAAATACAATGCAAAAAGCTTCAAAAACACCCCGCCTCGAGTTACCTCCCGAGTAACACCTGATTTGACATAGCGGTACGACTCACCTTCCCTCATTCATTGCTTAACTTTAGAGTTTCGACTTCTAAATTAAACTCTTGCCCAAAATTCATAATTTTCCATTCATAAAGAACATGGATTTCTTCTCTTCAATACATAACTCCACAGTGTCATGGTCGGTCATATGTACCACCTCAAATAGTCCACTTAATTTCGACTTTAACTTGCCTGGAAACAACCTTAACCGGAAGTTGAACAACAATACCATTTGCCTAGGCTCGATAAGTTAAGCCACAATGTGCTTGTCATGCCATTGTTTTGTTTTCTCCTTGTAGAGTTTTGCATTTTCATAGGCATAGAGCCGGAATTCTTCAAACTCATGTAGCTGATCCATCCGTTTCTTGCCGACTAATTTGGGATCAAGGTTCAACTTGTTCACTTCCCAATAAGCCTGATGCTCTAGTTCAACTTGGAGGTGACACGCTTTACCAAACACTAAGTGATAGGGAGATGTACCGATTGGTGTTTTGTACGTTGTCATATAAGCCCATAGTGCATCATCAAGTTTCACTACCCAATCATTCCATTGTGAATTCAACATTTTTTTGTAGAATCTTCTTTACCTCTCGATTGTACACCTCTATCTGACCACTGGTTTGAGGATAGTGTGTCATCCACCTTGTGCTTGACTCCATAGTTATCTAAATTGTTCTTTACCAATTGATTTATGAAGTGTGTCCCTCCATCACTAATTATTGCTCTCGGAGTTCCAGAAGGAGTGAAGATATGTGTCTTGAGGAACTTCAACACAACCTTGGCCTCATTCATCGCTAATGGCACTGCCTCAACCCAGTTTTACACATAATCCATCGCTGCAGGTATATACTAATTTTCATTTATGGTGGGAATAAACCCTTAAAGTTGATTCCCCAAACGTCAAATATTTCAACCCAGAATGTTATGCAAAGGCATCTCATATCGCCTAGAAGTAGATCCCATCCTTTGGCATTGATCACTACTTTTAATATAACATGCAATATCTCTAAACAGGGTAGGCTAGAAAAACCCTGATTGAAGCATCTTATATATGGTGTGCTCACCACCATGATGACCTCTATATACAGACGAGTGGCAACTATCCATCACTTGTTTCATCTTTGAATCAGGCATACATCTTCTCATTATTTTGTCCGACCTTTGCTTTAATAAATATGGCTCATCCCAAATGTAAAATCAAGCATCATGGGTGAGCTCTTCCCTTAGATGCGAGGTTGCACCTGGTTGAAACAAACCGCTAACCAAATAATTCAAGATGTCAGCATACCATGGTAGCTCAGTTAACTATAGTGCCAATAGTTGATCATCAGGGAATTCCTCCCTTATATTCATTTTATCTCATTCATGAACTTCCAACATGGACAACTAGTCTGCAATCCGGTTTCCAGAAGCTCTTCGATCTTTAATCTCGATGTGAAATCCACCTGATCTATCAGGTTTTTTCATCTCCCTTGTTGAATAAGTACCTGATATAGTTGCATGGTAATAATAAACAACTTTGATACCTACCAGGTAAGATATGAAATTTTCAAACGCACCAGTGCTAGCATTTCTTTTAGATTCACAATGTAATTGGCTTGGACTACATCTAGTGTTTTGCTTGCATAGTATATTGAGTGAAACACCTTCTTTTTTCTCTATCCTAGCACCTTTCCTACCGCCATATAACTACATCAAACATCAACTCAAAAGGGAGCTCCTAATATTGAGATGTAAAAAGTGGGGCTTCTATGAGCTAGTTTTTCAATTCTGCGAAAGCTTGCATTCACTTTTCATCGAATACAAATTTCACCCCCTTCTCCAAAAGAATGCACATAGTTCTAGCAATCTTGGAAAAATCTTTGATAAATCTCCTGTAGAACCCAGAATGACAAAGAAAACTCCGCACCCCTTTTACATAATTGGGAGGGGGAAGCTTTTCAATAACTTCCCCTATAGCACGATTGACTTCCATCCCTCGCTTTGACACCGTATGCCCCAACACAATCCTAAGGTTGTAACATAAATTGAATCTTGGTTCAATGTGTTTCTATTTCGAGGTTCAAAAGGATAACTTATTGCGGGTTGGCAAGGTTCATTTTACGATCATAGTCTTCCAACCTCTAATATCCTACCATTATTGACAACCTAAATACATTGTCGAATAGGGTTAGGTATAAACCAATAAAAGTGAACTATATATTTTTCTTGCATGTCAATCAAATGTGTTCAATAGGTATAAAATTATTATACATACATAACAATCAAGAACTTACTCTAGAATGAACACACAACTTACATTCTTTAGTTTATCCCTCTATTCATCTTCCAAATTCAAGAAAGGACACTAAATTTATTGTAATGTTGACGAAGCTTTAAAATAGTGCAATGAGAATGCAAGCACAAAGTATATAATAACCCTTCTCACACAAGGAACAAATTCACATTACCCCATCATTCATAGATACAACCCTAGGACAAGGTATTTTAGTTATCATAACACTAAACGACCCCTGCGGCGTGACTCTATCGTGGACTCCCCTTTTATGGGAAGTTCCTTTTATGCATAGGTGAACTTCCTCCTCGACGTGCCCACTTTGAAAACTCCCATATTATAGGGAGCTCCTTCACTGCTTGGGGGTAATGCTTACGTGGCGTGAGGGTGCTTCTTGCAATTGCAATTTTCATCTTCTTGGTTATTCTTTTTTGCTACTTTTTATTTTGCTTTCCCACCTTTGATCCGGTGTCCAAACTTAGATCCTTTTCCAATGATCTTCACCCTGAAACATCTAATCATATTGGTTAGAAGATGCGGAATCAAAACAACTCTAAATACTTGAATATACCACCAAAAATGTCCTCACTCGGCTATATATATGGGATAAAATTGGTTGGTAGGCATAATAATGTGCCTATGATTAGAAAGTATGTCTATTCTCCTCAAAATATGAGGAATCACCACTAAGGCTGCTGAATGCGAACCAAGAACCGACTTATGCATGATGTGGATGTTGAGTACCTAAACCTACACCAGGAAAGGATTTAAAGCAGAGTATATGTCAGTACTTGGAACGTACCGAACATGAAGAATATAGATTATAACTGAAGAAACATACAAGTCGAACAAAGTATAACTGAGCAAATATATAATCTTAATGTGATGTAGATGTTTGAATTGTAAATGGAAATGAGAAAAATACAATGAGAAAGTACTAATCATGAACATGAAATGCTAAGGCTGAAATATAAACTAAAAACTTAGTCAAATGCACTCGAGTATAACTGTGGGAGATACTATTAACCAACATAAAGCACATGAGCTAAATAGAAAGTCTTATGTATACACCCTATCGAGAGGATCCAATATACATTGCCACGTATATAAAGGCATGACTATCTTCATCACTAGATATGATGCCCATAAAGGATACTTGTACTCCTATGGGGGCATGTATTTTTGGAACTATGAGGATATGTTGAACGTTAATCCAACTCAGTGCTAAGCCTACTCCCAACTGAAATGTATATGACACAACATAACTAAAATGCTTGATAGCTCAATATTCTGACGTTCAAATATGATAATGCATTATTTGAGTACTGGCAATGAAACATTTGAAAACTGAAGCATGTTTATCTATTGAACTAACCTAGCAAGTGAAAATAAAAAAGTAAGAGAATCTACACAACTAGGGTTATGAGTTTCATACAAATAAATAAGCAAACTTTCCAAGTATCATGCTATTTTGATTCAGGATTCTACAATAACTAAATCAAAACAATATCAAAGTTTTTAGAAACCCTATATCTAAGTAAGATATAAACAATCAAGAATCTGACTGAATTCTATGAGCCTAATAAATGAAAGGAACCCACTAGTGAAATACCTTATTCTTGGTGACAAAATCTATGGTGAACTCCTTTGGTACTTTGGTCTGAAACTTAAGGAGAACTTGTTGGTTGATCTTGGGGAAATTGGCGCCTCTTTCTTCTTCTTTTTCTAAGTTCAATGAACGATTAGAGAATAGAGGTTTCGGCAAGTTCTAACTAGAGTACTAGGCTTAAACTAAATAAAACAATGTAGTTTGAGTGTAAAATGACATAGTTTAAATGTCCAATAAATAGGAGAAAAAACCAAAATGACCTAGCTTAAAAGCTGACAAGGCAGAGAATGTGCCATTAACGGACCGTCAAATGAACCACGGTCCATCGTATGAGTTATGGTTGCTAGCCTGAGCTACAAGTTTATGGAACCCCACCAACGGTCTACTTCACAGATCGTGTGAAGGATTACGGATCATGAATGCCCTCGTGGTTCTTCACTTAGGGATTGGTGTCTAATGTCTTAGGGCTATAGTCCTTCCCATGCTCCATCATCAATACCACAACCCGTAAAAGGTTCCATGGTATTATTCCTGAGCTCGGGAGGTTCTTCCTTCTTCCACGAGACTTTCCACAAATCGTGTGGTAGTCCACGGCCCATGAAGGGCTCCATGATCCGCCACGTCTTTGTTGGATCTAAACCACGAGTAGGTAGACGGTCCATACTTCCTTTCATGGTCCGTGAACCTCCTCCGTGGTTCACCACTCTTTTTACTGGTTAGTTCTACTAAGTCTGAGGTGTTACACACACACATGCGCGCGCCCACACACACACACACACACACGCACACACACACATATATATATACATATACATATATATATATATATATAATGAAATTTAAATATTTTGTGCATGTATAATGAATCGTAACTATATGCATATGTATAAATATTTTTATTTGTATATGTATATGTATATGTATAATATTGGAAGTTAAAAAAAGTATATGGCACATATAAGTATATGTATAAATTGATGGACTTACATGTGTATTATTGAAATAGAAAGTTCAAATATATGTATGTTTGCAATGAATAGTAAATACAAATTTTACACTATAAATTTAGTAAAGATGGTTGATAAAATATACTGGATTATTATCATTGCAAAACATGTTTTTCATCGTAATCGAATCGAGGCTTATACTTCTTGATCTTCCAGCAATTTTTGAATCAACCTCTAAACAACATTTATAAAAGCAAACTTGCATAGCGATGGAAACTATGAATCATATAATACTTCCCTCTTGGTTTCATCATCTTGTGGACATATTTGTCTAGTTCTTCAAAAGCTTGATTGTCCTATATATATAATATACCCAATTAACTAAATCAAAGTCTATTCTATCTATTTTGTTTGTACAACTACCTTTTTACTCCCTCAATATAAAGTACTTTAAAAATTGGGCTTAAACATGACATTGATTCATGATAGGTAGTAGACCAAAGTAAGTTATGTTGTAAAAAGGCTTCAACTGAATTTTGGATATTCTTTGCTAAATCAATCATTATGTCGATATTCGTATAACACTATACGTGGGGGGGGGGGGTATTTTTATTCTTGTTTGAGTAGAAATTTATTATCCTAAAAAATATGTCCATAAATTAATTAACCTGGGTAATTATGATATTCATACAAATAACACATAGTATACAATATTTATATTTTAATATGGGCAATTCTTATTGATGAATAATTGTATTTGTATTCGTGTATGAATTGTCTATGATTATTGTATCATATAACTGATTCACATAAGATATAGTGGGTGATAATATGTAGGAGAAATAATACACAAAAAATTTAAAATATATATACAAATATAGATATATACACCAATACGTACAGGTACAAAAATAGAAAATCTACAATTTGATACATACAAAATAGGGTTAATACAAATAGTTATCATTCTTCATGTAGCGATCAATTTTAGTCATAAGAGTAGCCCAATAATGAGAACTTATTCTATAAAAATTTTCGGTTAGTGACTAAACAATTTTAGTTATGTAATTCTTAGACAAAATCTGAGCTAAGTGAGGTCTAAGGTCATCCAAGAATCGATGGGGTGATATGCCTAAGCTTTATTTGTATCTTTTTGTAACCAATACATTGAAGAACTCAAAGGGCTTTATGAAATCAAATTTCTGTGATTAGAACTCTAAAAATCGATCGAAGTAAGATGGATAGTTTAGGAAATCAATGAAAGAAGGTATGTTGTGAAAAATAATATTTTAATAGGATTCTGAGCTACAATACTTCATGAATCTTCAATAAAGGGTGGCAACTGTTGTAGGGGGGCATGTGTAAGCGCTATAGAGTGGTAAGTTAGGATTTTAGAGTGGAAATATAGGACTGGTTGCACTCAATTTTCCATCAAATTTGTTGGTGAAAACCAAGAACATTCCATGTTTTTGAACAAGGGAAAAGCTCGAGTTCTTTAGAGTTACCAAGAAAAATAATTCAATATAGGTGATTGTTGTATATTTTCAAGTTTATGTATGTATGCATTTCTAGTGCTTTATAGTATCACTTGTGAAATGCATGTAAGGGAAAACATAGGGAAGGATATGAAATGAAATAATGTTTATTATTTCAAGCAATGTACATGTTGTGTTACTTATGATTTTCAAGTGTTATTATTCATTGTGATTGTGATTGTGTATGATTTTATGTAATTGTTGGTCGGCTTGGGTACCGTGTCCATGTGTATCATTTTTGGTATGAATACTAACTTTGGTTGGCTCGGGTACCATGTTGGTGCATTAATGTTTGTGTGTGGTTCCACGATAGGATCAAGTTTGTGTGTTGTAGTTCTATGAGAGGGCTGTGTAAGTTTAATTGTGATGATGAGGTACACGCTCCAATATTGATTTGTTTAGGATATTGAATTCCTTATGGTTCACTTTTTTAGTCTCATGTGATATTTCCATGATTTCCACATTATGTATCGGTCATGAAAATCTTGTTTATTGTTTTTTTAAAAAAAGAGTCAACTTGATTGATTTCTATATGTTTATGGGCATTTGAGTATGAGTTGCATATATACTTCATGATTTGATGCTTTGAACAAGCTTTAGCTTGGAGTTGAGGTTTCCTCCTCGAATATGTGCATTTATGTAATTGCATTCATGTTGGGTTGCTAGACTTAGTTCCTACCTTCCTTATAATGTCTTAAATCTCATTCAACAACTCATGTTCCCAAGAAGGAGATAATGTAACACCTCAGATTCATAACGGGTAGAAATTTTGCAGCTTTTGTAGGATCTGGTGCTACTACCAATGAAGCCAACCACAATCCATGGAGTGACACACAATCCGTAGGTAGGATAGTGGTTAGACAATCCAGGTTTCTAGAAATTTGCAAGTTCAAATACTTTCCAACTATTCTCGGGAGAGTCTGTTGTTCAATACACAAATCATAGGCAAGTCAAATAGGTAAGTCCAAGACTTGGTGAAATTTTAGAGCCAAAAGTAGAGGCCCATTAATGGCCATGTACAATATGTAGGTAGACCCACAGGTCGTACAAGGGTCCGTCATTGGGAGTCAAAAAATCAATTTATGAACCTATCGACGATTAACTAGGACAATCATCTGTAAGTGGACCCATGGACTGTAGGTCCCCACCGTAAATGGAGTCTTCAGTTATTTTTTGAGGGGCTTTTGGGTCTTTTCCTAATCATTCTAAACTAATACTATGTTGTTCCACCCTTTACTAAAATCCCTATATAAATGTTTTTAACCCCAAACTCTTTCAGATCAATTCATTCTCACAAACTTTCAAAAGAAGAACAAAGTCTTTCTATCCCAATATTTCTCTACTAGAAGTTGAAGAAGAATGTTAGGGCTTAAAGTCAAGTCTCAAATTCCTCCATTTGAGTCAAGATTTTGGCATTAAGGTATGATAGTATTTATCCAAGGATCCATTTCCTCCCTAGAGTCCCTAAATCTCTCAATTTTAAGGTTAGAAATTTCCAATTTAAGTAAGAGTTTTCTTCAATGTCATGGACTCTTTTAAATGGTGATTTATTTTATTGTTTTATGAACAATTATGCATGAATTGAGATAATTCTAAATTTTGATATGAATCTCTATGAATCCGTACATACCTCGTGCTTTTCAAGATATGATTATATAATGTGGTTTTTGAATCATAAAAGAGAAAATTATGAATATCTACATGTTCTTATGAAATTGATGAAAATGATTTATGACTTTCTTTGAGACTAAAAAATTCATATTGTTTTTGTTATGTTGAAAGGTTTTCTCACATAAAAGATTCTTAGTGTTGAAAGGATTTCTCAACTAGACTTTGAATCATGATTTATGGAGTTATTCTAATGAAACCTAGTTTGGTCTCGTTGCTTAATTGTATTGTTCATTAGATGATATATGGCTTAGCTTGGATTGGAAATATGATGTGCCCTCCCATGGATAATAAATACAAGTGTGAAATAATGATTATTCAAGGGATTTACTCTTAGCACCAAAAGGATATTGAGATGGAATCTCTCCCGTTAGTAGAGGTTGGGATTCCAATAGCAATCTTGTTGCCCCATAACTATGTGCCACTATAGAAGGTTACAATATTTTTAAAGGTGGGGGCGTAAGGCGGCACATTTTATACCAAATAGGGCGAGGCATAAGCCCTGAGACATAGGGCATAAATCCCATGGATCTACAGTCCTAGTCTCATGTAAATTCAATTTTATAGTTTTATTACTAATAAAATAAGCAAAAGCAAACATTTCAATGATTTATGATTTTTATTTCAGATAAGTATTAATAATAAATAACGAAGAAAAAATATTATAATTACAATTTGAGAAATATCATTACATCAACAGTAAAAATATGGTTTAAAGAAAAATAAAAGTTTCAAAAAATAAATGAAAAATGCCCTGAAGTACGTGTTTACTCCTAGGACTTACGTTTTTATGCTCAGGGTTTACGCCACAAATTTTTGGACATACGTCTTTCATTTACGCTACGGAGTGTTTTTGATACGCCCCACCCCGACACTCACACTGGGACTCACCCCAAAAATATTATTTTAAATATTGGAAGGTTGTCTTACTTAGACATTAGCTAGTTGATCCACCTACACTAGAATTTTATGGTCTTACCTTGGAAATAGGACATCTCTTTTCAGTGTGGAAAGACACTGGATTCTATGTTAATAGCTCACATGGTCCTTCATGTCGGTTAAAAGGTAAATATCCCACACTAATTAATCAAAGTGACTTCAAGAAGTATCTTATGAATGTTTTAATGATATTGGTTTGCATTAACCATGTATTGTGACTTATGTTTTCTAACTTTTTTATCTCATGTTTTAGCTTGGTCTTTGCATATCATTATTTTCAAACTTAATGTTAATCTATCATAGTTGGTACATTTTTGTATAATGCATATTTATGCCTATATTCTCCCAAATGTAGGGTTCAACACTCCAGATTATCATTTTTGTGGCTAGGGATCTCATAGTAGAAGTTCCAAGATTGGTTATTCCTCATGTTCCAAGGACCAAATATTTATTCCATATCGTCTTTATATTTCTGTTTTGAATTTGATGTGTGGGTTATGTCCCGATCCTTCTAGTGACTAGATGGTTGTCTCAACTTGATGGTTTTGAGACATTGTTAGACTTCTGTTTTATTTTATAAATCTCTTATGTTTTGAAATTATCTTTTAAGTCTCTTGGTTTTCTAGTATCTTGTATGATATAATTCTAAGTGTCTTATATGGAGCCTCCCGGGGTCTTATACGTCATTTTATGCCTAGGGTCTACATTGGGGTGTGACAAAGCTCTACTTTGTTAAAATTTCGAAAAGAATTGATTCGAGGTAGGTGAGAGTTGTATTTTTTCCAATTTATGTATTTATGTATGCATGTCTAGTGATTTATAGTATCATTTATGCAATACATGTTGGGGAAACCATAAAGAAGGAAATCAAATGACAACGTGTTGATAATATCATGCAATGAACATGGTATGTTACTTGTGGTTGTCAAGTGTAATTGTTCATTGTGATTGTGATTATGCATGATTACTTGTGTTTGGTGGTTAGCTTGGCTACCACGGCGATACAAGAATACTAATGGTAGACTCAAGAACCACTCTTGGAATGACTACTAACTCTTGTCGGCTCAGGTACCGTAATACTACACAAATCAGTTGTGTGAGTTCCACGACAGGGCTGGTATGTGTATTGTGCTTCCATGAGAAGATTGGGTAATTGTAATTAAAATCATGTGGCACATTCTTCAGATATTGGTTGCTTCAAGATGTTGTTGTTAGGAGTTTATGTGTTCGTGATTGTTGTTATATGTATTGGCATGTGTTTAATGTTGTAGTTTTCTATTTATATTTATATTTTGGATAAGGAGATGTGATTCTTCTAGTACACTGTGGTTGTATACTAATATTGTACTTGCTCTTTTCTTATTGAGTACACGACATTTTCAGATCGACTTATATGATATATCATTTAAAGAAAGTGTGACTTTGTGTAACACCCCATAACCAAAAAAGACCAAAAATACGTTTTTCAAAAAAAAAATCTGCAGGTGCAACTGATCTGACCACTTATGGACCGTAGCCTGACCCACGGTCCGTCTTGCACAACCATCAATGGGATCAGAAACTCCCAAAAATATCAGCCCTGAAAAATTGGTTAAGTGTTGGACGACTGACCGACTTACGGTCCGTAGGTTAGACTATGATCCTTAGTCCATGACCGTCGATCAAGACTCCTTTCACCCACTCTCTGACAAGATCTACGGATGATCAACACGGTCCGTACGTGGACCTATGGTCCATAGGTTTAACCGTTGGTGGGAAATAGTAGACAGTTAAAGGATAATGCAGTTGGGTCAACTTCAAATGTTCATATGTCTTAGCACAAAATGAATTAGGTGACTCATGACCTAGCTACAGATAGATTCCAACCTTTCTAAAATTAGACCTCCGAGTAAAAAGCTATGCCCGTGTTAGTAAAGGTTTGTCGAACAGGATCAACCGACAGGGCGTCCATCAATCGACGAACCATCAGTCTGGGCCATCAATTGGTCCGACAACAACTTTCCCAAGGATCTTTTGGACTTTTTCCACTTCGTTTAAACCCTTATTTATGTCGTTTTGACCCTAAATCATCATATTTTAGTCATTTTAAGCCTAGAAACATAATTAAAACATATTAAAGTCAAATCTTTAAATCAAAACTTAGAAGAAATAGAGGAGAAAAAGCTCAAGAACCCTAATTCAAGAATGCAACAAGCTCCAGCAGTTCCAGCCCTGAAACTTAAGTATTTTTCCCTAGATTTTATCACCATATATGTGGGATTTCACTAGTGGGTTCCTTTCACCTATTGGGTCCCTAGTTTTTAGTCAATTCTTGATTCCCTTATCATGATTAAACTTAGGTTCTTAAAATTACAGCAGAACTTCATGATTTAGTTAAAATATATGTTCCAAATCAGATTATAATGTTATTACTCAGAATATTGCATGAATTTTAGAACCCTAGCTTTGTATTTCTTTAGTTTTTGAATTACGCATGCTACGTCAGATATTTCAGTTACTCAGTTATACATGCCTCAATTTTTAATGCATAATTACCAGATTAATTGTTGCATTCTCAGTTTGCATGTTCAGTTTTGAGCTATCCAGTATTTACAGAAACTCATTCATAATCAGTTAATTACATAATCCATGGGAGTAGCATAATAGTGAGTTGGACTAGGGTTCAGTGCACCCAATTAGTGCCAGAACTACTATCCATGTAGGTTGTAAGTCCCCTCTGTGGGCAATCAGTTTACTGATTACGCCAGCATGCCTTTATACCTTTGGCAGGGTATATTTGGTCCTGTCAATGGGGTGTATACATTGGACTCCACATATAGCTCATTTGGTTTTATTATTGGTTATTAGTAGCTCCCACATATTAGTCAGACTCTTTGCATTGACCATTTATCAGTATATTCAGTATTTAGTTTCAGAGTATTATAAGTAAGTCATTGCATCTAGTTAGCTTATATTTTATCATGTCATATTCTTATACTTGCTTTTATGGTTATTCAGTTATGTTTTATTTCAACTTTACTCTATCCTACATGCTAAGTACCTTTCAAGCACTGACGGATACGTGCGCTACATCTTCTCGTGAGATAGGTTCAGGTTCTCAGCATTAATATGACACATATATTGATTTCTCCATCTTTTGTTCAGCAGATTTACTAGTGAGTCCTCATCTTCTGACAACAAGAGTCATGGGTTTCTTTTCAATATTTAGTCTTTTAGTTTCAGTTTTTGCTAGATTTATCTGGGGCTTGTCCCAGTATTTCTAGTCCTGTTTAGAGGCTTATTTCAGACATAGTTAGTTTCAGCTTAGTATTGAGTTAATAACTTTTTTGTATTAAACTTATTGATTTAATTTATCTTTGTCACAGAATAAGGGTATTCCCTATTTTGAGTTTAAATTTATGATTTAGCTTCAAAAACAGTTTATATTCTTTAGTATGCTCGTGCACATACCAATAGGGTTAGCTTGGGATCACTTGTTATCCTAGGTTCTGTGTTCGCATCTCGAGGGTAGCTCGGGGTGTGACAAAACTTGGTATCATATCTAGCTTTAAGTGTCCTAGTATGTATGAAAAGCCTCACTGAGTAGAGTTCTTTTCATGGGTGTGAAATGCACCACATATAATTAGAGGGAGGCTACGAAGTGTTTTAGGAAAAACCTTCACTTTCTTGGTATTCTTATCATGTGTAAGGAATGAGATTATTCCATTCTGACTTGACGTTCTATGTTTTAGATAATGCCTCTTCGTAGAGCTAATGCTAGGAATGCAAATGCCAAGAAAGCAAACGTAGTTCCTCCAGTCCCAAATCAGGAAGTCTCTAATGCTAAGTTCAGGATTGCCAGATAGATGTTGGCTCAGTGTATGGCTAACCAAAACAATCAGGTTCATTCTCATATGAATGAATATGGTGGATCAGTAGCAGCAAGGGTCCGTACTTTGTTAGATGAATCCACCTGAGTTTTTAGGATCACATACTAATGAGGATCCTCAGAATTTATTGGATGAGATCAAGAAAATATTTGAGGTAATGCAAGTCAGTGGGAATGATCGGGTTGAGTTGGCATCATACTAGTTGAAAGATGTTGCTGATATTTGGTTCGCTCAATGGAAGGATAATAGGGATTCAAATGTGGCTCCTATCACTTGGGATTGCTTTAGTGAGACTTCTCTCGACAGGATTTTCTTAATATAGTTGAGAGAAGCAAAATTCATGAACTTAAGGCAAGGTAACATGACATTCCAAGAGTATGGACTCAAGTTTAACCAACTCTCCAAGTATGCGCCTCACATGGTTGCTGAATCCAGGGCTCAGATGAATAAGTTTTGTATGAAGTGTCAGACTTGGTGAAACCTGAGTGCATAAATGCGTTGTTACTTAGAGATATGAACATCTCTAGACTTATGACTCATGCTCAGCATGTTGATGATGATAAGCTTAGGGAACAGGCTAAAAAAATAAGAAGGCTAGGACTGGGAACTATGACTATTCTTAGCAAAAATCAGGTGGTGGAAATCTCTCGCAGAGTCAGCAGAAGTTTTTGGCTCCATCCCCTTAATCAGCTAGTGTTACATTCTCCAAGAACAGGTATGATCAGAAGGGTACAACACCAGGCTCTAAATCTTAGGGAAGTGTTTTAGGAACCAAGACTTACCCCACTTGCCCTAAGTGTGGAAAGAACCATCCAGGAATGTTTCTTGCAGGAAAAGAGGGATGTTTTGGGTGCGGTCAGTCTGGTCACAGGCTAAGGGATTGTCCTTCTAAACAAGGTCAAAGAGGTGGTAATGGTAGAGCTCAGTCTACAACTCTAGAAGCACCAGCAAATCGCCCAAATCAGTAGGGTAACTCATATGGTACAGGTGTCGGTCAGCACTAGAACATGTTGTATGCTCTTCATGCTCGCCACAATTAGGAAAGATATCCTAATATAGTCACTTGTACGTTACGTGTCTTTGACCTTGATGTTTATGCATTGTTAGATCAAGAGGCTACTTTTTCTTTTGTAACTCCTTACGTAGCAGTCCAATTCAATGTCACTCCAGAAACTCTCCCAGAACATTTCTCAAACTCTTCTCCAGTTGGTGACCCGGTTATAGCTAGATGGGTATACAAATATTGCCCTGTCACAGTCTCTTAGATAGTCACCTCAGTAAATCTAGTAGATTTAAAAATGGTAGACTTTGATGTCATTATAGGCATGGATTGGTTACACTTATGCCATGCCTCAGTAGATTGTAGAACTAGGATTGTTCGTTTTTAGTTTCCAGACAAACCAATCGTAGAATGGAAGGGTAGTAGCTTAGCGCCTACAGGTCGATTTATTTCTTACCTTAAGGACAGAAAGATGATATCTAAGGGTTATCTCTATCATCTAGTTCGGGTTAAGGATTCCAGCCTTGAAACCCCAACTCTTGAGTCAGTTCTAGTAGTTTGTGAGTTTCCAAAAATATTTCCAAAAGATCTTCCCAGAGTCCCTCCCGAAAGGGAAATCGATTTTAAAATTGATCTCCTTCAAGATACCCAAACTATTTCAGTTCCACTTTATAGAATGGCTCCAACAGAGCTTAAGTAATTGAAAGAGAAGTTGAAATACCTTATAAGGGCTTCTTCAGACCTAGTATTTCACTATGGGGTGCACTAGTGTTGTTTGTAAGGAACAACGATGGTTCTCTCAGATACATTAACTATAGACAGTTGAACAAGGTCACAATCAATAATAAGTATCCCAACCCTAGAATTGATGACTTGTTTGACCAAATCAGGGTGCTAGTCACTTATCAAAGATAGACCTCTGATCGGGTTATCATCAGCTCAAAGTCAGAGATAGTGAAAATCCAAAAACAACCTTCAAAACTCGGTATGGTCATTATGAATTTGCAATTATGTCATTTGGACTTACAATACTCCTACAACTTTCATGGATTTGATGAACAAAGTGTTCAAACAGTACTTGAACTTATTCGTTATCGTCTTTGTTTGTGATATCCTTATTTACTCTAGGAGTGAGGAAGAACATGCAAGTCATTTGAGAGTCATTCTGTAGACTCTCAAGGATCGCCAGTTATTCGCTAAGTTTAGTAAATGTGAGTTCTGGTTGCAATCTGTTGCTTTTCTTGGTCACATTGTATCTAGCAAAGGGATTCGAGTGGATTCGCAGAAGATAGAAGCAGTGAAACAATGGCCCAGACCTACCTCACCTACAGATATCATAATTTTCTTAGGTCTAGAGGGTTATTATAGAAGGTTTGTGGAAGGATTTTCATCCATAGCCTCAGCATTGACTAGGTTGACTCAGAAGATGGTCATGTTCCAATGGTGAGATGATTGTGAGAAAAGCTTCGTAGAATTGATAACTAAATTGACTACAACTCTTGTTTTGACTCTACTAGAGGGTTCATATGGTTATGTGATCTATTATGATGCATCCAGAGTTGGCCTAGGTTGTGTGTTGATGCCACAATATAAGGTTATAGTGTATTCCTCTAGATATATTAAGGTGCATGAGAAGAACTATCCAACTCATTACCTCGAGTTTGCAGCAGTTGTGTTTGCACTCAAGATATGGAGCCACTACTTGTATGGTGTTCATGTAGATGTGTTCACTGATCATAAGAGCCATCAGTATGTGTTAACCCAGAAGGAGTTGAATCTTCGCCAAAGGAGGCTTGAGTTCCTTAAGGATTATGATATGAGTGTGCATTACCATCCTGGTAAGGCAAATGTAGTAACAGATTCTCTTAGTAGATTATCTATGGGTAGTGTAGCCCATGTCGAGGAAGAAAGGAAGGATCTAGTGAAGGATGTTCACAGGCTTTCTCGCTTAAAATTTCACCTTATGAGCATATCAGACAATGGTGTAACAATTTAGAATTGGGGAAGAGCCTTCTTTGGTAGTGGACTATAAGAAAAAACAAGACATTGATCCAATTTTGCTTGAACTTGAGAATGCAGCCCCTAATCAGAGAGTGGAGGTTTTCTCCCAAGGGATAGATGGTGTACTTCGCTACCAGGGTAGATTGTGTGTTCCTGATGCGGGTGAGTTGAGGCAGCATATTCTTGCAGAAGCCCATTGGTGGAATGTCATAAAGAAGGATATAGCAAACTTTGTGAGTAAGTGCCCAATTGCCAGCAAGTGAAGGTAAAACATTCGAAACCAGGATGTATGACTCCAGAGATCGATATTCCTACTTGGAAGTGGGATGTGATCAATATTTATTTCATCACAGGGTTACCTCGTAATAGCAGACATCATGACTCAATTTGGCTGATAGTTGATCGGATGACTAAGTTTTCTTGCTTTTTGGCGGTCAAGACTACAAATTTGGTAGAGGACTATGCCAAGCTTTACATTAATGAAATTGTGAGGTTGCATGGGCTTCCTTTTTCTATCATCTTCGATAGAGGTCCTTAGTTTACCTCTTATTTCTGGAAGTCATTTTAGAAGGGTCTTGGTACTCAAGTTAACCTTAGTATAGGATTTCATCCATAGACGGATGTGCAAGAAAAGCGTACCATTCAGACCTTAAATGATGTGTTGAGAGCTTGCGTGATTGATTTCAAAGGTAGTTGGGATGATCACCTTCCTCTTATTGAGTTCTCCTACAACAATAACTACCATACCATCATTTAGATGGCTCTTTATGAGGCTTTATATGGGCGTAGATGTAGCTCTGTTGTTGGTCTGTTTGAAATAGGTGAAGTAGCTTTGATAGGGCCATATTTAGTCCTTTATGATATGGAGAAAGTGCAACTCATAGAGATAGACTTAAGACAACCCAAAGTCATCAGAAATCTTATGCAGATGTAAGGAGAAGGGAACTAGAGTTCCAAATTGATGATTGGGTTTTTCTTTAAGTCTCACCTATGAAAGGTGTAATGAGATTTAGAAAGAAAGGAAAGATAAGTCCTACATATGTAGGCCCTTACAAGATTTTGAAAATGGTTGGCAAGGTGGCATATGAATTAGAGTTGCCAACAGAATTAGCAGCAGTGCATCGGTCTTCCACATATCACTCTTGAAGAAGTGTGTGGGTGATCCAACCTCTATAGTGCCATTGGAGAGTCTGGTGGTGAAATATAGTCTTTCTTATGAGGATGTACCAGTTGAGATTCTTGACTGTCAGGTCAGAAGGTTGACAAATAAAGAAGTCGCTTTAGTCAAGGTTTTGTGGAGGAGTCAGCCATGAAAGCCAATTATCCTCACCTCATTCCTTCTGATTCCACTCGATCTTGAGGTAATAGTTCCTCTTCTGTTTTCTAGTCATTCATGCGTTAATTCAGTCGTAGAATGTCACATCCGAGTTTACCCCTAGATATAACTGGCTTCATTTTTCATTTAAAGGACTAAGACAAGCCTCTTAGTTTCATGTCATTACATTCATAGGTGGAAAAAAATGCAGAAAATTTAAAACTTTTATCTTCTCTACTTGGAGGTTTACATAGACCTCTACATACACATAATATATATTTATATCGAGTATACATAGACCCTTCATATAGGAAGGTTACATAGCCTTCTACTTTTATTGCACACACACACACACACACACACACACACACACACACATATATATATATATAATATAAAAATAGTCTCAACGATTGTCTCGTCTCGTACCATCTAAATGGATATCACAATATAAGCATAGCCCTTACATCAATTCAACAAGACCATGTATAGGTTATACGAAAGTACAATATTCAAATGATAAGGAAAGAAATGATATAGTCAATAAGCTCATAATAAAGTCTAAGGCTAGAAGATGGCATTGCCCTTGAAAGTTGAGGACCTACCCTACTTGGATGAAAGGAAGAATCCAAGCCTCCAACAATATCGCCTTCTAAACTCTTCAACAACCGGAACCTAAAATGTTTGGGACAAGGGAAGAAAACGGGGTTAGTACTCCACATGTACTAAGTATGAGATCTTGTGCACATACACAAGCAAAACATGCAAAAAGGGACTTTTTATCAAAACATGCCATTCTACCCCTTTTAGGGCTTAATACAATGTCAAGTAAGTCATAATAATCAACCAAACATGTTTACTATCTCAACAAGTAACACTCATTCCAACACATATAGAATCATGATTTTCTACAACCCCAACATCAAAGAATAATATCACAAGAATGAATAAGAGTTAAACATAACATAATAAGCAAGACAACTACTCACAAGTCCTTATCAAGTCAACAAGTGCAATGACCAAGCAAAGCCTCATAACCTTACTCAATCAAGTAACCTCAACAAGAAAACATTACCAATGTCCAACTTTACATTTCATGGCATTTAGGCTTGCATTTTATCTTATATTATCATTATAATCCAAGGCATATTCATAAATGAACTAATCAATATATAGTATCAACAGTATGACATGGTCATTTGATATATACATATACATCATATATTATCATAACATAAACATATAAGAACATCCTCCTAAGACTCCCCTCAATACTAACTGGTACAATGTCTAGGTAGAGTCACATATCCCTACCTAGACTAAGCTAGACTCCTTAGGTTATACAAGTTATAGTTCAAGTCCTTTAATTCGTTTTACCTTTTGGGAACATCTTGACTAACTGACATAGACCACATGAGCTAGTATGGAATACGGTGTCATAAAACCCTACACTGAAAGAAGCTGGACTACTTTCCAAGGTAGTACCAAAACCTAAAACAAAGCAACTACGTGGATCCACTAGCTAGTATTCTTATGGGGCAACATAGTTCAAGAACTAGGAGATTTAGTTGGGACCCTCTTTATGCGCCATACATTATAGTCTCCAATCTCAAGAGTAATGTAGTGCTCCTACCTTCCCTATGTGGGAACGGACACTTCTCTATCTAGTTCACTATGTGCTATGCTAGAGTCCCTTTTTGAAATGTCTTTAACCTTTTAGTTATCAATCATAACTTAATTTAGGGCATAGGGTATACCCCTTGTATAATCATCATCATCAATATCTCAATAAGA
Organism: Solanum lycopersicum; assembly: GCF_036512215.1. Classification (NCBI taxonomy): domain Eukaryota; kingdom Viridiplantae; phylum Streptophyta; class Magnoliopsida; order Solanales; family Solanaceae; genus Solanum; species Solanum lycopersicum. The sequence continues at coordinate 43,949,538 of NC_090803.1, forward strand.
ATTGTATGAGTATAAATCATTTCATCACAATTCATATAAGTGAGGTTAACACATTAGCATTTCATAACATATTAAGGAAAATTGATAGTTTTCACCATCCTTATAGCACATACACCTTAATCTACCTAACAACATAGTCAAGACATTTCAATTCAACATCATACCACCCTATAATCCTAATATAAGGAATACTCCAATGTAATATTATGGCTTAACAACAATTAATCACAATTGGAAGTATAGATAGAGATTCTAAGACTTACCAAGTCTTTCTCATAGCTTATCATCAAGGTCTTACCATCAACCCATAACTCAACCCAACATGGGGAGTAATATCATAGCATAATGATAACCAATGGAATAACAAGACCAATAGCATCTCTATAACACAATTCATATTTAGATCACAACTTGAGACAAGATACATAGGCTAATTTCACATTATAATTTATAACCTAAATAACATTTGAAGAACTAGCATAATAGGCCTATAATTAATATTTATTTAACCATAATAGAACCATAGGATAGTAATCTAATCAACAACCAACACAATCGAATGATCACCATACAACATATGTGAAGATCACTATCCAAAGTTAGGGATAGAGGTCATATTCTTCAATTAGATCAAAGCATCAACAATTATCATAAACAAGTTGAATTACAAGTAAATATACTCAATATAACCCTAAGAATTCATTATTACCTCAATCCATGACTTCAATTTCGTAATTGAATGAAACCCATAAGAAAACTCAACTTTTTGAAATCTATTTTGAAGGAAACCTTCGAGGAAAAGATCTCAAAGGTAAATAGACCCCATACCTTAATGTTTCACAACAATTTGATGAATAATCCACCCTTTTCCCATACCCTAAACCCTAGTTCTTGCTAGCCTTCAATTGTGAGTTCATGTAGAGAGAGAAATAAGAGAAAAGAAAGAGAGTTTATTTTGAGAGTTGTCTTTAGGTTAATGAGGGTTAAGGGTATCTATAGAGGGGCTTAATTAACTAAATTTGTTCCCTGTAATCAATAACTAACCCTTATACCACTTAATTAATAAATGAAATCTTTAAAATTCATCAGTGAAATTTCACCCTCACCAATGAGACCCCGATCGTCGGTTCATCTGTGAGTTGACGGACGACCCCCCTCCATCCCAGACTCCGTCGTTTCTATATGAGACTTTGCAGGCGAGGGTTTCCTCCAATTTTTCTAAGTATTGGGTGACGGTATCCTCGAGCCCTTTCGATCCAATCACGCCTCATCAACCCCTTCCGTCGCGTGTAACAGTAGCTGGGTAAACAAGGGCCTTCACAACTCAGGGTCACCGGGACATAAATTATAAGAGAGGTTATCCTTGACACCAAGACCCTCAATAGGAAGAATAGACTCGGGGTCACCGACACACTTATTCAACATAGAAACATGGAAAACCGTATGAACTGAAGAAAATTCACTAGGGAGTTTCAATTCATAGGTAACCTTACAAACCCTTTGCAAGGTTTCATAGGGACCGACATAAGGAGGACTCAATTTTCCTTTATTGCCAAACCTAACCACCCCTTTCATTGGTGAAATTTCTAAATACACCTTGTCACCTTCTTCAAACTCCAAATCCCTTCTCCTATTATCGGCATAAGACTTTCTCCAACTATAGGCCATTTGCAACCGGTTCCTTATGATACGAACTTCTTCCAAAGTCTTATAAATCAACTCAGGACCAAGAAGTGATGGCTCACCCACTTCAAACCTTCCAATAGGAGACCTACACCTCCTACCATACAAGGCTTCATAGGGAGACATTCAAATGGATGAATGAAAACTGATGTTGTAGGCAAACTGCACTACAGGTAAATGCCTATCCCAACTCCCTTTAAAATAAATAATACATGTTTTAAGCATATCTTCAAGGGTTTGTATCGTACACTCTGCTTGATCATCCATTTGGGGATGAAAAGTAATTCTCTACTTCATCGTAGTACCTAACCCTTTTTGGAATGACCTCCAAAATCTAGATGTGAATTGTTCGCCTCGATCTGATATGACGGATAACGGAATTCCATGGCGTCATAAAATTTCATCAAGGAAGATTCTTGCATAATCTTTCGGCGAATATGAAGACTTGATGATGATAAAGCGAGCGGATTTAGTCAATCGATCCACAACCACCCATATGGAAGCATAGGACTTTTGGATCCGGGGTAAACATACTACAAAGTCCATATTGATATCTTCCCACTTCCAAGTTGGAATATAAATCTCTTGCTGTAAGCCACCTGACTTTAGGTGTTCGGACTTTACTTGTTGGAAATTCGGACACTTAGCGACAAATTCCACTATGTCCCTTTTTAGACCTTTCCACCCATCTAAACCAGGAACACATAATCTCCCTTTGTACTTTAACACACTATCCCCCATCAAGGAGAATGATTCATTCAACTTGCCTAGAACCGATTCTTTCAACTCTATCAAGGCTAAGTCAAGGTGTTGTTTGGACTTCACCTCAACCACTAACGATGACTCGGAGTTATGATGAACTATGGAACCCTCATCTGGTGCAGTCTCCGACCTCACCCCCGACCTAGCCTACCTATGTACTTCACTCACTAGGTCCTTTTGTCTTTATCAAGATGGGAAACACTGCCCATAGTCATCCGACTTAGGGCATCCCCAACTACTTTAGCCTTGCCGGGTTGATAAAATACACTCACATCATAATCTTTCAACAACTCAAGCCACCTTCTTTGTCGAAGATTTAACAGCTTTTGGATAAACACATATTGGAGACTCTTATGATCAGTATAAATATCCACATGAACCCCATACAGATAATGCCTCCAAATTTTGAAGGCAAACACCACGGTTGCTAATTCAAGGTCGTGAGTGATGTAATTCCTCTCATGTACCTTTAGTTGCCTTGAGGCATAAGCTATCACCTTCCCGTTTATCATATGCACACACCCCAAACCTACTCAGGATGCGTCACAATACACCACAAAATCCTTTCTACCCTCCTATAAGGTCAACATTGGAGCGGAAGTAAGTTTATCTTTCAACAATTGGAAGCTCTTACGACATGCCTCCGACAAATCAAACTTTTTACTCTTTTGGGTCAAAGTAGACAAAGGAGACACAATAGATGCAAAACCATCCACGAACCTCCGATAGTAACCTGCTAAACCCAAGAAACTCCTGATGCGTGTCAGGGTCAAAGTAGTCAAAGGAGACACCAATTTTTCACCGCTTTCATCTTCCTTGGGTCTAATTCAACTCACTCACTAGAAATGATGTGCCCAATAAAAGTAACCGATCTTAACCAAAACTCACACTTACTGTATTTGGCATACAATTGATGTTCTTTAAGGGTTTGCAACACTACCCTCAAATAACGCATATGATCTTTCTCATTTTTCGAGTATACAAAGATATTATCAATGAAGACAATGACAAATGAATCTAGTTAATTTCAAAATACTCTATTGAGTAGGTAAATAAATGTCGTTGGAGAATTAGTGAGACCGAAAGACATGACAAAGAACTCCTAATGCTCATACCTAGTCTGAAAGGTCATCTTCAGTACATCCTCCCCCCTTACCCTGTGTTGATGATATCCCGACCTCAAGTCTATCTTTGAAAAGTAACTCTCCCCTTAGAGTTGGTAAAATAAGTCTATCTTAATGGTGACCTTGTTAAGTTGAAGGTAGTCAATACACATTCTCAAAGACGCATCCTTCTTTTTGACAAATAACACCGGAGCACCTCATGTATATATTACATGCCTTATAAAGCCTTTGTCAAGCAAATCCTTGAGTTAAGCCTTCAAATTTTCAATTTGGCCAGAGACATCCGATATGGAGGAATTAAAATGGGATTTGTTTCCGGTAGCAAATCGATACCAAAAAATATTTCCCGTTTGGGAGGAATTCTGAGAAGGTCATTAGGAAAACCTCCGGATATTCATTCACTACCAGGACCAACTCAATAGGAGGAATTTAGGGATCCAAATCATGGACTCTTACTATATATAGAGCCAACACTTTGAGATCATTTTACATGCTTTTAGATAAGATATGATGCGACCTCTAGGAATAGAATTTCCCCCCTTTGATATACCGTGGTTTCACGGTATTATTAATACTTTTTCCTTAACTTTAGTGTGTCCAAAAGCCTTTTTGTGCTAATTTTTATATAAGTTTCTCTTTGTTTTGCAGGAAATCTGTCCAAAGATGAATGCGGAGATTTTGAGCAAAGAAATGCAGAAGAGACCACCTACGGAGCTTGTGACGGTCCGTAGGTGGCAGCATAGTGCAATTGCTGAAGGAAGATCGGGAAGTCGGACCAAGTGTGGGGTTACAAAGCTTGTGACGGTCCATCGTGTCTATGAAGATCCGTCCTGCAGGTTTGTCATGAAGTTCAGAGAAGTAATCCCAGTACCCATATTCCAAGAGTTGAAGTGTTTTGGAACGAAGACCCTCGACGGACCATTGTGCCTATGACGGTCCGTCATACTTGTCGTCGAGGGTAATGAAGAAGAGCAGCGGAAGAAATTGCACAAGTATGGGACGACGGAGTCCATGGCAGTCCGTCGTGACCATGACGATCCGTCGTGACCATGACGATCCGTCGTGACCATGACGATCCGTCACAAGGTCCGTCGACCCAGCCGCATTTTGGCAGATTTCCAGCAAATAGAGTACTTGTTTAATTAGGTTTTTATTTTCTATAAATAGTTCAAAAAACCTCATTTTTGGGGTTAGAATCTTAGATTGTTAGACACCATATTAGTAAACATTGTTTTGTTAGACTTTTGATTATTAATAGACTTTTTGTGAGATTATTGATTACGTTGAGATTCTTGCAAGTGATTTTTGGTGATTAATCAAGCATACTTTCGGATTTTACTCTTTCTCATTGAAGTAAGTACATGAATTCTTATTTAATATATTTGAATATTGTGATTATGACTATGAGTAACTAAACTCGATAACTAGGATTGTGGAAACCATAGGCAAATAATGAGATAAAACCTAATTAAAATAACAATTCTAGAATGGAGTCTTCCATGTATTAATAATTCTTTTGCTTAGAAGTTTTTTTAACGGATGGCCAACTTTAGAACTCGCCTTAATGCTACTTGCCAAACCAATTAGGTAGATAATAGGAAAGGAATTATCAACATAGATTTAGTGTATACTATCTAATAGGCTAGTATTGATTTGTACGAGGTAATAACTTAGTCAAATATCGAATACGATACTTAATATGAGGTAAAGATAAGCGTTAGGATAGCAACACACGTAGCCGGACCAAGGTGCGGAGTGAGATTTTCTAGATGTCGGACCAAGGATTTAGAAATACATAACTTATCACTTTGCATGCGAGATACTAGAAAAGAATTGTTATATTTAGAATTATCAAGTTATGAACCTGTGGGGAACACGTAAACCCTAGTTACTTTGATTAATTGATTAAAATCCAACATTCAAAGCTGTTAAGTGTCTCTTTCAATTGAGTTAGTTATTTTTATTCATTTAGAAATAGAAACTCCTCTTTTATTGTTTTTACTTTCCAAGGAAGTCATTGACAAAACAATAGTAATAACAGGTTGAAAGTAAGTCTAGACTATTTTCCTTGTGGGAATGATCCCAACCTCACTAGTTGGGTTATTTACTTGACACAACCGCTTTATTTCTTATTTGAGAAATAAATTTGAGCGTATCAAATTTTGGCGCCGCTGCCTGGGAAAGTAGCTTTTAGATTAACTTGAACTTATTACTATAGTTTAGTTGATATTTTCTTGATTTTACTTTGTTTTATTGTTTTTGATTTTTTTAGAACTATCCTCCTTGTATGCCAAATACACGGAGAGGAAGAGAGCCCTTGTTTCCCTACGATCACGAATTAGAGCGTACACTGCACAATATGAATCAAAACTTGGGAATAAATGATGATGATCCAAACCAGAACATCCCAGCTGCGGTTGATGTTTATGGTCAATTTTTACCCGATGCTCCGGGTGAACACCAACAGAGGGGAAAAAATCCCGCTCCACGGCCCCAAGCATACTACAGAGGCTATGATAACATAGCAGACTCCGATGGGCCACTGGTTTTGCCTCCTCTACCCACAGGCCACACTTTTGTGGTAACTAGTAGCCTGATGCAAATTCTCACTGCCAGAGGTTTGTTTTCAGGGCTACCCTCTGAGGATCCACATGCCCACATAGCTAAGGTAAGGGCAGTCTGTAAAAGCTGTGTAGGGAGGCCTGATTTGGATTTAGATGTAATAGGTCTCAGAGTGTTTCCTCTCTCACTGACGGGAGAGGCTGCTATGTGGTTCACAGAGCTTCCATACAACTCAATCTTCACTTGGAACCAACTAAGGGATGTCTTCTTAGCAAGCTACTATCCGGTCTACAAGAAACTAAACCACAAAGACAGTGAATAACTTTGTGGCACTACAAGGAGAGTCAGTTAGTAGTTCTTGGAATAGATTCACCTCATTCTGGAGAAGGGTTCCAAATCACTGTATAGATGATGAGTCACTAAAGAATACTTATATCGGGGACAGGGTGATAATAATAAAGCGGTATTGGACACTATAGTAGATGGATCTTATGGGGAATGTCCATATGCTGAAATTGCCAAAAAATTAGAGAAAATCTCCCAGAATAATAAAGCTTGGAGTACTAGGAAGTCTGATACATGGAGAAACACCTTCGCAGTGCAGTCCACTCACAACCCAACCATAGATCAGATTCGTGAAGAAATGGCTCAGATGAGAACTGAGCTTGGGTTGGTACTAAAACATGTCACCGGGGGTGCAGAAAAGATAAATGCAGTCAGCTACTTGGCTAAACCACCACCTCCTAATGATGAAGCTATTATGCAGAGGACACTTATGCAGTAAATGAGCAGACGGGGGGTTTCCGACCAAGCGCCCAAGGCTCAAATCAGGATAATTGGCGCCAAGGTCAAGGGAACCAAGGTCAGAATTATGGTAACTATAACCGTGAGGGTCATTATGTCTGATATGGAAACTACAACCGCGCCATCAACTTCAACAGGGGTAACTACGGTAACAGAAATGATAGGAATGAGCCCTATGTCCCTCCTCAAAATTGTGAAGTTACTCTTAGGGATGGTGGAGATAGTATGGCGCGAGTTGAGGATATGTTGCATAAAATGATGAGGAGGTTCGATGCTAGTGATGAGCACATCAAAGAGTTAAGGTGTGATTTAGCTAGTTTTGGGAAAAAAGTTGATACATATGCAATATCGATTAAACAAATAGAGTTGCAAATGGCCCAATTATCTGCGACAATGAACACACGGCAACTGGGCACTCTTCCTTGCAACACTATACAAAATCCAAAAAATGATGCGCACTGTATGGAAATCACTACTCGGGGTGGTAAGCAATCCATTGACCCATCTATGTCGTCTGATGAGGAAAATGTGAGAAAGGATGATGATAAGGTGGTAAAGGGTAGTGTTGAGGAAGAAGACAACAATGGTAAAGATGCAGAAGTCCCTATGAAGGTAATTCACATGCCTTGACCACAACCACCCTTCCCTCAGAGATTAGTAAAAAAGACCGAGGATGGTAAATATCGGCATTTTATAACAATGCTAAAGCATCTCTCTATCAATGTCCCTTTTGTAGAAGCTCTAGAAAAAATGCCCGGTTATGCAAAGTTTAAGAAAAATCTTGTCACAAAGAAAAGATCGGTCACTTTTGAGGATGATGATAGACAGCAGCATTGTAGTGCTATTGCTACAAGACCCCCCCTACAAAAAAAAGATCCGGGTGCGTTCACTATTCCTTGTACAGTTGGGTCATTACATTTTGCGAAAGCATTATGTTATCTGGGGGCAAACATAAATCTCATGCCCCTCTCGATCTACAAGAAGATGGTTTTGGGTGAACCAAAACCCACTGCGATGCGGCAACTGATGGCTGATCGGATAGTGAAACGGCCTATAGGGATACTCCATGATGTGCTAGTAAAAGTGGAGTCATTTATTTTTCCGACTGATTTTGTTATTCTTGATTGTGAAGTCGATTTTGAAGTTCCTATTATTCTTGGGAGGCCATTCCTTACTATAGGTAGAGCCTTAATTGATATGGAAAAGGGGCAGATGAAATTTCGGTTAAACAATGAAGAAGCGACCTTCAACGTGTGTAGGACTATGAGGCAGAGTGGTGATCTCCAATCAGTATCCGCCATATCCCATAAAGAAAAGATGAAGGATAATGAACAAAAAAGTGCAAAACAAGAGTTTAGGGTTGGGGATTTAATGCTTGTAGACAGTTCTGGGTCGCCTTGTCTTCCGGGAAAGCTCAATTCCAGATGGACTGGCCCTTACTTGATAACCCAAGTATTCACTCATGGAGTTGTTGAGTTAAAAGCCAAGGAGGGAGTGCAGTTTAAGATGAATAGAGATCGAATAAAACTCTATTTTGGGCATAAAGCATCGGGGAATGAAGTGATAGAGGCATACCATCTTGATGAAGTCTGAGTAATCAAGTGTCCCCAGTCGTGCCGCGACATTAAATCAAGCGCTTGTTGGGAGGCAACCCAATAATTATAATCTTTTTAGTAATGATAGCATTTTTCTACTAATGGATTTTTAAATTTGCAGGCACATCACCAGGAAATTCTACAGAAAATTACTCAGCAGCAGTCACTAACGGATACATCGACGGACCGTTGCGCCTGCAACGGACCGTCGTATGCCTCCGTCGTACAAGGTACGTCTTTCTGTTATTTTCAAACTAGGGCACACACGACGGAACCAATGACGGGTCGTCAACACTACAATGTACCGTCATCGAGGAACCGTCGCGTGATTAATGAGGCATACCCGACCCGAACCGGTTGGAGTTTATTATAAAATTTCCCCATTTAAACTCCCCAACCCCTCATTTCACCCCATTCTTTATTTATTCCTCCCATTTCCCTCTCTTTTCAACTTCCACAATCTCTCCCTCTATCAACCAATCATTGTTCCCCCACAATTCTTAAAAGCCCTACAAGTTATAACCTACTAGTCGGAGTTTCTGCTGTGGGTGTCTTCTTGTTCAACGAGTACTTGCCCATCTTGTTTTTCTCCAATTCTAAGGTATGTGTGTCTAATTTCTACTTATTTATCCAGCATTTTGTTTATTTATTAGTATTAGCTTAGTTGTTCGTGATAAGTTTGTTTCTTTTATATAAGCTTCTATCTAACCTAGGTTAAAAATGTTTAAAATTGACATGTTTACAACCTTAGACATAGGTGTTGTCGCATTACTAGTTTCCTAGGTAGTTGGGTTAGACAAATGAAGGTCCAAAACACTACAAGTTTGATTTGGGTTCATCGGGGATAAAGGGGGTACACCAGTTCTGTCACTGATCTACAAAACAAGACCCCGATAATGGACCATCGTGCCCACTACAAACCGTCGTGCCCATGACAAACCGTCGTAGGGTCCATTCCAAAAGCCCTAACACCCCTCTTCCCAGTTTTTTCCAAGTGTCCCCCAATGGACACATGTGACGGACCGTCGTCAAAGAAGACGGTCCATCCTGCACAACCGTTTTAGTTGTCAGAGACCTTGTCTCTGAGGGTCTCTCACTTTTTCTAAGTGTCTTTCAACGGACACATGTGACGGACCGTCATACCCACGACGGTTCGTCCTGCATGACCGTTATGTCGGTCAGAGACCCCTCTCCTAAGGGTCTCTCATTTTTTTTCTAAGTGTCCTCTGACGCACATCTACGATGGACCGTCGTACCTGTGACGGTACGTCCTGCACATACCGCCATACTAGTCAGAGTCTCTCCTTCAGGGTTATCCATATATACATAGTCTAAGTAAGACACGACGGACCCCGTGACGGTCTGTCATATTCACGACGAGCCTCACCATGCCCCTCGTGTGTCACTGTGACCATAGAAATGACATACTGTTTTAATTTTTTTGTGTGGTTTTGCTTGTCTTGTTTGACACTTCTCGTACTAATATTGATCCTTTACAGGTACCATCTACTATGTCACCCAAGCAAGATCAAATTTATGCACGCGGGTGATAGAAGTCTGTCGCCCCGTATGCCCGCATGGTCATTGGCTCTGATGATGAGCGTAACCCTGAGTACGTTGCCCCAGGCACTTCCACCCCTTCGCATGCTGCACGTTCTCCCAGAGCCACACCCAAAAAGGTGGCGTCCGGCATAGTCACTGCCTCCCAGTCTGATGAAGAGCGCACAATGACCGTCACACCCTCTAGGTCAGCCAGAAATGAAAAAGGAGTGCCTGGCTCCTTAGGAGTATCTTGGTCGGAGGAAGCCTCCGGCTCTGCTGAGGTTCCCGCACCAGCCACCGCTGCAGCGTCGGCCTCGTCTTAGGAGGATGACAGTTCGAAATCCACATCAGGTTCACCAGCTCAAGCCGCCACCCCAGCAACTGACCAGCCCGACCGGTGGTGTGATGACTCGAACACTCACCTTGGAGTGGCGGGTCATTACAAGGTGTCTCCTGACGATGCCTAAGATCCATAATCTCTTCACCAGGCATCGCCTGTAGTGGACAGCATGTCCGTTGGGCCGTTACAGTGGAGAAATGGTCTGAGAGTTCTACGCATCCTACGTAGCGACTCTCCGATCACAAATAGATAGGCGGGCTGCCCCCGCCAAACAGGACCCACTGAAGCAGGTCCGAGTACAGGGCGTGCAGGTTGACATTTCCCTGCCTACCATCTGCCGGTTTCTATACGGCGAAGGTGTTAATACTACTCGGACCCCTCTCACTGCCGAGTTTGACTACCACTGGCAGATTGTTAAAGATGGTCAGTTCCTACGCGAGCCATCACTGAGAGAGACCACTAAGAGGTGGATGGCCCTGCACCTGTCAAATGATGGAGAGGGTGCCGACTGGGTGACTGAGCCAAAGGGGGCCATCAAGAAGGCCAACCTTATTTTAACGGCGAAGTTCTTGTGGCTGATTGTACGCCACTGCCTTTCCCCCACAGCCACTGATAATATCGTTACATGGGATCGAGTAGTGTTAATGGCGGCGATGATTCATGGGTTCGAGGTGGATTTCGCGTGGCTTCTATAGGCATTCATGCACGAGAGGGCTTTCAAGGTCACTACTACTTACCCTTTCCCGTGCATGATCTTTTCTCTATGCAGGTCCGTAGGTGTGCCTATATGGCACGTAGATCAGCTCAAGACTCCGCAGGGCACTGTTGATGTCGGCCTCATCAGAGGTGAGGCCAATGAGTTCGCTCCACGCAGAGGGCCCGGTCCAGAGCTGCCCCCACTTGCTGATGATCTTGCTGATGTAGCCCAGGCCCGCATAGCTACACAGGCGGCGTCCACTGACACTACCCCGGTCGAGTCTATACCGGGTAGTAGCACTGCCCCAAATTCCTCTTGCACAGCCCCTCTACCGGCGATGGTCCCTCTTGCTAGGGTTCAAAAATTAGAAACGCAAATGGCTACACTTCTGCATCATATCCAGCCGTGGATGCAGAAGTCTATTACTAAGTTAGAAGAGCGCCTAGAGCGGAAAGTGGTCCAGTTTACAAAGCGGAAGATCGCTGAGGTTCACCAGCGCTTGGCCGCCTTTGAGTAGAGGGTGCTAGCCCGGCTAGCTCCTCCAGTGGATGTGTCGACTCTTCAGGCTGCGATCGATAGCCTTCGCGCAGATATTGACACGATCTTAGAGGCTAGGGTGCTAGAGTCTGAGGCCCCTTCTATCGAGCCTGCTGAAGACACAGTGTTGGCGGCCCTATTTTCAATTTAAGAGTTTCAACCACCTCCCCCTCGAAAGCATGCCAAGAGGCGTAGGGGTTGAGCATAGAACGAGGCGCGAGCACGGAAAAAGGAGCGCCGAGAGATAGAGGCTGCGAGGAGAGCATCACTTGCTGGGGAGGAGGTACACCAGATGAGAGCATCAGAGTTAGCGGCTGGGGCGTCTAGCTCCCGAAATGTGGAGATAGCATGAGGCACTACTGATGGTGCGGTTGTTGCTATGGACACCACTAAGGGTGTCCAGATTGCAGAGGACGTGGGTTCCGGGGAACCGGACCCACCAGCTTGCTGATCGACGGCGCTTTGCACCACATATTTGCTTCACCTACCACTCTAGTATTTAAATTTTTATGCATTGGGGACAATTGCATATTTTTTTGTTGGGGGTGGGGTAAATGGAAAGTGAGTGTTAGGGTTAAGTCTGAGTAGCCCAATTCACTATCCTCTTTTGGGGTTTTCTTGCCTGTTTTATTTTTCCCCAAAAGAGTGATTACTTTTTTACTGTTGAACCGGCATGTCTATATCTTTTGTACATATCTTCATTCTGGAGCATGATGGCTAAATGATATCCTGATAAATTAGAAAATGATGCATGACTAGGCATAGTAACTGATAAATGTGTAACTCTAAGCATGACATAGAGGTACACCATTGCATTACCCTATGTCTAAAATTCGTATTAGGTATCTGATAATCTAGTATAGTGATGAGATGTCAAGTGAGTGTTAGGAAGATTTCAATAGTCCACTATTGGTACTAAGCTAGAACTTGCCTGGTTAGTCCTACTAAAAGTAAGTTGTAATAGACAATTAGAAAAGGTTTATAGGCCCTTATTCAATATAGCCCATTTCTAGACTAAATAAAAGAAACCAAATGAAATTTATCCTTCTTTGATCCAAATGATCTGATTTTAAATTAGACCTTTCTTTTTCACCCCAACTTATCTTTTCTAGGAACAATGTGTTGGCCCTGGTCCCTCCTTGGACATGTGCACCTCAGTTTATGCCAAAGCATAAGTTGAGGGTGGCTAATGCAGTAAACAACCTTCGTTATGGCCCTGACCCAACTTTGGGTATTGTGTACCTTGACTCATGGCAAAGCCATGAGTTGAGGGTGGCTATTATGAAGAATGCTCTGGAAAGTGGGGTTGAAAGAACAAAGAGAGAGAAAGAACAAAAGTAAAGTGACTCAAGAATTAGTTCAAAATAAAAGTAAAGAAAAAGAAAAATATACAAGAAATACTAGAAAGAAAAAAAGAGGGTAACTTACACAAATGAAGAAATAAGAGAAAATAGCAAGGTGAAAGAATATGAGAAACTGGGCAAGATAAATTGATAGAAAGTGGAAGGTTTAGCCGATATGTCAAGGAGGGCAAAAAGTCACTAAAGTATACCCAAATATACTCTACCTGACCTTGAGCCTCTGTTACTAGCTAAAAAAGTCCTATCGTGATCCTTAGGGTTGTATAGCGAACTTAAGGCAGTGAAAATAAGGGCAAGCTTATGGCAATAGGTATGAATGAGTGTGACTTTGTTCTGAGAGGGAGGGTTGAAAAGTAATCCTTATACTCATACCGAAATCATTGTGTGAAAAATGAGGATTTTGTTTTAAAGTGAGGACACTAGTTGCAATACCGGAATTGTTAGCACCTCGGTGAGAAATTGAAAAGGATAGGTGTTAGTGCATGGTGAGTCTGTGTCATGTTCTGATCCCACATAATTCAAGCCTAATAGTGATAGCATGCATAGATTTGATGATATTAATCGGGATTGATAGTCAAATGATTGCAAAAGATAAAACATGGATACTATTGTACAAAGATCTTGTATTGAGTCATAGTGCATCGGTTGAGGACAAACAACGAATTTAAGTTGAGGGTGTTGATATACCGTGCAAAACATTAATAATATTTGTAACTTCAAGAAAATGCCTGAAAATTACATAAATTTTAAAAAATAGATAAAAGAAATAAAGAAACACACTTAAAAAATAGAAAATATGACTTAAAATTTCCACTCAACAACGAGTTCATTTGGGAAGTTAAACCTCACCACTCTTGTCCTAAAATCAATGGATGCAAAACATGCATGCAACCAATCCATACCAAATATAATATCAAAATCAAGCATATCAAGTTCTACTATATCGACATAAGAAACTCTATTGGGCAATGAAATAGGACAATTTCGATAGACTCTTTTAACAAGAACCGACTTTCCTACTAGAGTAGGCACTAGAAAAGGTTCATGTAAAATATTGGGTAAAATATCAAACATTTTAGCTACAAGCGGTGTAACAAAGGACAAAGTAGCACTCGGATCAAGTAAAACATACACATCAAGAGTAAATATTTTTAACATGCCGGTCACCACATCGGGAGAGGTCTCTTGCTCACCCCTAGAGTGGAGAACATAGAAGCGGTTCTTATTTGGAGCAACACTAGAACCACTTGCATGATCTTGGCCACTACCCTTGTCATGACTCTTCAAGTTTGGACAATCTCTCTTTTTGTGACCACTCTTACCAAAACTAAAGCAATTATCCTTCCCCTTGAGGAACTTACCATAGTGCTTTTTACCAGACTTTTAACAAGTTGGCTTCTCCTTTGGTGAATTAGAACATTTTCCCTTCTTAAATTTAGGGTTAGACACCCTATCACCACTAGCTCTTGGCAATTTGATAGAGACTTGATTAGAACTCCGCTTCATAAATTTAGGCTTATCTTGTATCTCAAGCCTATTGTTTGAGGAGCCTCCATCAAATGACCTAGCACTCTTAGCATCTCTATTTTTTCTCTTAGATGTTGACTCCTCAACCCTTCTTGCATACCATAAGAAGGGAAATATTCATGTTGTCATGTAGCATGGCCGATTGGCACTCCTCTTGTAAGTCCTCCAACACCCCCATCACAAAATGGATCATTTGGTGTCTAGGATCGGAGACTAAAGAAGGTTCATATATGTACAACTTAACGAATTCCAAAGAGTACTCATGAACACTCTTCCCTCCTTGGCGAAGATTTATGAACTCCATTACCCTCTCCTCCCTCATCTCTCTAGGGATGAACCGATCTAGAAACGCCACCATAAAGATCTCCTAAGTCACCGGACCACATCTCAACAACCTATTGTCCCTCCATTGCACATACAAAGTTTGATTTATATCATTGAGTTTATATGAGGCCAACTCGGCCTTCTCACTTGAAGTCACCCCCATAGCATATAGCACTTTTTTTAGTCCTCATCAAGGAATTTTTGGAGGTCTTCATCAACCTTAGGGCCATATAAAGTAGGAGGGTTCATCCAAGTGAAGTCCCTTAGATGAGAAGCCATAGTAGTGACTTGTTGAAGAGGACGAGGAGCAACATCCCAGTTGGCTTGAGCCGTCATATCTTGGGCTAGAACTGTTGCGGCTTGTGCTTTGGTAGTCAAAGCTTGGGCCATTTTATCCAGAATACCCCTATCTCCGCCTCCGTCATAGGTGAAGGTTTAACAAGGGCTTGATCAACATTAGCATTTTCCTCAAGTAGAGGAACTTGCTCATCATGGGGAGGATCTCCCGCATTAGCAACTTCCTCCTAAAGTTTTTGAGTTGCATTCCTTTGAGTTTTCATGCTTCCTATAAGCACAACAATATGACTACATGCAAAAGCACACCATAAGTATACTTTATTGGCACAATATAATATTTCCAAGAAAAAGAGTGATTCGTAAGCATCATACAGGTTCCTACTCATAAGTGTGACGTGCTTCACAATTATGAATACAAACATACATAGACGTGGTAGAGAGAAATACATAACTCAATGGTATTCAACTTGTCTCTAATACCAAGTTTGTCACATTCGGGTTTAACCCCTAGACATAACCGGCGCCATTATCCTTTTAAAGGACTAAGACTAGCCTCTTAGTTTCATGTCATTACATTCATAGGTTGAAAAAATTGTGGAAAAAATTTTACCTTCTTTACTTGGAGGTTTAAATAGACCTCTACATACACATAATATTTATACATATCGAGTATACATAGGCCCTTCATATAGGAAGGTTACATAGACTTCTACTTTTACTACAAATATATATATATATATATATATATATATATATATATATATATATATATATAGAAATAGTCTCAATGATTGTCTCATCTCATACCCTCTAAACGGATATCATAATATGGGCATAACCCTTACATCAATTCAACAAGACCATGTATAGGTCATACGAAAGTACAATATTCAAATGACAAGGAAATAAATGATAGAATCAATAAGCTCATAAGAAAGTCCAAAGCTAGAAGATGGAATTGCCCTCGAAAGATGAGGACCTAACCTACTTGAATCAAAAAAAGAATCCAAGCATCCAACAATATCGCCTTCTAAACTCTTCAACAACCGAAACCTAAAATGCTTAAGACAAGGGAAGAAAACAGGGTAAGTACTCCACATGTACTAAATATGAGATCTTATGCACATACACACAAAAAACATGCAAAATGGACTTTTTATCAAAACATGTCATTCTACCCCTTTTAGGTCTTAATGCAAAGTCAAATAAGTCATATTAATCAACAAACATGCTTACTATCTCAAAAAGTAACACTCGTCTCAACACACTTAGAATCATGATTAACTACAATCCTAACATCAAGATTAATATCACAAGAATGAATAAGAGTTAAACATATCATAATAAGCAAGACAACTACTCACAAGTTCTTATCAAGTCAACAAGTGCAATGACCAACAAAAGCCCCATAACCTTACTCAATCAAGTATCCTCAACAAGAAAACATGACCAATGTCCATCTTTACATTTCATGGCATTTAGGCTTGCATTTCATCTTTAATCATCATTATAATTCAAGTCATATTCATAAATAAACTAATCAACATATAGTATCAACAATATGACATGGTCATTATATATATATATATATATATATATGTATATATATATATATACACACATCATATATTACCATAACATAAACATATAAGAACCTCCTCCTAAGACTCCCCTTAAGACTAACTGGTGCATTGTCTAGGTAGAGTCACATACCCCTACATAGACTAAGCTAGACCCCTTAGGTTATCCAAGTTAGAGTTCAAGTCCCTTATTTCGTTTTACCTTTTGGGAACATGTTTCCTAAACAATATATACCGCATTAGCTAGTGTGGAATCCGGTGTCATAAAACCCTACACCGAAAGAAGCTGGACTACTTTCCAAGGTAATACCAAAACATAAAACATAGCAACTACATGGATCCACTAGCTAGTATTCTTACTGGAGCAACATAGTTCAAGAACTAGGAAATTTAATTGGGACCCTCTTTGTGAGACATGCATTATAGTCTCCAATCTCAAGAGTAATGTAATGCTTCTACTTTCCCTATGTGGGAAGGGACACTTATCTATCTAGTTCTCTTGGTGCTAAGCTAGAGCCCCTTTTTGAGAAGTCTTTAAGCCTTTAATTATGAATCATAACTTAATTTAGGCCATACGGTCTACCCCTCTTATAATCATCATCATCAATAGCTCAATAACAATTGTATGAGTATAAATCCTTTTATCATAATTCATATAAGTGAGGTTAACATATTAGCCTTTCATTACATATTAAGTCACGTTGGTTTTCACCATCCTTATAGAACATACACCTTAATATACCTCACAACATAGTCAAGACATTTCAATTTAACATCATACCACCCTATAATCCTAATAAAAGGCATACTCCAACAATATCATGGCTTAAACAACAATTAATCACAATCGGAAGTGAAGATAGAGATTCTAAGACTTACAAAGTCATTCTCATAGCTTATCATGAAGGTCTTACCATAAACCCATAACTCAACCCAACTTGGGGAGTAACATCCTAGCACAATGATAAAAAAATGGAATAACTAGGCCAATTGCATCTCTATAACAGGATTCATCTTTAGAGCACAACTTGAAACAAGATACATAGACTAATTTCACATTATAATTCATAACCTAAATCACATAATAGGACTATAATACATCTTAATTTAACAATAATATAACCATAGTATAGTAATCTAATCAACAACCAACTCAATTGAATTATCACCATACAACATAGTTCAAGATCACTACCTAGGGTTAGGGATAGAGGATCATATTCTTCAATCAGATCAAACCATCAACAATTATCATAAAAAAAGTTTGATTACATGTAAATATACTCAATATAACCCTAAGAATTCATTAAAAACCAATCCATGACTTTATTTTCGTAATTGAATGAATCCCATAAGAAAACTCAAGTTTTTGAAATCTATTTTGAAGGAACCCTTTGAGGAAAGGATATCAAAGGTGAATAGTACCCATAACTTAATGTTTCTCAACAATTTTATGAAGAATCCACCATTTATCCATCCCCCACACCCTAGTTATTGCTAGCCTTTAAGGGTGAGTTCATGTAGAGAGAGAAATAAGAGAGAAGGAAGAGAGTTTATTTTGAGAGTTGTCTTTAGGTTAATGAGGGTTAAGGGTATTTATAAAGGGGCTTAATTAAATTAATTAGTTTTCCTTTAATTACTAAATAACCCCTAAAATTCATTTAAAATTCATTTAAAATTCATCAGTGAAATTCTACCCTCACCAATAAGACCCCCATCGACGTTCGTTAATGATTCGACGGAAGACCCCCCCCCCTTCGTCCAGAACTTTGTCGTCTCTGTCAGAGACTTTGCAGGCGAGGGTTTACTCCAATATATCTAAGTATGGGGTGACGGTGGTCTCGACACCCCATCGAGCTAATGACGCCTCGTCAACTCCTTCTGTTGTGTGTAACCGTAGCTATGTAAACAATGGTCTTCTAAATGACCTATAGTTATCAAAAATGGATTTATAAATAGTGTTTAGACTTTATGACACCTATGTTAGCATTTACCACAAGTCTTGGATTTTCAAGGTGTTACATAGAAGCATGTTCGCTCAGTTTGTGCTGCCATTTTCAGCGTATTTGCATGTTATCTGAACTCAAATTAGTCATAAACTCAGTTCTTAATATTTAGTAGTAGGGTTTGCATCTCTCTCCCTCTATTGTATCTTGTTTAGTCTTCATTCAAAGATGAATGTTCCCAAGGGGAATATAAAGTAACACCCCGTAGACAAAACAGAGCAAAAATTAGTTTTTCAAAAAAAAATTGTAGGTGCACCTGATGTGACCATTAACGGATAGTAGTCTGACCCACGTTCCATCCTGCACAACCGTCGACGGGATCAGAAACTCCCAAAAATTTCAGCCCAGCAAAATTGGTCATAAGTCTTTGTCCAAAAGGAATTAGGTGTCCCATGACCTACCCAATGATATATAATAGAATTAGTTTTCCATAGCCACCGACCTTGCTAAATCAGACCTTCAAGTAAAAAGTTATGCCCATTTTAGTAATGGCCTATCAAACAAGCCCAACTAACGGACCAACCGACGGGGCGTCGGTCAATCGACGGACCGTCAGTCTTGGCCATTAATTGGTCCAACATATTTTAGTCAGTTTAAGACCAGAAACATAATTAAAACATATCTAAGTCAAATCATTAAATCAAAACATAGAAATTAGAAGCAAGAGAGGAGAAAGAGCTCAAGAACACTAGTTCAAGAACGCAACAAGCTCCAGCAGTTCCAGCCCCAAAACATAAGTATTTTTCTGTTGATTTCATTACCAGGTATGTGGGATTTCACTAGTGGGTTACTTTCATCCATTGGGTCCCTAGTTTTCAGTCAGTTCTTGATTCTCTTGGCATGATTAAACCATGGGTTCTTAGAATTACAGCAGAACTTCATGATTTAGTTAAATATATGTAACAAATCAGATTATCTTGTTATTACACAGAATATCGCATGAATTTTAGAACCCTAGCTTTGTATTTCTTTAGTTCTTGAATTACACATTCTAGGTCAGATATTTTAGTTATTCAGTTATACATGCCTCAATTTTTAATGCATAATTACCAGATTAATTGTTGCATTCTCAATTTGCATGTTCAATTTTGACCTATCCAGTATCTACAGAAACTCAGTCATAATTAGTTAATTACATAATCCATGGGAGTAGCATAATATCGAGTTAGACTAGGGTTCAACGTACCCAATTAGTTCCAAAAACTACTAGCCAAGTATATTGTAAGTCCCTCTCTGTGGGCAATCAGTTTAGTGATCACGCCAGCATGCCTTTATACCTTTGGCAGGGTATATTGGGTCCTCTCGGTTGGGCGTATACATCGAACTCCATTTGGATATTTTGGAAGGGTATATTTTGATGTCGTTTATCTTTAATTGATTGATAATTTGTCGCATAGTGGTTGGGTCATTAATGAATTTGGATATAAACTTTCATTAGATCTAATTTGTTAAATGCTATATTTTGGGCAACTAAACCTGCAATGTCTCTCTAACCTTGTATTCGAACCAAAGAAAAAGATGGTTGATCATCAAAAAAATTGTCATGCAATTGTATACCTTGAGTAATCCTCTCTGATAGAGTTTGATCATCTAATAGCAGTAAAATTGAAGATTTAGCATGAAATTTTATGAAAAATTGGATAAACTATAAACATAAGCTAGTGAGAAAAAGAGTTTGTTGAAACAGTTTGGCTGACTACCTGAATATTATATGCCACGATTAGGAGAATGAAGAAGAGAATTCAAAATTCAAATTTGATGTGGATGAGATTTTAGGAAAAAATTATTGAGTGCAAAGATGAGAGATAATTGTGATTTGTATTAAAAAAATATACAAATTCAATATGTATGAATTTTTTTCTCTTAATACAAATATGTTAGTGGGTCCCCAACTTGATAGCAAATATTACTAATTTGTAGTCGTGAATCATAATTATGTGAAACTATAGCTAAATTAAATAACACAGTGTTAATATTTGTCAATTCTCATATGTTTTCCTTTATTTTATTGTAAATCACAAAGATTAGTTGTAAAATATGTTTAATTTGGCCTCTTTCACTCTCTACATTATATACTACAATTAAAACTTTGGAATTACTACTTATTATGCATAAACATTAATATTCTAGCTTCAACAAAAGTTAGGGTGGTAAATATTACATAAAGACAAAACATTGACCAATAAAATATAGAATATATCAAACATAACATATGGAATAAATGGGGAAAACAAGAGGATACAGTAAAAACCTCACTAAATAATTTAGATGGGACTGTGGAAATATTATTTTGTAAAGGTATTATTGATAAATTAATATTTACTAATTTAAAGAGTATTTTGACATTGAAGTTAATTTTGATTACATCAGAATCATTATATATTTCTAATTTATTTATCCTATATATTGAATTCACATAAAAATAAATTTGGCATTCATAAAGTACAATGAATACATCAATGTTGATGATGAAGTTGAAGATGCATGATACAATATCTTTGGAATCAATAATGTAGAAGCACTTATCATATCTAGAATTCTTTGCAGTTTTATTGTACAATTCGAAAAGACTACACAGAAACTTTGGAATGAGATAAGAAAAGTTAGAGATGAGATTAAATTGGATTTAAACTTTAACAAAAAAAATAAAACACAATAGAATCAAATTCACTAAATTGTTGTATTTTTAAAGAATTATTAGTTTGAAATAACCATGGGACCTTATATTTTAATGTAGGGCACTTCTGAAAATATATTATCTTATCAAAATGAATGATTTTTTCTTCTTCCTTTTTCCATTGGCCCAAGTCAAGACCAGAGGAAAGTATTATGTTAAACATATTATTAATTATGAAAATTTTCAAAACAACAATATTTTAACATTTAATGGGGGTATCATGGCAGAACTTTTAAAATTTATTAATGATGTCAATATTTTAGTTTGTTATATTGTTAGTTCATGTATTTTTTATCATTTGGTTAATTTGAAAAAAATGCAATTAGTTAATAACATAATGGAGAAAATCAAGGAAAATAATATTTCAAATAAGGTAATTTCTAAATTTAATTTTTTTTCACTACTCTTATTCTCTTTTCATCTTTGATTTTTGGTATTAAAATTCAAAAAATTCAT
Organism: Solanum lycopersicum; assembly: GCF_036512215.1. Lineage (NCBI taxonomy): Eukaryota > Viridiplantae > Streptophyta > Magnoliopsida > Solanales > Solanaceae > Solanum > Solanum lycopersicum. Next base: position 43,971,412 of record NC_090803.1, read on the forward strand.
TTCCTATTATAGGTGCTTGGTTCCACAATCGATATTTCTTATCTCTCCCTCAAACCTCAAATTTTCAATAATAATTTTAACTCCCCTTTGAAAGTATTAATCTATATCAAATTAAAATATATTCATTTAAGATTTTTGTTCGCAGTGACGAAGATTTTAGAATGAATACAGAATTAGAATAAATAAATAAAAAAATTGGTATACTATGTGAGATTAAAATATAAAGTGATCACATAATATTTAAAAATTGTTAGCAGACATTTGTAATTAATACAAAATAAAAAATAAATACAAAACTTGTTGGAATACAAAGTGAGATTGAACTACAAAATGATATTGAAATACATAGTGAGCACAAAAAACCTAAAACTTGTTGCCATACACTTAGAATGAACACAAAATAAAAAAAGAAATACAACACTTGTAGGGATATAATATGAGATTGAAATACAAAATGAACACAAAAAATACTAAAATTGTTGGTATACAGTTAGAATATACACAAAAAAAATTATATGAAGCCTAATTTAGAATAGCATACAAAATAGAATAAAACTTTTTATCTAATACAAAATTAAACATATACATAATTTGAAACGAATCCCACGTATAAAATAAATACAAGTTACACCTAAAAAATCAAATTTCAGCAAGATACACATGAATTTTGTAATAAATATAAATTTCAATACAATTTGATAGTTTAGGTACAAAATACAACATGTCATAAAATTGTTTTTCATCACCCTGATCATTAACAACTTTATCAATTTTTCAAATACTGACAGTTGCTAATGACAATTCTTTACCTGTGTCATTCCCTAAGCCTACACCCTAGGCGTGGACGACACTCGAAGAGCATTGGTGGGCGTAAGAAAACCCTTGTCCTGACTTTCTTAACGCAACAAAAAACTTAAACATAAGAGAAATAACTTAAAGAGAATAATTTTAAAGTATTAACTCAACCAAAATGACAACTTAAGTCTTGAACGTATACAAATGAAATGAATAAGAAAAAAGAACTAATGTAATATGCCTATGAAGTCTCTAAAGTAAAGATGAATTTTGGGAAAGGAACCCCAATTATCCTAACAACAGAAAACTGAAAGAGAATAACTGTGTTCACTAATGTACTCACAAACACTTTATGCATGCCTATGAATCGGATAGATTGATTATGTGTAAGGAAACGGTACTTCTCCTATGCATAATTACAACACAATCTGTCCTAGTCCAATTACTCTCAAAATTTGATAAAGATGAAGGTATTTCTCCTATGTATAATTACAACACAGTCTATCCTAGTCCAATTACCCTCAAAATGTGATAAAGATATCCTCCGGAGTGAAGGGAGGATCACCAACTAACTTTGAGCTAGTCACTGGATCAACGGTGAGCTAAATATCGATCTTAGTTACTTATGTCTGCATTATGATATGATGTATGCCAACTGGCATCAGTACATTGAATGTACGAGTATGCGAGTTGGAATTCTAAACAACAACTGAAGCTTGAAAAGGAGTAATAAGGAACAATTACCTTGGATCTACTCAACTCATGAATAACTAACTCATTTTAGTATAAAGCAATTTTAAAAAAGTGCAACATAACAAAAAATTATTTGAAAACAAGTTATAAACTATAGATGTATACAAGGATACAATTAACTCTGAGATGTATGTAAAAATACAAATAACTTATGCATATAAACAAATCCATTTAACTTCTGTGGGAGTTTCTCTAATCGACAACCGTCACTTAAGAGTTATAGTGATGATACATCGATCTACCTCATGTTGTCAGCACATCCTATACCTAACCAAAGGTATAAGACCTAAACTGCCTAAAGGATCCACTAGTCTACAGTGAAAAGGGTTCATCTAAAAAGTATGGCCTTTTTCTACCTTTGGTGTCTACATGGTTTTACGGAGATGTGAGTTCACTCATGCTTGTCCCCAATTCGCTGCTTAAAACTACTCCCAGAATATACTGACCCTTATGTTTTTAAAACAAACTTCTTCTATGGTTTGAGATTAGTGCTCAAAACTCAGCTCAAAGGCTAATTTAGAAATCTTAGCTTCCCTACTTGCTCTATTTATAAATTTATTACTCCTTTCTTATAACTAGGTCGAAGGCTCTCTGGAAATCAAAGTTTCCGTACTTGTTAAATATGAAAACATTTTAAATCTCTTTGGGGATACTTGATTCCCATATACTTTTGAAGATTGGAGCTTCAAATTTATTCTTTACTGTTTACTCCTTACTCTTTAGTTAGCTTGAATTTGAGTCTTGAAAAAAAAGTTTAAACGTTGTTAAACGACATAGAGAACTCTTAAAATATTATTTTGACTTGCTTCTTGAATTCTAGACTCGACTCTTAACTTCTTTGACTTTGATACTAACTTTCCTTGAATTGGATTATGGATTCAAGGTTCATGATCTCATGTTTAGGGATGATTCCATGATGTTTAGATGTACCTTAGAGTGTTGGAATCAACTAGGAAACATGGGTACATCTCTTAGGAACTAGAACGAAAAGATGGGGAATGAATACGGTGAACTGGCGTCCTTATCTCTCTTACAGGCGTCGGGTTCCAGGACCCAAACTTCATAGTACAATTTGGCCCGCTCTAGCTCGCGTGATGCCCCAAGGCCCCTACGGACAGACACTTTCATGTGGGGCTATGGGAGGCGCGGCAACCCAGGTTTCTGCGAACAGGCATTTAGACTTTTCTTCTTTGTTTTTCATCTCTAAACCTTTAAACTTCCATGGTTCTTTCTCCAAACACTTAGGATCACTAATACCCAAAATATTAGACTCGAAAAACAACAGCAAACACAAATCAAATCAACTCTAGGCTTGTAACAACTCAACCAACAAGAACTCATCAATATTCTTCAAGAACTTCACTTTTCGTCCTTCAATCTACTCAAAATCACTTAGTTAAACATGTTGGTGTGTGGGTGGACTAACCCAACATGAAAAGATCTTACATACCGTGATAGGGTTAACCCCCCACGAATTCCATTCGCAAAACCTTAGCGTTCTTGGTGAGTCCTTGATCTTTCTCCCTTTTCCTTATTCTCATCTCTTTTCTCCAATCCCTAAGCTTAAAATAAATTCTCTAATCTGAAATAGAACTTATTTTTACACCAAATAAATCCCTAAAACTAAATAAGAAATAAATGGGTAAAAGACTAGTTTCCCCTTACTTAAAACGGGAACCAGACTTTCCTCACTTTCAGCAGCCCAACATCCGATAAGCATATCTTCCACATACAATATCAAAAATATGCAAACTTGACATCATTGGAAAGATCTCTCCAAGAGATTCCCAACCATATCAAGAATTACCCCTAACTCATCCTGATCTAGAAGTTATGGTCGTTTGAAAATAATCAAAACTCACTTTCTAAATTTAGGAAATTTTCCATATTTTTTTCTTATCTTTCCAAAAGTGATAAATTTTAGTTTCTTAGCTTATTCTTGGCTATTACGAATACGAGATCTTACAATATATCCCCCTTTGGAATATTCGTCCTCGAACAAGATTTCTTTCACTAAGCTAAGAATACTAACATCAATTTTAACACTCAACAATCAGAAGCAAGTAACAACATGCTTACTAATAGTTTATAACGTACTAAGAAGAGAATTAGTATCATTGTCTCCGCATTCAAAGAGATGTGGATATCTCTTCTTCATATCCTCTTCAGCTTTTACAACAAATTGGTTCCTCCAAAAGACCTTGACTGGCGCAACCTACTTTGTTATCAACTTGCAAAATTGGCAATCTAAAATCTAAACCGAAATACCTTCATATGATAAGCTATCCTTAATCCAAATATTTTCAGTTTGTAGAATTAACGAAGGATTACCCATGCACTTCTTCGACATAGAGATATGAAACATCGGATGAACCGCTACTAAGTCTTGTGGTAACTCCAAATCATAAGCAACATTGTAAATTATCTTGGATATTCTATAAGGTCCAATACACTGGGGACTAAGTTTGCCCTTCTTTTAAACCTCATAACACCCTTCATGGGTGAAACTTTCAGATATACTCAGTTATCCGCTTCAAACTTCAATGGCCTTCTCCTCACATTTGTGTAGGACTTTTGATGACTCTGTGCCGTTTTTAATATCTTTTGAATCACCTTCACCTTTTCCATGGCTTCGTGAACTAAAACTGGTCCTATCAGCCCTGCTTCACAAACTTTGAACAACCCAATAGGAGATATGCATATTCTCCCACAAAGTCTTCATATGGAGTCATTTGGATGCTCGAATGGTAGTTGTTGTTTTAAGTGAACTAAATGAAAGGTAGGTGATCATACCAATTCCCTTGAAATCTATCACATAGTTCCTCAACATATCTTCTATGGTCTGGATAGTACGCTCCACTTGCCCATCCGTCTATGGATGAAAAGCAGTGCTTAAGTTTACCTTTGAACACAAACCTTTCTGGAAAGACTTCCAAAATTGAGCAGTAAATTGTGCACTTCGATCGAACATAATCTAAACTGGGACTCCATAAAGTCTCACCACCTATTGAATGTTTAACTTTGCATTACCCTCTGTCCAATGAGTGGAATTTACCCGAAAAAAGTGGGCTGATTTTGTCGTTTTATAGGAAATTACCCAAATACAATCTTGCTGCCTGCGAGACCTTGATAACCCTGTGATGAAGTCCATATTAATAATCTTCCACTTCCATTCCGAAAGTTCTATATTCTAATCCAACCTTCCAGCACTTTGGTGCTTTACTTTATTTTGTTAACAATTCAGGCACTTGGCACAAATACGGAAATGCCCTTCTTCATACCTTTCAACCAATATATCTCTCTTAAATCACGGTACATCTTTGTGGAACTCAGATGAATGGAATATCTAGAGCTATGAGCTTCCTCCATGATCCTTTCTTGGAGTTCATCCACCCTAGGTACACACAACCTGTCTTAATACTTCAGCCACCATCTCCCCCTTATTCAAAATCCAATACTCTTTGCTTATGAATGTTCTCCTTCAAGTCAAGCAAAATGGGGTCTTGGTCTTGCTTTTATTTCACTTCTGACCCTAATGATGATTCAGCCTCATTGGTCACCACTATCCTTCATTCTGTGGAATCCATAATTCAGGCTCTTAAGTGTGCAAGTCTATGCACATCTTTTGCTAGTTATTTCTTCCTCTCTTCTAGATGGGCGGTACTACCCATAGAAAACCTTCTTAAGGAATCAGTAACCACATTAGCCTTACGTAGGTGGTAATGAATACTCATATCATAATCCTTGAGCAATTTTAACCATTTCCTTTGATTGATATTAAGATCTTTCTAAGTGAACAGATATTGCAGGCTTTTATGATCAGTGAATATATCAACTTGAACACCATACAAATAGTTACTTCATATTTTCAAGGAAAAAACTACGGCAGCCAACTCTAAGTCATGGGTTTGGAAATTCTTATCATGGACCTTCAACTGTCTGAAGGCATAAGCTATAACTTTGTCATTTTTCATTAGAACACAACCTAAACCAACACTTGATGCATCACAGTACACCGCAAAACCTTGAGTACCTTCTGGTAAGGTCAAAATTGGGTAGTATTCAACCTCTTTTTCAATTCCTAAAAACTTTTCACACAAGCTTCAGACCATTTAAATTTAACTGTCCTATGAGTCAACTTAGTTAAAGGAGAAAAAATAGATGAAAACCCCTCAAAAACCTTCTATAGTAGCGAGTCAAACCCAAAAACTCCTTATATCATTTAGAGACGTGGGCCTAGGCCAACTCTAAACTGCTTCTATCTTTTGAGTATCCACTCTTATTCCATCACCAAAAACTATGTGGCCTAAGAATGAAACAGACTCAAGCAAAAACTCACACTTGGAGAACTTGGCATACAACTCCTTATCTTTGAAAGCCTCAAAGACTACCCTGAGATGACTAGCATGATCTTCCTCATTCCTTGAATAGATTAATATGTCATCAATGAAGATGATAACAAACATATCTAAAAAGGCTTGAAGATTCTGTTCATAAGATCCATGAACGTTGCTGGTGCATTAGTTAAACCAAATGACATAACCAAAGATTCAGAATGCCCATATATGGTTCTAAAAGTTGTCTTTTGAATATCGTATTCCCTAACTCCCAACTGATTATAGCCGGACCTGAGACCAATTTTCGAGAATTATGAAGCACCATGAACCTGGCTAAAAAGATCATAAATCCTTGGAAGAGGATATTTATTCTTGATCATGACCTTGGTCAATTGTCAGTAATCTATACACATCCAAATAGAACCATCTCACTATCTCACAAATAAGACCAGAGCATCCCAAGGTGAGATTGGTCGAATGAAACCTTTATCTAACATATCTTTCAACTATTCTTTCAAATCCTTTAACTCTGGTGGTGCCATTCTATATGGTGGAATAGAGATAGGATGAGTATCTGGAAGAATATCTATGCCAAAATCTATCTCTCTCTAAGGAGGGACTACAGGAAGATCATATGGAGAAACTTCTATGAACTCTTTTACTATTAAAACTGACTGAATATGAAGTATCTTCACACTAGAGTCATTAACTCGGACTAAGTGATAGACACACCCCTTGGAAACTAACTTCCTCGCCTAAAGGTACGAAATAAAATGACCCTTAGGCACTGTTGAACTGCTTTTCCACTCTAAGAATGGCTCATTTGTAAACTGAAACTTTACTACTCGATGTCTACAATCAACTGAGGCATAGAATGCATAAAGTCAATCTATACCAAAAATGACATCAAAGTCTATCATGTCTAACTGAACTAAATCACTCATTGTACTCTTGTGATTGACGGAAATGAGACAATCATGATAGACTCTTTCTGCTAGAATAGATTCACCAACAAGTGTGGAAACACTGAATGGTTCACTAAGTTGCTCACAAATAATATCAAAGTTCATAGAAACATATGGAGTTACAAAATATAAACTCAATCCTGGGTCTTGCAATGCATAAACAGTAAAATCAAAGAGTTGAATCATATCAATGACAACATCAAGCGAATTTTCATGATCTTGGCAATTGTTGAGAGTAGGAGTGGCAAATGAACTATTGAGTCGAATATGATTCGATAAAATAATGAGTTAAATAAAAATGGGTAAGTTACCCGACTCGACTCATACTTTAAATGGGTAAAACGAGTTTATCCAATGGATCCATATTACCTATATTATACTAGAGATCTTGTTAAAAGCTTTATAAAAATCATCACTTAACTCCACCCCTACTAGCCCTCCTCCCCTCCCCCCCCCCCCCCAATCCCAAAAAAAAATTAACAAAATTTTACAAAAAAAAATTCATGAATTTTAAAAAAAAATAAAAATTTACCACCACCAGCCCCCCACCTCACACCACACCCCAGCCCCATCAAAAAAATTCATTAAATTTTCTTTTAAAATTTTCATGAATTCTTTTTTACAAAAAATTACTACATCCCCTACCCTTCCCCCCCCCCCAAACCCCTGCACCCTGCTAGCCCCCCCCCCAACACCCCATCCCAAAAAAATAACAAAATTTTTAATTTTTTCATTAATATTTTTCATTTAAAAAAAATTATCACCCCACCCCCTAGAACCTCCCCCTAACCCCTACCAGCCCCCACACCCCATCCCTACCACCCCCAATCCAAAATTAAATGTAAAAAACATTTCATGATTTTTTATAGATTTTTTTAAAAAAAAACCTTTTTTACAATACAACGTTTTATCACTATTTTATTTGTTTGCTTTTACCCATTTTATCCATTTAACTACTAAATGGGTAATATGGGTATTACTCGTTTTACCCATTTTCAAATGAGTTGGATACCTATATCATTTACCCATTTGCCACCCCTAGTTGAGAGCAAACAAGCGATTTGTTCCCCCACCAGCTCAGGAAGTCACTCCTCTAGGTGCATCCGTATCTGGTGAACTAACTGAAGAAGACTGGGCTTTATTTCCCCCACTACCATTTCCTTGCATATTCTCTGGACACTCTCTCATGAAGTGCCCTGTCAGACTACACTTGGAGAAATCCGCGGAGCCCTCACAACAATAGCAGAGTGGTTTCTACCACACTTGGCGCAGGAAGGAGGCTACTACCTCCTTGCACCATGCTACCCTATGAATAGGCAGGATTAACTTTGGAAAGCTGCCTATAGTATCCACCATTGTTCTTAGGTGCAGTTGCACTAGAAGATGATGGAGTACCCTTCAGTTTCTGTTGTTAGGATAACCAGTTGTCATTATTCTTCTCTTGCCCGGACTCAAACATGTCTTAGCTCTCTTGTTCTTGAACTCTTCTCTATGTCTTAGATTTTCCTCCTCAACCTTCTGCACATAGATCATCAACCTCAAAATGACCATATCTCTAATAAGCATTGATGCCCGGTCCTCTTTGCTTAAGGAGCGACACAATCCAACAACAAACAAACTCATCCTACTCCTCATGTCCTTAACCATTTACAGAGCATAACAAGATAGTTGGGTGAATTTCAACCCATGCTCATGCACACTTAGAGAATCCTGCTTAAGTGTGAGAAAGTCACGAACCTTGGACTCTCTCAGTTCTTGGGAGAAAAACCACTCCAAGAAGGTCTTCTCAAAACAAGCCTAGCTCGCATGTGGTTCATCTTCATATCTACCCTCTTTACACTAATCAAACCAAGTTCTATTAATGCCCTTGAGTTGATACATAGCTAGATCAACTCTCTCAATGTTGGCAACATGCATCACCTCAAACACCTTTTTCAGTTCCTCAGTGAAATTCTATGGATCCTCAATATTGCTCGAACCAGTAAAGCTTGGGGAATGCATCCTCAAGAATTCCCAAATCCTCAAAGTGTCAGCCCCTTCTTTTCGAGCTCCTCTGTATGACCAACTTGGTTAGTCACATCTTGACTCATCATCCTAATATCCAGCCTCACACAACTCAATGTTGGTAACTCACCCTTGAGGTTGCACTTCTGGTGCAATAGGTAACTCTTGTTCCTTAGGTTCAACATTTCTCCTAGCTGGATGATCATGCTGCTCTACGTGGAGGCATGGTTATCTCAAACACGCGCAATCAAGAATTAGAGAGAGAGTTTTAGAGATAAACTCTAATGTGTGAAAAGAAATATGAAAGAAGTTAGGAATTTCTATGTTGCAACCTCCTAATTATAGATGTGGCACTCTTCACACTAATAACTAAGAATCTATAGACACGGCTTCATAGACTCCCAAGGACTCTTTAACTTTGTGGTCTGATACCAAGTTTGTCAAGCCCAGATCCTACACCCTGGGTGTGACCGACACTAGAACAGCATTGTTGACCCCAAGAGAACCCTTGGTCTGGCTTTCTTAACTCGGCAGAAGAGTTAAACAGAAGAGAAATAACATAAAGACAATAACTTTAAAGTATTAACTTAACAAAAATGGTAACTTAAGTCTTGAACGTATAAAATTGAAATGAATAAGACAAAAGAACTAATGGTATCTTTCTATGAAGCCTCTAAAGTAAAGATGGATGTTGGGACAAATGTAACACTACAAAAAACCAAAACGTATCTTAAATCCTTACATAAATGTCATAAGGACTAGACACTATTTTAAGGCCTATTTTAACGTTTATAAGTCATTCCGAAAGTCTATAAACCAAAATGTCCAAGAATGTCCATGACGTCCAGAAACTAGTTTTAGGAGGTACTAGCGTGCCTTAACCTATTTGACTAGGTTTTAGGAGTCAGAAATCCATGAAAATTGGTGGAAGGGTGTCTAACTTGTTTTTAATTCGATTCATGGTTGAAACGTCTGGGTACGACTCCCCAAGGACCAACAAAGGGCCAAGCCCTTGCACGTTGGTGTCACCACTGTCGGGGCAGTGTGTAACTACGAGATGCAGTCGATGATCCGTGTGTAGATCGACGGGGCATCATGGCAAACCTTCAATTAAAACATAGTAAATTCCTTAAAGGGCCCAATTGCAAAGTCTCTTATAAGAATGGTGGATATGCAGCGCGGAAGGGCACAGTGACTATCGACTGACACACGGGCCGTCGATCGAGGTCTCGTTTATGAGGTTCCATTTTCCTGCACATTTTTAAGTTGCAATTAACTAATTAATTAAAAGGTTTGGTGTTTATTTAGGAATAAGGGGAAGCCTAATTAACTTAATTCACCCCCTCCCCCCATATAAAGACCCCAACCCCATTAGTCTAATAACAACTCTCAAAATGAAACTCTCTTCCTTCTCTCTTCTTTCTCTCTCTATTGGAAGACACTATTGAAGACTTGATAGGGGAGAGATTTGGGGTATGTAAAGGGAATATTTCACCATCAAATCTTCATCAAAGATTGAGGTGTGGGATCCAATTCACTTTTGAGACCTCTTTCCTCAAATGGTTCCTTCAAAGTATTTTCAGAAGTTGAGTTTTCATATGGGTCTATCTCAATCTCCAAAATTATGTTGTAAATTGGGTTATTTATGTTTTCTATTGGATCATATGAATTTATTAACATGTATTCTAACCTAATATTTATATATTTTGATGGTTTGGTCTAGTTTGTCGAAGATATCTCTCAACCCTTAACCCTAGGTTTGAATTTGATATAAATTAGGTTGTATTTGGATCAACTAACTTGGTTATTGCTTTAATTACAATTAGATGATGTTGTTACATTAATTATTAAAAGATTAGATTTAATTGTAGTCGATCATGCTAGTTCTTGAGAAGATGATCTAGGTTAGGTAGTGAATTGACCTAGGTATCTTATTTATGCTATGATGTAGTATTGAATTGTGAAGTAGTGATTCTTCTAGTCTGTTATCATGTTGATTATTGATTTATGATTATGCATACCCAAATTGGGTTGAATGAGGGCTTATGGTAAGACATTGGTGATGAACTATGAAGGAGACTTGATAAGTATTATGATCTCTATCCTTTACTTCAAATTGTAGTTAATTGTGATTAAATAATGATGTTGTATTGAAGTATACCTTGTATTACGATTGCTAGGGTGGTATGATGTTGATTTTAAATGTCTTGATTATGATTATGATGTGTTGACTTAAGATGTAAATGTTATAAGGACGGTGAATGATTTACCAATGTGCCTTATCATGATATGAAATGTTAATGTTCTAACCTCACCTATATGAATTGTAATAAAGGACTTATACTCATGCAATTCTTATTGACCTATGATGATGATTATGTTATAAAAGGGTTAGACACTATGACCTAAACTATGCTATTATTGATAATAAAGGCTTAAAGACATTTCAAAAAAGGACTCTAGCTTAGCACCAAGTGAACTACAGTGAGGAGTGTCCCTTCCCACATAGGGAAGGTAGGATCACTAATGTACTCATGAGATTGGAGACTACAATGCATGCAGCATAAAGAGGGTCCCAACTATATCTATGAGTTCTTGAACTATGTTGCCCCATAGGAATACTAGCTAGTGGATCCACGTAGTTGCTATGTTTAATGTTTTGGTACTACCTTGGTCAAGTAGTCCGCCTTCCTTCGGTGTAGGGTTTTATGACACCATATTCCACATTATCTTATGTGTTATATGTCGGTTATCGCAAGATGTTCCTAAAAGGTAAAATAAATTAAAGTATTGAACTATAACTATCATAACCTAAGAGGTCTAGCTTAGTCTAGGTAGGGTATGGGACTCTACCTAAGAATTGCACTATTTAGCCTTGAGGAGAGTCTTGGAAGGATGTTCTTATGTATGATTATGCTTATAATGCTATATGACATGTATATGATAAACTTGCACATTGTTGATACTATGTGTTGATTAGTTCACTTATGAAGATGTGTTGGTTTATATTGTTAAAGTAAGATGATATGAATACCTAAATGCTAAATTATGTTAAGCAGGGTGTTAGTCATGATTCTTGTTGGGTTACTTGATTGGGTAAAGTTATGGAGCTTTGTTTGGTCATTGCACTTGTTGACGTGATAGGGGTTCATGGGTAATTGTCCTGCTTTGGCTATAATGAAATTTACTCTTATTCATGCCTATTGTTACTATGACCTAATGATAGAGTTCCTTATGTATGTATTTACTTATATGATATGTATGGTTTACTTGACTAGTCTTGATGTTTTAGTTCTTGTGATGTACATGCCTACGACTTAATGAATATGCAATAATTACTAGTATGGTCTTGTTAAGTGTGCATAAAGGTTTTGAATAAAAAGTGCATACTTTATGAAATGTCCCTTTTTCTTAGTATGATTTTTAAGTATGTGTGCATATGGTCTCATACTTAGAACAAGTGTCGTACTAACACCATTTTCTCCCTTTTTCCCCAACATTTTAGGTTCTGGTAGTTGAAGTGTTTTGGAAGGTGACTTGAAGAAAGCTTGGATCCTTTTGATCATCCAAATAGGGTAGGTCCTTATTTTCCAAGGGCGATGCTAATATCGAGCTTATAATATTATTTTAGCTCTAAGACTCTTATGTTCTATCTCCCTTCATTTGAGTATGGATTGTATAAAGCCTATATGTGTCTATCATTACATTGATGTATGGGTTATGCCCAAATTGCTAATCGTGTTAGATGGTTATGAGATGAGACAATTCTTGAATAATAAGAGTAAAAGGCTATGTAACCTTCCTATATGAAGGGTCTATGTATACTCGATATAAGTAATTAAACAATTTATTATTTTCCACTAAATTTGACCTATGAATAAAATGATGTAAACTAAGAGGCTAGTCTTAGTCCTCAAAGAGGATGACGACGACGCCGGTTATGTCTAGGGGGTTAACCCAGATGTGACAAACTTGGTGTCAGAGCATGAGGTTGAATTATGTTTGATGTCAATGTCTCTATCAACCACATCTACATAATTCGTATTCATAATTGTGAAGCACGCCACACTTACGGATAGGAACCTAAGTAATGCTTAGGAAACTCTCACTTTCTTTGAAATCTAATATTGTGCCACTAGAGTATACTTATTATGTGATTTTGCATATAATCCTTTCATTGTGATTATTAGGCAATAAATAATCGAAGGAATGTGGCACGAAGACTTAAAGAAGATATTGCCAATGTGGGAACTCCTCCCCATGGTGATCAAGTTCCTCCTCTTGAGGAAAGAGAGAATGATAACCAAGCCTCGGTGAATCCTCCTCCTTGACGGATGAGAACATAAGGGCCGCTCTCTTAAAAATGGCACAAGCCATTACTACCCAAGCAAAAGCCGCCACCGCTAAAGTACAAGACATGACGGCCCAAGTTAATTGGGAGGTTGTACCCTGATCTCATCAACAAGTTGCTACCATGGCCTCCTGTCTAAGGGATTTCACCCAAATGAGTCCTCCTACTTCCTACGGGTCTAAGGTTAAATAAGACCCCCAAGAGATCATCAATGAAGTCTACAAGATACTATTAGGTATGGGGTTGTCTACTAGTGATAAGGATGAGTTAGCCACTTATCAACTCAAGGATGTGGCTCAAACATGCTATTTCCAATGGAGGGATAATAGGTCATTAAGGGGTGGTCCGCTGACTTTGGAGATCTTCTAGAAGGCTTTTCTTAATCGGTTCTTTCCTAGGGATATGACGAAAGATAAAGTGGTGGAGATAATCAACCTTCGCCAAGGAGGTATGAGTGTTCATAAATACTCTTTGAAACTCACTAAATTGTCAAAATATGCTCCTTCTTTAGTTTATGATCCTAGAGATAAAATGAGACCCTTTGTGATGGAGGTGTCGGATAATTTAAAGTGGAGTGTCATTCGCTATGCTACACGACAACATGAACAGTTCATTTCTTATAATGTATTCTAAACATGTGGAAGATGCAAGGGCTAAGAGGAAGAATAGATATGCTAAGAGGGTAGGATCTTTTGGTAGTGGTTCTTCAAAGAATAGGGTTGAGATACAAGACAAGCATAGAGTTAAGAAGCATTTTTTTAATCAAGTTCCTTCCAAGTTCCCTAAGGCTAGTGGTGATAGGGTGTATAACCCTAAGCCTAAGAAGGGAAAGGGCACTAGTTCACCAACCGAGAATCCAAGTTATGGAAATGGCAAGAAGCACTATGGTGATTACCTTAAGGGGACGGACAATTGTTTTGGTTGTGGTAAAAGGGGGCACAAGGTTAGGGATTTCCCTAATGTGAGGGGTAAAGAGAAGGGTAGTGGTCAAACTCAAGCAAGTGGTTCAAATGAGGCTCAAAAGAAGAACCGCTTCTACTTTAGGGGTGAGCAAGAGACTTTTCCCGATGTGGTGACCGGTATGTTCAAAGTATTCTCTATTGATGCATATGCCTTACTTGATCCCGGTGATACTTTATCATTTGTTACTCCTCTAGTAGCCAAAAAGTTTGACATGTTGCTCGATACTTTGCATGAACATTTTATCGTGTCTACTCTTGTGGGTTAGTCGGTTCTTGCAAAAAGAGTGTATAGAAATTGTCCAATAATGTTGTCCAATAGAGTTTCTTATGTTGAACTAGTAGAACTTGATATGCTTGATTTTGATGTCATCTTCGGTATGGATTGGTTGCATGCTTGTTTTGCCTCTATTGATTGTAGAATGAGGTTTAACTTTTCAAATGAGCCCATTGTAGAGCGGAAAGGGGGAAATTCTATTCCTAGAGGTTGTATCATCTCTTGTACAAAAGCATGCAAAATTATCTCTGAAGGTTGTTTATACCATATTGTGAGAGTCCAAGATTTAAACTCCAAAATTCCTCCCATTGAGTCAGTCCCCGTTGTGAGTGAATTTCCCAAGGTCTTTTCTAATGATCTTCTCGGTATTTCATTTGAATGGGAAATTGATTTTGGTATAGATTTACTACCAGATACAAATCCCATTTCAATTCCACCTTAATTGATGGGTCCGGCCGAATTGAAAGAATTGAAGCCTCAATTCAAAGATTTGATAGACAAAGGCTTCATAAGACCTAGTATTTCTCCATGGGGTACTCTGGTTTTGTTTGTTAAGAAGAAAGATGGGTCATTAAGAATGTGTATTGATTATCACTAACTCAATAAAGTCACTATTAAGAATAAGTATCCTCTCCCTCGGATTGACGACTTGTTTGATCAACTCCAAGGGGCAAGTTACTTTTCTAAGATTGACTTGAGATCGGGGTATCACCAACTTAGTGTGAGAGGTGAGGATATACCAAATACGGCATTTCGGACTAGATATGGTCATTATGAGTTCTTAGTAATGTCCTTTGGTCTCATGAATGCTCTGGTGGCATTTATGGACTTAATGAATAGGGTGCTTCGAAGTTACCTAGATTCATTTGTCATTGTCTTCATTGACGATATATTTGTATATTCAATAAATGAGGGTGATCACATGAACCATTTGAGAGTGGTGTTGCAAGTACTTTTACTAGCTTTTATAAGTCAGAAATACATGAAAATTTGTGGAAGGGTGTCTAACATGTGTTTGATATGATTCAAGGTTGACACGTCAAGGTTCGGCTACCCAAGGACCATCCAAGGGCCCTTGAGTAGGACCCTTCAGTGTTGGTGTCAATAGTGCTTGGGCAGTGTGTAACCACGAGATGCAGTCGATGATCCGTGTGTGGATCGATGGGGCGTCACTGAAAACCATCTATAAACACTTAGACAATTCCTTGAAGGGACCCAATTGCATAGTCTCTGATAAGAACGACGTATGTGAAGCATGGAAGGGCACACTGACCGTCGACTAACAGATGGACCGTCGATCGGGGTCTCGTCTGTGAGGGTCCATTTTCCTGCACGGTTTTTAAGTTGGTCTTAACTAATTTATTAAATGGTTTGGTGGTCAGTTACGGATCAAGTGAATCCTAATTAACTTAATTAACGCACCATATAAAGACCCCAACACCATTAGTCTAATGGCAACTCTTAAAATAAAACTTTCTTCCTTCTCTCTTCTTTCTCTCTCTATTGAAATACACCATTGAAGACTAGCTAGGGAAGGGATTTTGGGGATGTAAAGGGACTATTTCACCATCAAATCTTCATCAAACATTTAAGCATTGTATCCAATTCACTTTAAGACTTCTTTCCTCAAAGGGTTCCTTCAAAGTATTTTCAAAAGTTTAGCTTTCATGTGGGTTTTTATCAATCTCGAAATTATGTTATGAATTGGGTTATTTATATTTTATATTGGATAATATGAATTTATTAACATGTACTCTAACCTAATATTGATATATCTTGATGGTTTTGTCTAGTTTGTAGAAGATGGCCCTCAACCCTTAACCTTAGGTCTAATTTTGATATAAATTAGGTTGTATTTGGTTAAACTAACTTGGTTATTGAATGAATTTCCATTACATGATGTTATATTAATTATTAACAAATTAGATTTAATTGTAGTCTTTCATTCTAGTTCTTGAGAAGATGATCTAGGTTAGGAAGTGAATTGATCTTGGTATCTTGTCTTAAGCTATGATCTAGTATTGAATTGTGATATAGTGATTCTTCTATTCTTTTTATCATTTTGATTATTGATTATGATTATATATACCCAAATTGGGTTGAAAGAGGGTTTATGGTAAGACCTTAGTGATGAAATGTGAAGGATACTTGATAAGTCTTATGATCTATGTCCTTTACTTCAAATTGTAGTTAATTGTGATTAAGTCATGATATTTTATTGAAATATAACTTGTATTCTGATTGATAGGGTGGTATAATGTTGAATTTAAACGTCCTAATTATGATTGTGAGGTGTTGACTTAAGATGTAAATGTTATAAGGATGGTGAATGATTTACCAATGTACTTTATCATGATATGAAATGTTAATGTGCTAACCTCACTTATATGAATTATAATGAATGGACTTATACTCATGAAATTCTTATTGATCTATGATGGTGATGATTTTATACAAGGATTAGACCCTATGACCTAAACTAAGTTATGAATGATAATAAAGGCTTAAAGACATTTCAAAAAGGGACTCTAGCCTAGCATCGAGTGAAATAGAGTGAGGAGTTTCCTTTGAAATGTCTTTAATACCTTTATTAATCACCATAGATTAATGTAGGTCATAGTTTCTAACCTTTGTATAAAATCATCATAAAAATAGCTCTATAAGAAATGCATGCCTATTTCCTTTCATTACAATTTATATAGGTGAGGTTCGCATATTAATATTTTCATATTATGATAAGGCACATTGGTAAATCATCACCATCGTTATAACATTTACATCTTAGACAACACCTCACAATTCATAGTCAAGACATTTCAATCCAACATCATACCAACCCTACCAATCCTTATACAAGGCATACTTCAATACAACATCATGACTTAACCACAAGTAACCATAATTGATGTAAAGCTTTGAGATCATAAGACTTACCAAGTCTTCTTCAAAATTCATCATCAAGGTATTAACAAATACCCTTATATCAACCTAAAAATGGTATAATATCATCACATATACATAACCAACATGTTAATAAAGCCAATTGAATCACGACAGCATAATTCATTTCTAGTTCATAGCTTAAGACAATAGACTTAGGTCAAATCCATAACATACTTCATACCCTAAATCAATTAATCAAGAAATAGCATTATAGGACTCTAATTAATCTTAATCTATTCATAATTGATACAATAACATCATCTGGTAGTAATTCAACCAATAACCAATTCAATTGAACCAACATTACACAATTAATATCAAGATCATAACCTAGGGTTAAGGGGAATGGATAATCTCTACAAACTAGACCAAATCATCAATATATAACATAATTTAGTTAATATAAAGGTTAATATATCCATAATATACAAAATAAATCATAAAAAAGTAATTCATAACATCACTTCATATTTGATGAAAACCCACTTGAAAATCCAACTTTTGAAATCAATTTAATGGAACCCTTTGAGGAAAGAGGTCTCAAAGGTGAAAGGAATCCATAACTTACTAATTGATGAATATTTATAGATAATATTGACCCTTTTAAGCCCTTTAAACCACCCCTAACTTGGTCTTCAATGGAGTTCTTCAACTAGAGAGAGAAAGAGGAGAGAAGGAAGAGAGTTTGGGTTTTGTGAATTATGAGAGCTTAGGTTAGTCTAATTAGGTTAGGGATTTATATAGGCGGTTAAATAACTTAATCATACCTCCCCTAACCCCTAATTAACCTCATAACTAATACAACTAATTAAATGACTTAATTCAAAAAGTGTAGCAAAACCAGACCCATCACTGATGACACCACGATCGACGGATCGTGTGTCAATCGATGACCATTGTCCATTACGTGCTACACATCCGATGATGAGTTAAAAGACTCTGAAAAACAGGCCATTCAGGAATTTGACTAAGTGTACATCAACTGAGGCAATCGACACCCCATCAATTGGACCATGAGTCGTCTGTGGCATCCGTTGGTGACACTATCTATTGACAGCTTTTAGTCACTTTTGCAAGGGCCCTTGGTTGGTCCTTGGGGAGTCGTGCCCATACGTTTTGACTATGAACTAACTCTAATACGTGTTAGACACACCTCCACTAATTTTCATAATTTGTTGACTCTTAAAAGCTAGTCAAATAGGCTAAGGCATGTTAGTACCTCATTGAACTAGTTTCCGGATGTTTTGGTTTCTATACTTACTAAATGAATTATATTCATTAAAATAGACGTTAAAAGAGTGTATAACCTCATTACAATCATGTTAGGATATATAACACGTCTTAGATTTTCAAAGTGTTACATTATCTCCCCCCCCCCCCCCCCCCGCCCCAAGAACATTCGTCCCCGGATGACACTAAAAATCTTTTGAAGGAAGATATAGACTCAAGACTAGAAGACAAACCAACAACAATAAATAACAACATCAATCATATCATTTACACAAGGAAATTCAAAAACTTCGATTACCAAACATAAGGCTCAACATCACATTATAAGGAATATCCTTCTCACAACAAGAGTTCAACATATCATATATGAGTCAATTATGCGAAATATTAACTTATCAACCTGCTCAATATCATTTCATGGAGACTCAACATATCAAAATGCACAACATGACTCAAAACAAGAAGAATTGCAAATTTTCAAGTCAATATGCACAATTTCACTGTAATAACTTCAAAAATGCACATTTTTGCAAAACTTCACCAAAAATCAAGTAAATTCTACTTTTAGTCATTATTTTAATTTTTAATAACTAACCTTATTTATCAAATAGATGAGGGAACACGTCGGCCTCGGCCTCCCATGTTCTACCCTCAACTAGGTGATTTTTCCATAACACCTTTACGGAAGCTACCTCTTTATTTCTTATCTTCTTTGCTTGTCTCTCAAGGATTTGAACCGGAACCTCCTCATAATAGAGGTTATCCTTCACATTAAAACCTTAGTGGGAAGAATAGACTCGGGATCAGCGATATACTTCTTAAGCATGAAAACATGGAAAATCAGATGAACCGAAGTCAATTCACTAGGAAACTTCAACTCATATTCCCCTTACCAATTCTTTGCAAGATTTTATAGGGACCCACATAACAAGGACTCAACTTCCCTTTCTTCCCAAATCTAACGACCATTTTCATAGGTGAAATTTCAAATACACTTTATCACCTTCTTCAAATTCTAATTTCGTTCTCCTATGAACGGCATAAGACTTTTGCCTACTATAGACTGTTTGCAACCGGTTCTTTATGATATAATCTCCAAAGTCTCATAAATCTAATTGGGAACCAAAAGTGAACACTCACCCACTTAAAATCATCCAATCGGAGACCTACATCTCCTACCATAAAAGGCTTCATAGGGAGCCATAGATACAGATGAATGGTAGCTATTGTTTTAAGCAAACTCCACCAAAGGCAAATGCTTGTCCCAATTTCCCTTAAAATCAATGATACAAGCTCTAAGAATATCCTCAAGGGTTTAAATAGTACAGTCCACTTGACCATCCATTTACCCACCCTTTTTGGAATGACCTTCAAAACCTAGATGTGAATTGTGCAACCCTATATGATATGATGGATAATAGAATACCATGGGGACACACAATCTCAAATATGAAGATCCTTGCGTAATCTTCCACCGAATAGGTAAACACACAAGCATAGGCTACCACTATGTCGTGTTGCATAAGCACACACCCTAAACCCACTCGATATGCATCACAATATAATAAGAAACAATTGGTACCCTCTGGTAAAGTCAACACCGGAGTGGAAATAAGCCTAGCTTTTAAGATTTGGAATTTCCTCTCACATGCCACCGACTATTCAAATTTCTTACTCTTTTGGGTCAAAGTAGTCAAAGGAGATGAACTGGACGCAAAACCATCCACAAACCTCTAATAATAACCCTCCAGACCAAAGAAACTCTTAATGTCAGTTGGAGTCAATGGTCTAGGCAAATTCTTGACTGCCTCAGTTTTTTTTAGATCGACCTCAATTCCCTTACTAGAGATGATATGATCAAGAAACACCACCAACCTCAACCAAAACTTACATTTGAAATACTTGGAAAATAATTGGTATTCTTTAAGTACTTGTAACACCACCCTAAAATAGTCCATGTGATCACCCTCATTTTTCAAATATACCAAGATGTAATCAACGAAAACAATGACAAATGAATCTAGGTGACTTTGAAACACCCTATTCATGAGATCCACAAATGTCGCCCGGGCAGTAGTGAGACCAAAGGACATTACTAAGAACTCATAGTGATCATATCTAGTCTGAAATGTCATCCTTTGTATATCCTCACCTCTTACCCTAAGTTGGTGATACCCCGATCTCAAGTTAATCTTAGAAAAGTAGCTTGCCCCTTGGAGTTGATCAAATAAGTCGTCAATCCGAGGGAGAGGATACTTGTTCTTAATAGTGACTTTATTAATTTGGTGATAATCAATGAACATTCTAAGGGACTCATCCTTCATCTTCACAAACAATACCGGAGTACCCCATGGACAAATACTAGGTTTAATGAAGCCTTTGTCTAGTAAATTTTTTATTTGAACCCATTAACTCATTCAATTCTACCGGAGTCATCCGATAAGGAGGAATTGAAATGTGATTTGTATCTGGTATCAAATCGATACAAAAATCAATTTCCCGTTCGGGAGGAATACCGGGAAAATCATTAGGAAAGACCTCCAGAAATTTCCTCACTACGGGGACCGACTCAATGGAAGGAATTCTGAGTCTAAATCTTGGACTCTTACTATATGGTATAATCACCCTTTATGGATCATCCTACAAGCTTTCAAAAAAGAAATGATACGACCTCTAGGAATAGAATTTCCCCCCTTCCACTCTAGAACGGGCTCATTGGAAAGTTAAACTTCACCACCCTTGTTCTACAATCTATAGAGGCAAAGAAATCATGCAACCAATCCATACCCGACACGATATCAAAATCAAACATATCAAGTTCTACTAGTTCAACATAAGTAACTCTATTGGTTAACATTATAGGACAATTTCTACATACCCTTTTGGCAACAACCGACTCACCCACCGAATTGACACCATAAAAGGTTCACTTCAAATGTCGGGCAAAATTTCAAACTTCATAGATATGAAGGGAGTAATAAAAGATAATTTAGCTCTCGTATCAAGTAAATCATATACATCAATAGAGATGACTTTCAACATACCGGTCACCACATCGGGAGAAGTCTCTTGCTTACCTCCAAAGCGGAGAGTATGGAAGTGATTCTTCTTTGGACCATCATTTGAACCACTTGCTTGAGCTTGACCACTACCGTTTTCTTGACCCTTCACATTAGGGAAATCCATAACCTTGTGGCCACTCTTGGCACAACAAAAGATGACCCTTCCCATATTTGGCACAAGTAGGCTTCTTGTTTGGTGAACTAGTACCCCTTCCCTTTTTAGTCATAGGGTTAGACACCCTATCTTCCCTAACCTTAGGAAACTTGGAAGGAACTTGATTAGAAACCCTATTTTTGAACCTAGGCTTGTGTTGAATATCAAGCCTCCCCTTTGAAGAACTACCATCAAAAGATCTTGCCCTTTTGGCATCTCTACTCTTCCATATAGCCCTTGACTCTTCCACTTATTGAGCATGAACCATGAGACGAGAAATGTTCATGTTTTCATGTAGCATAGAAAATGGCATTCCTCTTGCAAATCATCCAACACTCCTATCAAAAAATAGTTCATTTCATCCCTAGGGTCGAACACCAAAGAAGGAGCATACTTTAACAATTTAGTGAATTTCAAAGAGTATTCAAGTACACTCACACCTCCTTGGTGAAGGTTGATGAACTTCACCACATTAGCTTCTATTTTCCCTAGGAATGAATCTATCAAGAAAAGCCTTCTTGAAAACTTCCCAAGTCACTGGTCTACCCCTTAACGGCCTATTGTCTTTCCATTGGACGTACCAAGTTTGGGCCACATCTTTTAGTTGGTAAGTGGCAACCTCATCCTTCTCACTATTATCCAACCTCATAGAATAGAGAATCTTGTAGATTTCATCAATGAACTCTTAGGGATGTTCTTCAACCTTGGACCCTTAGAAAGTAGGGGGATTCATCCTAGTGAAATCCCTTAGATGAGAGGCCATGGTAGCAACTTGTTGATTTGCTCATAGTACAAGCTCCCGATTAGCTTGGTCCATCATGTCTTGAGCTTAAGTAGTAGTGTCTTGTGCATGGGTAGTAATGGATTCGTCAATGTGGAGAAAAGCAACCCTTATGTCACCATCCGTCAAAGGAGGAGCACTGACCGTGGCTTGGTCATCATTTATATCTTCTTCAAGTGGAGGGACTTGATCACCACAGGGAGGAGCTCACGCATTGGCAATCTCTTCCTCAAGTCTTCGTGTCGCATTCCTTCAAATATTCATTTCCTATAATCGCAACAATATTATTATATGCTAAAAGCACATACAGCTAACACTCTAGAGGCACGATATTGGAGTTCCAAGAAAGTGAGAGTTTCCTAAACATCATATAGATTCCAATCCATAAATGTGGCGTGCTTCACAATTATGAGTATTAATCTACATAGAGTTAGTTGAGAGAGACATTGACTCAAAGTTATTCAACCTCATTCTCTGATACCAAGTTTGTCATATCCGGGAATACCTCCTAGACGTAACCGGCGTTGTCGTCCTCTTTGAGGACTAAGACTAGCCTCTTAACGTACTTTATTACATTCATAACTATTACATGGAGGTTTACAT
The DNA here is from genome assembly GCF_036512215.1 of Solanum lycopersicum. Taxonomy (NCBI): domain Eukaryota; kingdom Viridiplantae; phylum Streptophyta; class Magnoliopsida; order Solanales; family Solanaceae; genus Solanum; species Solanum lycopersicum. The sequence continues at coordinate 43,994,626 of NC_090803.1, forward strand.
AGACCTCTACAAACACATAGTATATTTATATCGAGTATACATAGACCCTTCGTAAATGAAGATTACTTAGTCTTGTACTTTTATTGCACATAGATATGTAGAATATAACATAGTCTCAAATAGTAGTGTCATCTCATAACCATCTAATAATAGTATAAAAACATGGTCCTACACCATATATCAATACAATAAGACAACATATAGGTCATACAATTTTTAGCATCCAAATGAAAAGGAAAGAAACATAAGAGTCTTGAAAACTAAAGCAACATCATAGAATTGATAGTGGCATTGCCCTAGGAAAGTGAGAACCTACCCAACTTGGATGATTAAGAGTGCAAGTCTTCTTCAAAGTCGTCTCCAAAATCCCTTCAACGACTAGAACCTAAAATGTTGGGGGAAAGGAATAAATGGGGTTAGTACACCACTTGTACTAAGTATGAGACCATATGCACATGTAATATCAAATCATGCTAAAAAGGGACATTTAATTAAATATGAAATTTACTTTGAAAACATATATGCACATTCAACAAGACCATAACAATCAATAAGACATATTCCTTAAGTCATAGGCATGTACATCACAAGACCAACAATACCAAGCATAGTCTAATCAATGAACATATCAACATACTTGCATATATAATACCTACAACTCTATCATCAAGTTTTAACTTCAACAAGCATGAATAGAAGTACATTTCATCATAACCAAAGCAAGAATATTACTCATGACCCTCTTTAAGTCCACTTTTGCAACAACTAAGCAAAGCCCCATAACCTTACTTAATCATGTAAATCTATCAAGAACCATAATCAATGTCAAACCTCACATAACATAACATTAAGAGTACATAAAATCATACCTTAGAATTATAGACCAAATACATGTTCATAGGAGTAATTATAATCACATTGTGTCATTTATATTTATAAGCATACACATGCATAAGAAAAACCTCCTAAGGCTTCCTTCAAGGCAAACTAGTGCAAGGCATAGGTAGAGTCACATACCTCTACCTACGCTAAATCAAACCTCTTAATTCACCTTAGTTGATGTTTACTTCATTTAAATTTAGGGAACACTTGTCATAACCAATATAGACTACAAGATCTAAGTATGGAATCCGCTGTTGTAAAACCTTGCTCCAAAAAAAGGTTGTATACCGGACAAAGTTAAACCAAACATAAATGTATCTTTCCATGTGGATCCACTAGCTATTCTTCCTATGAGGGAAACATAGTTCAAGAATTAAGAGATAGGTACAACCTCTCTACATGCCACTTGGAAATTGAAGCCTCCTCTCATGGGAATCTATAGGATGATTATCCCTCATAGGAGAATCAACACCGCATCTGGAACAATAGGGTAAATTTTCAACTATAGAAAGTCAACACCTCCCATTGTCAATTCACTCGGTGCTAAGATAAGTCCCTTTTTGAAATGTCTTTAATACCTTTATTAATTATCATAGCTAAATGTATTTCATAGGGTTTAACCCTTGTATAAACATTATCATCATCATAGCTCAATAAGAATAGCATGAGTATTGTCCTTTCGTCACAATTTATATAGGTGAGATTAGCACATTAACATTTTCATATCATGATAAGGCACATTGGTAAATCATCACCATCCTTATAATATGAACGTCTTAGCCAACATATCATAGTTCATAGTCAAAACATTTCAATTCAACATCATACCAACCCTATCAATCCTAATACAAGGCGTACTTCAATACAACATCATGACTTAACCATAAGTAACCATAATTGAAGTAAAGAGTTGAGATCATAAGACTTACCAAGTCTTTTTCATAATTCATCATCAAGGTCTTAACATAAACCCTTGTCTTATCTCAAGAAGGGTATAATATCATCACATATACATAACCATCATGATAATAAAGCCAACTAAATCACTACATCATAATTCATTACTAGTTCATAGCTTAAGACAATAGACTTAGGTCAAATCCATAACATACTTCATACCCTAAATCAATTACTCAAGAACTAGTATTATAGGACTCAAATTCATCTTAATATATTCATAAATTTATACAATAACAACATCTAGTTGTAATTCAACCAATAACCAATTCAATTGAACAAACATTACACAATTCCTATCAAGATCATAACCTAGGGTTAAGGGGAATTGGTCATCCTCTACAAACTAGATCAATTCATCACGATATAACATAATTGAGTTGAAATAAATCTTAATCTATCCATAATATCCAAAATAAATCATAAACAAATCAATTCATTGCATCAATTTCGTATTGGATGAAAACCTACTTGAAAACCCAACTTTTAAAATCAATTTTGATGGAACCCTTTCAAGAAAAATGTCTCAAAGGTGAAAGGAATCCATAATTTACTAATTTATGAATATTTATATATAAACTTGACTCTTTTAATCCCTTGAACCCACCCCTATCTTGGTCTTCAATGGAGTTCTTCAACTAGAGAGAGAAAGAAAAGAGAAGGAAGAGAGTTTGGGTTATGTGAATTATGAGAGCTTAGGTTAGTCTAATTAGGTTAGAGCTTTATATAGGTGGTTAGCTATCTAAATTATACATCCCCTAACCCCTAATTAACCTACTAACTAATCCAACTAATTAAATGACTTAATTCAAAACGTGTAGCAAAACTAGTCCCATCAATGTCGACAACACGATCGAAGGATCGTGTGTCAATCAACTGCCATTTTCCCTTCCATGCTGCATATCTGTCTATGAGTTCAAAGACTCTGAAAAAAAGTCCCTTCAAGAATTTGTATAATTGTCCATTGACTGAGGTAATCGATGCCCCGTTGATTGGACCACAAGCTGTCTGTGGTATCCATTGGTGACACTGTCCATTGACAGATTTTAGTCACTTTTGCAAGGGCCCGTAGTTAGTTCTTAGGGAGTTGTTCCCAAACGTTTCGACTATGAAATAACTCTAATACGTGTTAGACACCCTTACACCAATTTTCATCATTTTTTGACTCCTAAAAGCTAGTAAAATGGGCTAAGGCATGCTAGTACCTCCTTGAATTAATTTTCGGACGTCATGGACGATCATGGACATTTTGGTTTCTTGACTTCCTAAATGACTTATATTAACTAAAATAGACTTTAAACAGTGTAAAAATTGTATGACACTCATGTTAGGCTCTAGAATACGTCATAGATTTTTAAAGTGTTACACATGCAAACTAACGAGGTACTAGCTCACACTTTCTTTAAAGGCTCAGAATATAGTTCTTGGGATCTTCTTAATAATGTAGCCGGTGGACAGGCCCTATCCATAATAAGTGAAGCATTCTTCAAGTTAATAAATAAACTTTAGGAAGCGAACCAAGGGTATGACGGGGAAATGACTAGAACTGCAACCCAAAAAGCTACAGGGATATTAGATTTAGACCAAGTTACTACTTTAAATGCACAAATAGATGCAATGCAACATAGCGTGAATTTACAGTTTAAAAAGTTAGCTGTAAGTCAAGCATCGATAAACATGGTACAACATGCAAAAAATTGGTGTAAGGTATGTGGCATTCAAACTCATGATGTTGAGAGATATGAGGCAAACCAAGATTCTGTTAAATAGGAAATGCGTAAAAGGGGCAAAGCTAACAAAATCATGGCAACAGTTACAACCCAGTTGGAGGAACCATCCTATCTTCTTTTGGGGTAGAAAAACCAAAACCAAAATCAGGCACAAGGTGCAAGTCAATATAGTACCCAAGGGGTTGGGCAACAATACCAAAATCCCAATCAAACTGTGAATCCTAGTGTACCAAAAGGGGAGATGACCAATGAAAAGCTATTCCAAAAGCTCATGACTTAAATGAAGACCAAGTTAAGTTCTAGAATAGATAAGCAGGATGAGAACATTAAAAACATCCACATGTCCTAAATGAGTTTAGAGAAAAAAGGTCGCTCAAGTGGCTAATTCTTTGAACTTGCATTCCCAAAGTTGGTTGTCCGGTGATACTGAGCCCAACCCAAAGCAACTGCATGTGGTAAGCACTAGAAATGGACTACAATTAGAAGAACTAGATCTAAAGAAGAGAGACACTGAGGTAAGAACCACAAAAAAGAAAGGGGAATAGGTAGTAAAAAGTTCAAATGTTGAGGTACCCACGTCTCAAAAGAAGTTACCACCTCTGTTTCCACAAAGGCTAAAGAAGTAGCATGAAGATGAATGTTTCGGTAAGTTTTTCTCTCTCCTTAAATAGGTTCACATTATTCTACCTTTGGTTGACATTTTGTAGGGTATCTGGAAGTATGCTAAATATGTGAAGGACATTGTGGTGAGCAAGAGGAGGCTCATGGAGTATGAAATTATAACACTTACTAAAGAGTGCAGTTCAAGGATCCAAAATAGACTGTCCAAAAAGTTAAAGATTCGGGTAGTTTTACTGTGTATAATTCTCTAAGGAAAAGTGTTCGTGCTTGTGGGTTATGTGATTTCTGGGGAAGTATAAATCTAGTACCCTTATTCTTGTATTAGAAGCTTGGGTTGGGTAGTCCAAAAAAACTGTTGTTATTCTCCAACTCGTGGATAGATCCATTGTTAGGCCTGAGGGGTGGTAGAAGATGTGTTAGTGCAAGTAGGTTTATTTATTCTTCCAGTATATTTTGTGGTCTTAGACTTTGAACCCAATTATGAAGTCTCATTCATCTTGAGACGGCCTTTCTTGAACACGGGTAGAGCATTGATTAATGTAGTAGTCGGTCAACTAACCATGACGGAACATGTTAAAGTTGAAGTACTTGATGTCTAATAGGCACCCAGATGGAAAAATTACAATAGAAATAAAGCTTGTAAATAAAGGATGCGCTCGCAGAAACAATGAGATCATAAACATAAACTGTGCTTTAAAATTGCCTTCTATGTATAAGTATTTTCTGTTATTACTGTGGTTGATTACATAGTAGAATGACACGTGCTTATACATGAACGTCGATTAGAAAAAGTGTTAGGGGGTCATGAGTTAGAGGGAGATATTGAAGCTCAAGAGATTGAATCATGCTTAAATCTAGCTCTAGTAAACACTCTTAAGACTCAAGTGGAGTCATTAGATCGCGAGTTAGGCCCCACACCAAAGCCATCAATAGAAGAAGCCCTAAGTTCGACTTAAAAATTCTACTGGCTCACCTAAAGTATGCTTATTCGGGTACTAATGAAATTTTTTCTATTATACTTTCTGCAAAATTGTCTGCTTTATAGCTTGAGAATGCATTATAGATATTGAAGCGACGGAAGAAAGCAATTGGTCGGCAGATGGTCGATATTCATAAGATTATTCTGGCATTGTGTATGCACAGAATTTACATGGAAGAGGATTACAAATCCAACGAACAACATCAACGTCGTCTCAACTATTTGATGAAAGAAGTGGCAAGGAAGGAAGTTATAAAGTGGTTAGTGCTGGAAATCTATACCCAATCTCTGATAGAAAGTGGGTAAGTACGGTACAATGTGTTCCAAACAGAGAGGTATGATTGTGGTAAGGAAAAAAAAGAATGAGTTGATTCCTTCTACAATAAAGACCGGCTGACGTATTTGTATGGATTACTGGAAACTAAATAATGCTACCCAGAAAGATTAGTACCCCGTTTCATTCACTGATCATATTATTGACCGACTAGCAGGGCAGGAGTACTATTGCTTCTAAGATGGGTATTCCGGGTACAACCAGATCTTGATTGCACCCGAGGATTAGGAAAAGACCAAATTCAATTGTCCTTATGGAAAACATGCTTTCAAACACTTTCCCTTCATAATTTGCAATGATCCGTCAATATTCAAAGGTGTATGATGGCCATTTTTCATAACATGCTGGACGATTTTGTGGAGGTATTCATGAATGATTTTTCAGTCTCTGGGAAGTACTTTGAGGTATGTCTGTGGAATCTTGATAAGGTACTTGCTAGATGTGAAGACACCAACTTAGTATTAAATTGGGAGAAGTGTCATTTTTCGGTTAGAGAAGGGATAGTATTGGGACACAGGGTATCTAAATCTGGTTGGGAATGCTTAAGGCTAAAGTAGAAGTCATTGAGCGATTACCCCCTCCTATTTTTCTAAAAATGGTGTGTAGCTTTCTTGACCATGCAGGTTTTTACCAGCAATTCATCGAGGATTTATCCAAGATTGCATGATCCATGTGCAGTCTTTTGGAGAAGGAGGTGATGTTTGACTTTGATGCACTGTGTTTGAGAGCTTTTGAGATGTTCAAACGGAACTTAATTGAGGCTTCTACTCTAATTGCGCCGGATTGGGAACTACCATTTGAACTCATGTGTGATGCTATTGATGTAGAAGTGGATGTTGCATCAGAATAGAGAAAGAATAATGTGTTCCACTCTATTTATTATGCAAGCAAGACCCGTGACTCTACACAAGCTAATTACACAGTGACTGAGATGGAGATGCTAGCTCTAATGTTCGCCTTCGACAAGGATAGATCGTATTTTTTAGGCACTAAAGTAATTGTTTTCACTGACCATGCAACTATTAGGTACCTATTCAATAAGAAGGATGCTATACTAAGGTTGATTATTTGGATATTGCTTCTCAAGAATTTCACCTTGAGTTCAAAGATAGAAAAGGTATGGAATATTAGATAGTTGAACACTTATCTAGGTTGGAGGACTTCTCACATGTGAATGAGGGTGAGCAAATATGGGAAGAGTTTCTGAATGAGAAATTGATGGCTTTGGATGTCTCTCAAGTACCATGGTATGTGGACATTGTGAACTTAATAGAGAGCGGATATTATCCGACGGGTGCAACAACCCAACAAAAGAAAAAGCTAAATCATGATAACAAGATCTACGTCTGGAATGAACCATTCTTGATCTAACAAGGTGTTGACCGGGCAGTGAGAAGGTGCATTCCAGAAGTTGAGGTTTACAAAGTTCTTAAGAGTTGTCATGCAAGCCCATATGGAGGTCATCATGGAGGGGAGTGCACTACTCATAAGGTACTACAGTCTGGTTTCTTTTGTCCCTCATTGCTTAAATATTCTATTGCTTTTATGAAGGGTTGTGACAGGTGACAAAGATTGGGTACCATTTCAAGAAGACATGAGACACCCCTATAAAATATTTTGGAGGTGGAAATCTTTGATGTGTTGGGTATTGACTTTATGGGTCCATTCCCACCATCCTGTCATGACCATCAAGTACACCCTAGAAGTTAGGAAATCCTTGTGTCGTCACACGGCAAATGAGACTTCAAGAAGTCTCATCTAAGCCTCTCGTATCATTCATTGCACAATAAACCTTCTAAAATAGGAAAGAATTTAAAACTTTCTTCACACATGAAGAACTCCTTCATAAACATTACATAAGCAGAAGACTTTCATTTAAAACACTAAACCTTTACAACAATCTACTTGAACCATCTAAACTTTGGAGTTTACAACACTTGGGACTAATCCCATACAAGACATAAAAGGTAAAGACTAAGACATAAGGAACTTGTGGATATTGTCCTCGAATCGATGATGACTCACCAATACATCATCTTCAAAGCCTTAGAAACCTATTCATACTCCATGGCACATCAATACTTCCAATTCCCTACAATTTAGTCAAAAAGGAAAAAGAATGGGTTAGCACATTAGATGTACTAAGTATGGAAGCCATGCAAAAACCATGAAAAAGGGATATTTAGTAAACAACATGCTTTTCATGAATTTCGATTAAAAAATCATACTATTAGCATAAGAACAACATTTAACAACTTAGAAATACATAATAATAACTTAAGAAAATAATCACATTTTTATAAACCTTATAGTAAATTCACTTAACTCTACAGTGAACTCAATTCACTGTTACAGTGAAGTTCCTTCACTTCACTTTAAACACCCTTTAGCATGTAATCTTCTCACTCAAAGCTATCCTAAGATTCACTTAAGTCACACAAAGAGAGACTGCCCATACACCCTCTCTAGATGTGCCTAAACGACCCTCAAGATTACTTATAATGAGTCCATACACACTTAAGAGACATTAACATAAGAACATGAGATTTTCCTACCAAGGTGACTCTAAGGTTCGCTTGAGTGAGTTGTAAAGAGACCGCCCATACAATCCCTTACACACATGCTCAAAAGATCCTATAGACTACCTAAGATAGAATCATTCTCACTTAACACATTAACATATAGGTGATATGCCATTCTCCTTCCAAAGGCTATCGAAAGACATACATAAGTAAATCAAGAACATAACATCCATAGTGACCTCTTCAATATTACCTAAATAATCCTTAAGATTACCTAAGGCTTAGATCATGTCCACATAATCAACCAACTTCCCTAACTAGAGTCATTCTTAAGACTTATCTAGGTAAGATAAGAATTGACCATTCTTATTCCCCCTTCACACCTTAACTAGATAACCCTTAATTACTCTAGATAAGTACTACTTCATTTATACATACTTTCTTAACTTAAGCCATTACATTCACTAGTTCATTAAGAGACATTCAACACATAAAGGACATTCAAGTAATGCTCTTGAACAAGACCTAGGGACTCTCACTAACACCTTCAAATCTTATTGTACAATGTCTAGATAGTGTGTCATACCACCACCTGAACTTCATAGAACTTCTCTAATGCTAGTAAGTATCCCATGTGATGAGAATAGGCAATAACCGACATAGACCATGTTAGAAAATCATGGAATCCAGAGTGCTAACCTACTCCGATGATGGTGTTCTACTTGTCAAGGGTAGAACTAGGACACGTCCCATGTAGGCACATGGTTAAGGATTATGAAGGGCGTGCTTTGTATTCTAGTCTCATACTTAACTAAAACTACTTACCTTACCATACTCACTCGGTGATAGCCTTCGTTCTCATAGACAAATTACAATTAAAGGTTCGCATAAGGGGGTTCCATAACAAGTTCATAACCCAATCACATTTACCCTACCAAAGAGGTCCTCTTAGGTCTACCTTCTTATGGCGACAAGAAGCTCATTATGACTTTCCTAAGGATTAATATGATGTCGTTCCAGACAATTAACCTCAAGTCCATCATTCCTTTACTTCAAGGATACCATTACGGCTTTCGACTTCAACATACATAACCTTACCACTAAGCTCAAGGTTTCACATAAAATACCCTCTTAACTTTATTCAAGGTCACATATCTTTCATACATTCAATACTAAAATACTTAAGCATCCTAAGTCAAGACATCACATATTAATACAAGCATAAAGTAAGGGAAACAAGTCAACAAACACAAGACACCACATACTTCACCTTAACACATATTATTAGTCATTCTATAAGCACATAGGAATAACCATTCTCATATTTAAGTCCTGCAACACACTACAATATCATCATCAACATAAATATTATAGACTCATACAGTCAAGTAGGAACAACCATGCATCAACCCTAAGACTACACATAAAAGCTCATAGTCATAGTTTACATGATTTCCTAACATACATAGAAAGAACACATACTTTCACATTACTTCACATATAGATATATATATTCCTACTTCACATAAATAAACTAAGCAAATCATCATAATACTTCAAGTAGTGCCAATAAGTCCATGATCATTATATTGCATAAAGTATCATCGATAAGGCCACGTTAATTGAAAGTAAAGCACATAACACCACCACCATAAGTGTACCATACCAATCACAAAATAATTGAAGTCTAATCAATACCAAAATAAAGGAATTAGGGCAGCATACCCCCCACTCCATCTTACCACTTCGATTCCAAATCTAAATCATCCGGTTCAATATCATAAAGGCCCTTACGCAAGACAATGACCAACAATTCAACACAATTATATCAATAATCAACGAAACTAAGTCAATTCATTACATACTTATCAATCTAATACAACCTAGATATTAATTGAATATAATTATTGCATCATTTTGTTTGACCATAGAAAATTACATTAGAAATCATAAGCCTTAAGTCAATATCAATTCAATAAGTCTAACATTCAATAGATCTAAGAATATTTAATACTCAATTCATCAAAATGAAATAGCCTATAAACCAATTAACCATAATCTATACATGAATCAAAAGCCCATAACAATCTACACATGAATTCATGAATATCAAAGCATAATCAATTCACCCATATTTTAGTGAAATTTAGAGATTTGAGAAGATCAAGGGTTCATGGAGAAATTCATTGGAAAACATAAATTATACATAAATTTCATCACATATAAACTTTTGGAAACCATTTATGCAAGAACCCAAGACTTAGAGTAGAAATTGGACTTTTTCATCTTTTTGAACTCTTTGAAAATCATCTTTGAAATTGGATCTAAGGTGATAGAAAACCTTAGATAAAGAACTCCAATGCGTTATTTGAAGTATCCAAATCTAATTGAAGAATAAACTCCATTGAAGACCCATCTTCAAGCTCCATGTTTACTTTGAACTCACATGAAGGTTTTTGGAGAAACTTTTGGAGGGAATATGTTTTGATTTAGATGCTAGGGTTATAATGAGATTTTTTCATGAATTATATACTCTTAAAATACCCATAAACAATCAAAGCAACTGTCTTCACATTTAATAAGACTTGGGGTGAATTTAAAACTTCACCCCTCAAGTTAACAGAAAACTGGCTGAAACACAAAGACACATCGACGGATGCATCAATGATCCGTGGTCTCACCCATGTACCGTCCAGGGGGTATCATGGGTTGATTTAGGGACTCCTCAACCTGCATACAACTTGGCTCCATCAACGAGATCCATCGATGGGACATTTCCTGGTCGACTGGCCGTCGTTTAGGTCGTCGTTTAGCCACTGCATGACAGTGTTGAACTCCAATATTAGGGTCCTCCTTTAAGGACCCTTGTGGGTCCTACATGGATTCATACCCGTACGTTTCCATCCAAATATGTTCTTATATGAGTTTATGACCTACCACATAAGTTCCATCCAAAACAAACACGTAAAACTTGACGTTATGGACGTTCTTAGACGTTTGACCTCCAAACTTCACGAAACTTGGTACAATGCCTATATATGCAATAATAATTCATTTAAGAATCTTATAACCTCCTGAATCACATGTAAACATATAAAACCACGTATGAGGCACATAGTTCACGTAGTCGTTAAACGTCTTGGTCGTCCCTTGACGTTTGACTTTCGAAGCACCTAAACTCTTAGACACTGCCTCAAACCATCATTATAAACGATTTTAGTACCTTAGACCATCACGAAAACCATGTTAGGATCTAGCTTCACCTAAGTCATTTTTGGGGTCTTACATATCCAATGGAAACTTATATATATTTGTGGCGGTGGGTAATGTGAGAAAATGGGTCGAGGCGGTCGCTCTTCCTTCAAATGATCCAAGGGTGGTGATAAAGTTCATCAAGAAGCACATATTCACTTGCTTTGGCACTCCAAGGGCAATTATAAGTGATAGAGGTAATAGTTTCATTAACCATCTTGTTAAGAACCTTCATTCTAAGTACGATATTCACCATAAAGTTGCTACAGCCTATCACCCTCAAACAAGTGTTCAAGTATATGTGTCAAATCGAGAGGTTAAGAAGATTTTACAGAAAATGATTAATGCACAAAGGAAAGATTGGTGTGAGAATTTAGATAATGTTTTGTCGGCGTACATGACTGCATACAAGACACCTATAGGGACTTATCTACCACATCATCTTTGGAAAAGCATGTCATCTTTCGACCGATTGGAGCATCAAGCTTATTGGAATATTAAGAAGATGAATTTAGACCCCGAGCTACCTGGAAAAAAGATATTGAATTAGTTCCATGAACTTGAAGAGTTTAGGCTCCATGCCTGTGAGAATGCCAAGATTTACAAAAAAAGGACAAAGAGGTGGCATGAAGAGCACATAGTGGATCATACCTTCAATTTGGGAGATAAGTTATTACTATTTAACTCATGCCTAAAGTTGTTCCCTATAAAACTTAAATCAAAATGGTATGGTCCTTTCGAAGTGGTGAGAATGACATAACATAATGCAATTGAACTGAAAGGTGAAAATGGCCACGCGTTCTTGGTAAATGGGCAAAGAGTGAAACATTATTTTAGTGATGATTCAGATCGTGATCGGGAGTCTCTTACACCAAATGATGAACGATCCAAGTTGCGTCATGTCACGATGTTAAATCAAGTGCTACATGGGAGGCAACCCATGAACACTATGTAATAGATAGGTTGTTTGTTTTTCAATTCCTGAAATTTTGTGGTTTTAGATTAGTCTAAATTTCTAGATTATACGTAGCTTTAGTAACGTAGAAATTTTCATTAATTGTAACTTAGTGTGTGATAGTTTAAAAAAAAATTGTTCAGGCTAGCACACTGGCAGGCGCGCCAAGGCAAGGCAAGGCGGACAAAGCGCCTTCTCAGGTGCGATATAAGCGCGCCGCGCCAAGGTGGACAAAGCGCCTTTTTAGGCGCAATACGGGCGTGCCACCCCACCATGTGCCCAACGCCGAATTTTTCATATGTTTAGGGTGTAACCTAGAATTCACCCGACCCACTCAAAATTAAACCCCCCAATTCCCAAATTCTTCCCCCATTCCCATGATTTCAACCCCCCAAATTTCTCCCAACTATTCTTCTTCTTCCTTCAACCTCCCACTTACTCCATCACCATCCACCATTAAACTCTTTCAACCTTTCCTCTCCCCATCACCCACTATAATTCAATCCTTCTTAACTCATTTTTCTTCTCTATTCTCAAATCTCTCTTCTCCCCAACTTACCACTACCTAAACTAAAACCCTCCCACAATTTTCTTATTTGTTTTTCTTTTCGAATTTTCTATTCTTAACAGGTGTCAATGGCTACCAAAATGAAGAATGTGAGGGGTTCAAAGAGAAGAAAAAAGGGTGAGACTTCCGGGTTCTCTAGTGGCCGAGAATTGGTACAAAAATTTGGCAGAAAGGCAGTGGAACGGTATGGCTGGGAATGGTTTGAATGTCAAAGGGAAGAAAAATCATGGTGATGAATATGAGAATGAAGTAAGGTTACAGTCTCAATTTTTGGCTATCTATAGAATTGTGAATGAGTTAGGATTGAGGTTTATGTTTGACAATCCCAGAGATTGTAATTTGACTTTGGTGCGAGAATTTATGCTAATTAGTTAACTGAAACTAAGTATAAGATGCTTGTGAGGGAAAAAGATGTTAAGTTTTCTACACAAATTCTTAATGAGATGTTGGGAACCCCTAATTGTGATCCCTATATGTTTATGACTTGAAATATAAACCTCCTTATAGGGACATCAGACATACTTTGCATGGGATTGAATCAATTGCTAGGTGGGAAAGGAGTAAGGACACTAGTAGGCATAACACCCTCCATTTTGCTAATTTTAATCAGGTGGGTAGAGTGTAGTTGAAAATAGTGTCAGTGTATTCCTTCCTTCCAAACATTTGACTCATGTGACTCGGTACAGTGTCTCGACTCGAAAGTACCCCCTAAAATATGGGGCAACCCTTAGGTCGGACAATTGCGTACTTGACCCTTCGGGGGTCTTGTACTAGCCTGCTAGCTATCATTCATCGCATAAGACATGAAAAGTAGTGCGGAATTAAAACTTTTCACGACATTTATAATAATGAGGAAAATATCTCTTATAAATACTAATGAGTAGTCTCGTCTTCACAAACAAACTTAAAGACACAACTTAAACATCCTAGGGACACGGCCCTTCATATTGAATGAAAATACATAATAAGTCATAATAATAGAAACTAAGAAATAAAACTATGCCCTCGAATATATGAGGACATACTTAGTCTTGAGATAGTTGATTCCACAGCTTGCCTTCTAATCTTCAACGTGCCTCCAACCTATACTTATTAAGTATAGAAAAGTATGAGGTTAATACAAAGAATGTACTAAGTATGGCATATGCAAAAACATGCAAAAAGGGACATTTTAGTATAAATAAGCTTTCATGTCAATTAAGTAAAACTTTCATGAATATAGAAATAAAATAGTATTAGAATCATCACTTAGCACAGAATACAAGATTTTCATAATTTTAGCATAAAAGACCATTTAATAGTAAGTTCCAAAAACATTATAGTGAATCACTTTAAAATGTTCAGTGAAATCATTCATACAAAAATACAATGAACCCGTTTCCTTTGAGGTTTCCCTAACCAAGTTATCCTAAGACTCACTTAGGTAAGACGTGAAGGAACCGCCCATACACCCCTTTCAATACACAACTAAGTGATCCTTAAGACTACCAATCATACGCTTACTTCGTATAGGAAACAAGTCCACACTCTATAACTAGACATTAGAAGAACATTCATGCATTAAGGACTTCACATAGGTGCCCTTCCCCAAGTGGACTTACAAGTTACACAAAGTGCAATATGAGAATAGCATCTCACACACCACATTCATCATTCATAAAAATCATTATATAAGACATAACCTTAACATGATTTCTAATCATTTGACATCAAGTCACATAACTTCATCTCATGCACATTCATACCTTAAGACAAAGACACACCAAGACTCTCTTTTCAGAATGTCTGCTTGTGCAATGGGTAAATAGCGTCCCATACCACCACCTACCCGAAGTAGTACATTCTTTTAGGAGACTTAGTTCATTCATTATTTTGTGGGGGGGTAGCTTGAAGCAACATAGACCATGAGAGCTAGACATGGAATCCCGATATTACCACTATCGGGAAGGATCCCCACTTGCCTAAGGTAGGGTCATTCTCTTAGCTTTTATATGGCTTATCCAATATCTACACCTATGCGAATACATAGTTAAGGGATAAGGAGATTGCTACTAAGTAACTCACTCTCTACTCACGAGGAGTACTCATCTCAAGAGGTACATTAGTATACAAACATCTCAACTCACGAAGTGTAACCACCCATTCTTCATATCCTCTCGGTACTAAGCATAACTCCCAATGGAGTTTTGAACATTCATTACTATAGGTTAAGGGATAGCTAAATAGTACCACATCTTAATTTACGAAGGGTACTTATCCCTAGAGATTACATGGGACACCACATCTCAACTCATGAAGGGTATCAAACCTCCAAGCAATCTTAGCTTCGTTAATTCATTCATTCAAATGTGTGATTGTGTGTACAAGTGAGCACACCTTTCACATAATCACCATTTTCATAACATTGACTTCTAACATGCTTACACCTTCATTCATCATATTACACATTTTAACATACTTCACATAAACATATAGTTCATTTAGACATAATCTCTAACATACTTTACATAACAAGCTTCATAAAGCACATCGACAAGAACAACATCATTGTCATCTTATTTCACATAATATGCCTTCATGTCATTATTCTCAATACACAAGTAGATTCGGATTCATATACTTCAAGTAAACACGACCACCAAAGGTGGACCATACTACTCAAGAATATTTTATAATAAGAGCTAAAAATGTAACCAACTTACCATTAATCCAAGATTTCACCACCTATAATCAATTACTTAATAATACATCATAAAATATCACTTAGGCAGTAACTAAATCACAATATAACCATAAAGAAACCATGACCCTAACATTAATCATGCTCATTAAACCCATTTCATAAGCTAAAAGTTGATAAAAAGTAATAGCATGGTTTCATTGGGGTTTTGAGATTTAAATTATCATTTAATACTAAGAACAACTCATTTTAATCATTAAAACGTTTTCATACAAAGACCCATACTGTGAGTCAAGGAATAAAGAAGTTTGAAGTTAAAATCCTTTTTGGAATCATTTAGAAGTGGCTCCTTGAATTAAAGGAAGTTTAAGGATGAATACCATAACTAAATGAGAAGAAATCCATGAATGTTTCATTAAGAAATGTCCACAACCAGCCCCTTCTAGCCCTTCCTTGAGTTCAAGCTTCTATTGGGTTTTGAGACAGTCTTTCTTGAGAGAGGGTTTTGGCTTTTTGAAAATGAAGTCTAAAATTAGGTCTTAGTGTTCAATATACCTAAAATACCCTAAAATAATCATCCATGTTTCATAAAAGACTTGAGGTGAATTTCCCAAACACCCCAAGCCAAGTCAGCAAAACGTGATAGCTTTACAGGTGCCAACCAACGACCCCAAGCTACTGGGATTCGCTTGATCGACGGCCCATTCTACTGGGGCATCAATTGATTTAGATATGCTTCTTTGAGGGCTAATATCCCAATAGGTGTGTGACTACGCCGTAGACTGATGGGTGTCAATTGCCCAATTTTGGCATCTTGGTTGCTAAGTCTTGAGTCCTCTTCTAAGATCCCTCGTGGGTCCTACGTAGAGTCATACCAGGATGTTAAACCATAAACATGTTCATCTAGGTCTTAGGAACATCCCACATCAATTTCAATCAAAACAACCATGTAAAACTTGATAAAACTTATAAGGACACACAAGTACTTTCTAAGACATTCCTTTCGAACGTCATGGACGTTCTCAGACGATTGACCTCCAAACTTCATACACTCTCTAAGGACATCATTATAAACCCTTTAAGTTCTTTAATACCTCATCATACACATGTTTGGCTCTAGTTTCACTTATTTCATTTTAGGGTGTTACATACAGGGTGGTGTTAGTCGATATGTTGATGAAAAGGATGTCCATTAATGTTGGGACTATTTTGAGACAAAATGTGAGAAGTTTAGGAAAACTTTGAGGTGGAGTTTTGTTATGGTGGTTTAATTACCAGTTTTCTAAGGGATCATGGGATTGAGGAGGTTAAGCTAGACATGATTGTTGCTAGACACCCAGATCTGACGGGTAAGCTGGTTGATGTAACTCGTATAAAGGCTCTCGACACTTATTACATGCCTATCTTGTTGGCTCCAGATAGGCAAGATTGTAATGACAATGCTATGTAACACATGTTTGGTATGGATGAGTTGTAGTTGAGAATCCGAGGCTGCCCAGTCACGAATGGTGAAATAAAGGCCTTGGCAGAGTTTTATCCTTTGATTGATAGTGCAACCTTTCTATGCAATACTGGTCTCGCCTTTTAGGAGCCTGTAGACGATGATGAGCCTATCAAAGATAAAGCAATGGATGAGGAGGAGGATAAGGACATTATGGATGAGACAAATGTCTTAATGGTGTTCAACCCGGTGGCGACGAAGCCTAGAGGCCCCAAGGAGTATTCCGATATCTTACTTTGGTTTACTTGTGCACTGAAGGTGGTGCTTATCTTTCAAGTGTGGGGTAGGTGTAGTCTTTGTGTATATAGTTGTTTACTATTTTATCGAGTCTAGTGTTAATCTTTAGTTATTTTTGTTATTTTATTTTATGTTTTGCTTTTGGGTTCCTCAGAGTTTGTTTTTGGTACTTTTACTGAGGATTGTCCCTTTGAACAGTATAGGATTAGTTTACTGCTTTATCGAGTCCTAGAGTCATCTTAGGAATAACAATTCCCAATGATAGATGGATGACAAACGTCTTAAGGGAAAATTAGTCACAAAGAGGAGTAGGATGGACAAACCAACCTTAGACTTTTGAAGTTATGTCCCAATAAGTTAGACAAACTTCATGGATAGTTATTCTTGGAAAATGCAATGACTGGTTGACATTGTAATTAGCATGTGTTCTTAAGTTTGACTCAGATGTTAAAATATGGGCTTAATTGTGTAGTAGTATCGTAATGTGATTTGTATGAGCATGTTAGTTGATATATCCTTATATGTGACATATTGTCGTGTATGTTGAATGAGTAGATCGTATGAATTAAGGAATGTTTGAGGTGTTTTTTTTTAAAATAGCCAATTCTTGATTCTACTTCCTACCATGGAATTACCCCCTTGTGAAGCCCCATTAAGCCTTTAGCCTTGTTCATTTGATAAGCCACATGATAAGCCGAAACCCATTATTTAAAACCAAGTTATTTAATCATTTTAAGGTCCTTAATGCACTATGTTAAGAAGAAGGGTTGAAAAATAAGGTTGAAAGAGCTAAAGGTGAATTGCTACATTGTGTGAAAAAGAAAATTTCAATTGGGCCCTGGTCCTTAGTGACAATGCGCACCTCGACTGAAATGAAGGGTGACTAATTTAGGACTATGCTCGAAACTTTGGCCTGAATCTATCAAGGATAATGTGCACCTTACTCGGATAAAAAATCTAGAGTTTGGGTGGCTAGTGCAAAAGCATTTAAAAAACTTGAAAAAGAAACAAAAGGGCAGATATGGAGCAATTAAGGGTGTTTAGTCGTAAGTGTGTACTAAAAGAAAAGAATAGTTGTGAAGGATGGTATTGGCTAAATGATAACATGTGCATTAGGGAAGAGTATTCACTATAATGAATTCCAAATATTCCCTCCATTACCTAAAGCAGACATTACAATCAAATGAAAGTTCACTTGATTCCTTGAGAAGTACAATGTGAAAGTGAAAACACTATGGGCAAGCATATGGCATATTGAGGAAAGTAAGAACTTCGTTTGTGAGAGTGAGTTGGTTGTTTTGAAAAAGCAAAATAGACCTTGTGATTTTGACATTGCTTGAGTGAAAGGTTGTACTGAAAACATAAATAAGTGAGGGCATCTACAGCATGTGTTGGAGTATCTAATTGATGTGCTGGTATGAATTTGCATTAGCCCGAGAAAAGAGTCATTCTTTGAGCATGTGTTGTACTTGGCATATATGTATGGGAAATTGTTGCATCCAATGTAAACTGCAAGATCGTGATTAAAAAGGCTTGCTTGATTTTAAGGTTAGCTAATAAAGACAAGGGTTATGAAAAAGAGTTGATAGTCTAAAGATTGTTTGAGGACAAACAAAAGTCTAAGTGTCGGGTGGTGATTTTAGGCATATTTATAGGCCTAAGTAGTCAATATTTACCCATCATTTGATGGTGTTAGAGAATGATATTTAGTTTATTAGCTTGATTTCGTGATTGTTTGCGATGATTATGCACTTACACATATTATTAGTGATTTCAGGAACTCTAAGAGAAAGTGGAGTTGGAACAAAGAAAGAAGGAACAAAGGCAGACGTGAAAAATGGATAAGGATGGAAGTATCTAGGCGAGGCACACTGGCAGGAGATCCGCACCAAGGCATGTTGCTCAGAGCCTCTTTTAAGGCACACTGGCAGGCGCATCGCGCCAAGTCCTATCGCTCAAAGCCTCTCTTGAGGCGCGCCGCGCCAGGCCAATCCTGAATTTTCCAAGTTGTAAACATTAACTAGAAGTTCTGATTTGAGTAGGATTTGTTCTTGATTTTATCTACTATTGTAAATAGATCCTAGGGATGCCATTGTTAGGGTTCGACAGTTGTTTAGTGTGAAAAAGAAAGAATCAAGTTTGTAATCCTCTTAACTCTTCTATTTTTCAAATTTTTTATGATCGGTCATATTTTCTTTATACTAAGAGCATGAGTAGCTAAACGCCCTAGTTCTGGGGCTGTAGATATGAATTGATTGTTGAATATGTGCGGCTTTATAGTTAAATATTCGGTTGTCAATTGAAATTACTTTTATATTCTTGTTTTACTATTTTATGCTTGCGCATCATAAAATAAACCTAGTGTCTAATCTTGAAATTGACCCAAGGAGAGATTAGATAGACCAAGGAATATAGAGAGCTCGATCCACCCATTAAATTGAGGTATTGGTGTTCAGGACACCCATATGACGAACACCTAGCTTGGCTTAGAAATAGGATGAAATGTAAATGTTCGTCAGTTAGTCTATTTATCATCGCTCAACAATGTAGTTAGATAGCTCACTGGTGTAGGCGACAAGAGGTGTGTAACCCAGTTCATATTATTAAACCTATAAATCAGTAATTTGATAACAGAAGTTAGTTCGAAGCCAATGATATGATGCATGATATTCAGTATATGTTGCAGTCCTGGAACAACTAACTCATTTCAGTATAAAGCAATTTAAAAACAAGTGAAATATAAATAATTTTTTTGAAAACCTATTGTAAACTCTGGATGTATACAAGGATATAATTAACTCTGAGATGTATGTAAAAATACAAATAATTGATGTATATAAACATTTAACTTCTCTGGGAGTTTCTCTAACCAACAACCATCACATAAGAGCTATAGTGATAATACAGTGATCTACCTCATGCTGCCACCGCATCCTATACCCGACCAAATGTATAAGGCATGAACTGCCTAATGGATCCACTAGTCTACTGTGAAAAAGGTTCATCTAAAAATTATGATCCTTTTCTACCCATGGTGGATACATGGTTTTATGGAGATGACAGTTATCTGAACTCATGCTCGTCCCCAGTTCGGTGCTCAATACTACTCCCAAAATATATTGAATCTTATGTTTTTAAAACATATTTCTTCTGTGGTTTGAGATTAGTGATCAAAACTTAGCTCAAAGGTTATCTTGAAAATCTTAGTTTCCCTGCTCGCTTCATTTATAAATCTATTACTCATTTCTGAAAGCTAGCCTGAAGGCCCTTTGGAAATTAAAGTTTCCTTGTTAAATGTGAAAACATTTTAAATCTCTTTGGGGATACTTAGTCCCCATATACTTTTGAAGAAAGAAACTTCAAATTCACTCCTTACTATTTACTTATCTTGAAACTTGAGTCTTGAAACAAAGTTAAAACGCTGTTAAAGACCCTGGAGAACTCTTAAGAACTTTAATTTGACTTGTTTCTTAACTTTTAGACTTGACTCTTAACTTCTTTGAATTTGGTCTTAACTTTCCTTGAATTGTATTATGGATTCAAGGTTCATGATCTCATGTTTATGGATTATTTCATGATGTTTAGATGTACCTTAGAGTGTTGGAATCAACTAGGAAATACGGGTACATCGCTTAGGAACTAGCACGAAGAGATGGGGAATGAATGGGGTGAACTGGCGTCCTTGGCGCTCTGAGAGGTGTGGGGCTCCAAACTTCAAAGGCCAAGTTGGGGCGCTCTGGCTGGCACGCCACCCCAAGGCCCTCCGAACAGAGACTGTCCTGTGGGGCTATGGGAGGCGCAACGCCCCCGGGCATTTTGACTTTTTTTTTCTCCATTTTTCATCTCTAAACCCTTTAAACTTCCATGGTTCTTTTCCCAAACACTTATTATCACTAATACCCTCAATACCCAATAGATTGTACTCGAAAATATAACCCGGAAACACGAATTAAATCAACTCTAGGATTGCAACAACTCAACCAATAATAATTCAACAATATTCATTAATAACTTCACTTTTCATCGTCAATCTACTCAAAATTGCTAAATTAAACAAGTTGGTGTGTGGGTGGAGTAACCCAACACGAAAATATCTTACATACCTTGATAGGGATCATCCCAACGAATTCCACTTGCAAAACCTTAGCATTCTTGGCGAATCCTTGATCTTTCTCCTTATCCTTCTTTTCTTTTCTCCAAGCTCTAAGCGTAAAATAACTTTTCTAAGTTGAACTAAAACTTGTTTTTACCCCAAATAAATCCGTAAAACAAAATAGGAAATAAATGGGTGAAAAGACTAGTTTTCCCTTTTTTAAATCCGGAATTGGACTTTCCTCACTTCAATAGCCTAACTTCAGATAGGCATATCTCCCTCATACGATATCGAAAATGCAAACTCGGTGGTGTTGGAAAGATCTCTCCAAGGACTTTCCAAACATATCAAGAACTACCCCTTACTCATCCTGAACTTGAAGTTATGACCGTCTGAAAATGATCAAAACTCACTTTCTTAACTTAGGAAATTTTCGAGATTTTTTCCCTATCTTTCCAAAACTGATAAATTTTAGTTCTTAGTTTATTCTTGGATACTACGAGTTACTAGATATTACAACCTGACACATCTTCCAAATCCAATTCAATACTTTTGAGCGATTTATACTAATATTGACACTTCAAAAATGACAATTCTTCACCTGATACTTCTTTCAGATCTAGATCCAACATACAAAACATATAAAATATTTTTGTATCTTGATACTTCGACAAATATTGAAAATCTTTTAAATGATTTCTAAGATTTCTTAGGAAAATTGAGGATCTTGATTTAAGAAAAGACAAGGTTTAAGTTACTTGAGGATATAAAATAATGACAGAAATCTTTAGAGAGAAAAAGAGAAATGAAAGAATTTGGGTAAAAGCATTTAGAGAGTGAAAAGTGGGCAATGTGATTTTAAAAAAATATTTTAAAGTGTTATTATTTTGACTTAAATATGTTAGATATTATGACTTAATTGCTAATTCTCCCTTATTAATTTACTTTGGTCCAATAAGAATTGAAGGTGACTTTTGAATATTTTTTTCAGGACACGTAAATATGAGTATTACTTTTTCTAGTAGTGTGTTTTAAAGAAAAGAAAAAAAGGAGAAGATCCTATAAAAATTATAGTCTAAGAGACGTAGTAGATTTTATATTTTCAATAAGTTGTATAAATCTTGTAGTCATTAGTCCGGAGAGTTTTTCTCCCACTTAAGGTCTTTAAATAATTCAATTTTATTTTATATTTAGTTTAAAATATTTATTTTTAGCGGAGACAAATAATAAGATGATAATTTAATAAAAGATATCATTAAAGTATAGCTTTTAGTGGTATATGTTTATGTATATGGTTAAAAATATCTATTTTTGACTTATAAATATGATGAAAGTGTGCAGATTTTGCTTTTACGTATCTTGAGAATTTAAGCTCGAATGAATAATTGAAGAAATACTATTCTTGATCTAGTTTATCATCTCGATATTCCTCAATCATAATACTCATTTTTTATATTAGTTTTCTTCTCAATATTTTTCGATCATAAATCATATTACTTATTTTTAAAAGGAAAAAAGATCTGAAATATATCTGAATTTTTATCGAAATTGTTATAATAATATCAAACATTGAAAAGGATCTTTTACTCCTTGCACTATTTAATAGTATATTCTAAAGGTATATATTTATCCACGTGAACATCATAAATATTACATCAATATAGATAATAATGTGTCCACGTGGGTACATATATACCTTTAAAATATACTTTCTAACTGTGCAGGGTGTAAAAGATTTTCCATAAAGTTTAGTATCATAACAACAATTTTGACCAAAATTAAAGTATTTTTCAGACCCTTTTTCCTTTTTAAAACTAATTTTCTTCTAAATATTGATTCATCGTTTTCATAATAATTGAAAATCACTTTTTTCAATATGATGAAATTACCTTCAACTTCTCGGCCGACAGATGTATATCATACCCGATTAAAAAAAATCACATCCGTATAAAAAGAAAAACGTAAAAATCATCCTCAATTAAGTACAATCGTGATTATACTACATCAATCGACCATCAAAATTCACATTTTGAGTCATTATTTTAAACTAATCTCTTAAAGAATATATTTACAAGCCAATTTCACCACTATGGCAAGTGCATTACCAATAAATAAAAGAGAAATAGAAAATATATATCTTCTTTGATTTCTTCAGTCACTACTTACAATAACACAAATTTTTGGATCTTAACTTGTTCACATTTTGAGTCATTATTTTAAACTAATCTCTTAAAGAATATATTTACAAGCCAATTTCACCACTATGGCAAGTGCATTACCAATAAATAAAAGAGAAATAGAAAATATATATCTTCTTTGTTTTCTTTAGTCACTACTTACAATAACACAAATTTTTGGATCTTAACTTGTTCACATTTTGAGTCATTATTTTAAACTAATCTCTTAAAGAATATATTTACAAGCCAATTTCACCACTATGGCAAGTGACCTTACCAAGAAATAAAAGAGAAATAGAATATATACGTCTTCTTTGTTTTCTTCAGTCACTACTTACAATAACACAACTTTTTGGATCTTAACATGTTATACCCAATACTCCTGAAATACTAAAAAAAAAAAAAAGAATATGCATATTCATGAATCAATTTGCAAGTCTACAAAGCATTATACTAAAAGACAAAAGACAAAGGCAGAGAATAAATCAAATACAGAAGCCCATACTCCCTCCGTTCACTATTATTTGTTAGATATACTAAAAATAGTTATTCAAAATTAATTATCAATTTGAATAATAAAAAATAATTAGTCATTTTTTTCAATTTTGTCCTTAATAATTATATAACTATTGGTTTCAAAAAGTATTCGTTTTAAAGTTATAAGACTACTTTAATGTGAAAAACTTATTTTTAAGATTTTCAAAAAGTATAATCTATTTTAATAATGATTGAAACTAGAATATATTCTAACTCAAATTACACCTTAATATTAATTTTTCTTTAAGAATTATGCATGATCTTATTCTGATAAACAAATAGTGGATGATGGGAGTATGAGAAAAGAGAAAAGAAATAGATTTACAGAAATAAAACAACCGATATTGAATTCTCCTTAAAACTTTTTTTCAAAGTTTCTTCTACAGAATGCCTAAAGTAAAATCAATATAGAATAATCTATAATAACTAACAGACAAAACAACCAATTTCAAAACTAAAGCATATAAAATGTAAAAACAAAAGAGAATAAGATAAAGAGAAAGAGATGTTAAAATTATTAATCTTTCCCAATCAGGACCACATATGCGACTTGTTAAACACATTTTAAAGTTTCCTAGGGGATGTCATATAAAATACAGGCTTCACCTTCATCTGCACTAAAACATCACTAAATTAATATATGTAAGACCATAAAATTTTATTTAGAAGTATTATTTGATTGATAAATTAATATTTATTAATTTAAAAAATATTTTAGAATTTAACGAAGGTTAATTTTAATTACATTAAAATCATTATATTTCATCAATTTATATATCATATTTATTAAATTCACGTAATATATAAGTTTTATTATACATTAAAAAAAAAATAATACTTCAATGTTGATAATAAAGTTGAAGATGATACAATATCTGGAACCAGTTACACTTAAGAAAAAACTTATTGCATCTAGAACTCTTCACAATGTTATAGTCTAATTTCAAAAGACAATACCAAAACTTTTGTGTGCAAATAAAACTTAGAGATGAGCTTTAGCTAGATTTAAATTTTAACAAAAAAATAAAAAACAATAGAATTATATTTAACTGATTAATGTCTTAGATATATGTATCTTTAAAAATTATTAATCCATAATATTAATGGGACAGAGAGTCTTCTGAAATTATTTTTTTGATTTGAAATTTTTTATTTACCAAGTGAATGTTACACATTAGTAAAATCAACAGATCTGGACAACTCAGTATTTATATGTAACTAGCTATATACTCTTTACGAATACATATTCAAAGCTAGTAGCTAATTTAGTATATCTACTTTAGTTCCTCTTCCATGCTTCTGTTGAATGATATGCCTAATAATTGAGCTTGTTAGCTACTGCTTTTGTGGTGTGAATACCTTGTTGTTACACTATAGCCGTAGTCCATAGGTAATATAGAGAACTTGTCATTTCCAATTTATAAACGAGTGTAGTGCTACCTTACCCTTCAATATTTTGAAAATATGTTATCAAATTGAAATTGGTGAGTTTTTTCATTGACTCAATTAATCATGATCAGAAAAATTAATATTTTAAAGAGACTAATATTAATTTAGTGGGATTTTATTATGTATTCATTGATCATTATATTTGTTGAAAAAGTGTGTTGGAAAAAAATAATAGCCTTATTCACCCTTCTGTGGTTCTTATCCTATTAGTTTTGTTTTGCGGAAATTTCAGAAATAACAACATTAGGCCTTGAATAGGGCATCTTAGTAGTAGTTTCACTAATTATAATTAGGAAAATGTAGAAGTACAATTTTATATCCCTTTTCGGGCTACGTGGCACTAGCTTGAAAAAAAAGTCAATTAACATTGGGTGCACAAGATAGTGCCACGTAGGCCAAAAAGGCATAGAAAATTATTTAAAAAATAAAGTTTAGGGTGGTAATAGGACCTTAGTATAGTATAAGCGTGTCTCTGAGATTTCGGGTATAGGTTGAGGGGTACTTGTACATTATCACATTATAATTCATAGCTACACTTTGATTTTTATGCATTTATATTCGTTGTAAAAAAATTTAATGGATTTAGGAGAAAAAATACAAATACAAACTTATTTGTATGAAAATGAATGCTTATTCGGAGGAGAGGCAAACAAGATCGAGAGAGACAAGTCAGATCGTGAGATTAAAAGAGGCAAGCAAGATCGAGAGAGGAGGAGACAAGATGAATACATGTTGTATTCATTGTATTTCAGATACAATTGATACATAATATACATTTAATTTTTCGAATATAATCAATATAAAATACAAATCTCTCACTAATATTTGATTGAATAAAATTGATACATAATACATCTTATAGAAAGAATGAATGCATTGTGTTTTCATATGAATACAAATATAGTTGATATAAAATACAAATATAATTTTTTGAATACAATTGATATAAAATACAAAATTTTCACCTATTTTTGATAGAATATAATTGACACATAATACATTTGAATGAATCCAGGGGAGAGAGAAAGAGAGAGCAGTGAGAGGGAGAGAGTTTGCTATAAAACATTGCTTATAGATAAGAATTTAATTATTTAAACTATAAAAATTTATCGTAAATACATGTCACATGTTTGTTTTTTAAGTAATTTTTCTTTTGGAAAAAAATACCTAAATATGCTCTACTTATTTTACCATATTGTCTAAAAATATTTACCATTGAAAAAATTATTGAAATTCCTACTTCTCCTGCTCTCAAATACATCACTCTTACGCGTGTATTATGACAGGTGTGTCTTGTATCAGCAAAGGTAATGTATCGAGACATTGAGCGATGTACGGGGATAGGTGTATCTTGTATCAACAAAGATAATATATTGAAATGCGATTTATCAGGACGCTGAGCGATGTATCAGAACAGGTATACATTGTATCAACAACGGTAATATATCGGGGCACGATGTATCGAACATTAAGTGATGTATACACAATCGAAACACGATGTATGAGGACGTTGAACGAGGTATCTGAAACCGGAATGCAATATATATCAAGACGTTGAGTAATGTATCCGAAATTCTTACATTTTTATGAATTTTCTGTAATTCAAAAAATATAAAAAAAAATATAATCAACTCTTAACACTATGAGATTCGTATAAAATATACAAATACATAATAGTTTGGGTTTCATCCTTCTGCACGACTAACACGACTAATAAGTAGAATAGGGGAAGGTATTCAATAAAACAGTCAGAGTGCTTAGATATTTTTTCGACAATTCTTTATACAAAATAATACGTCCATTGAAACATAATTAATCCAAGAGATAATTAAAAAGAAAAAAAATATTTTTTCTCAATTTTTTAAGAAACTTATTTTTTAAAAAAAAAATAAATTTCAAAATATTTTTGACCAAATGAGCATGAAAAAATTTGAAAAATGCAAATACACTTTTAATATGACATGTCAACTCAACTAAAGTGAAACTGAGATTTTTTATGGCATCTCCCTATATAGCATAATATTGTGAAAAGCAAAAGTTAAAGGTGCATCTTTGAGCATGTTTTATGGCTGTGTTTTAGTACTTCTCAACCTAAGTTCCTACAAAAAGTGGTGATATTCCTTCTTTTAACAATATATCTAGGGGTTTGGTCCCCTAGAACCTAAAAAATACACCACATTGGTTATAGTAAATATTGTAGCATCTAAATTCTCTGGTTGCTTTTGGATATTTCACGTGATGGACCATGACTTGTACCTTGAGAAGATAGAAATATGCCACTTTGATCTGTACCAGGCAATGATCTAACCAGTTAAATATTTTCTTTTGATTCATTTCAAACTTCACCAACCAAAGAAGTAATGAGATCGTATCTAAATTTGGTGTAAATTATTAGTTAGATTAATTTTGAACTATTGATAATTTTAAAAATATCTATTTATACCTAAATTTTTGTCAAGTTTAGAAGTGTTTTCAACATTTTTATGGCTTTTTATTAAGAGTTATATGCTCCTACTAGAGTTTCAATCCATTTGTTGTGTCATGCGGCACATCGATGGTATATTTTAGTTTAGTTAGTAAAGTAGAGAATGCTTTTAAGGTTATCAATAGTTTGGGGACGAAAATAATAATTTGCATCAAGGTCAGGGTGTTTTCAGTACTTCTCTCATTTCAAAGTGATAAAAAATAAATTGCAATCAGAAATAACATAGGGAAAATACCCAAGTACCCCCTCAACCTATGCCCGAAATCCCAGCGACACACTTATACTATACTAAGGTCCTATTATCCTCCTGAACTTATTTTATATGTAATTTTCTACCCCTTTTTAGCCTACGTGACACTAGTTCAGAAAAAAAAGTCAACAATCATTGGGCCCACAAGATAGTGCCACGTAAGCTAAAAAGGGGTAAAAAATTACTAATAAAATATGTTCAGGGGGGTAATAGGACCTTAGTATAGTATAAGTGTGTCTCTGAGATTTAGGGCATAGGTTGAGGGGGTACTTGGGCATTATCCCAATAACATACGAAGAAACATAATTTTATTAATAAAATAATTTGGATACCAATTTGTTTATCCTTTAGTTCTTTTTTTAGGGAAAAGGGTCAAATATGCCCCTAAACTATTTGAAAAGGTTTAGATATACCCTCCGTTTAAAGTTTGGTTCATTTATACCCTCGCCGTCCAACTTTTGGTCTACATATTCCCTTTTGGGCGTTTGTTGGCCAACTCGGAATATACAACTCATTTTACTTTTATTTAAATGCCAAATGGATTTTCCACGTCATTTTTATGTATTATCACTTGACATTTATATTCAAGGGAAAAGGGTCAAATATGTCCCTAAACTATTCGAAAGGTCTAGATATACCCCCGTTTAAAGTTTGGTCAATTTATACCCTCGCATCTAAACTTTTGGTTTACATATGTCCTTATGGGTGTTAGTTGGTCAATTCGAAATATCCAACTCATTTTACTTTTCTTTAAATGCCAAATGGATTTTCCACATCATTTTAATATATTATTACTTGACATTTATATTAAAAGAGAAAGGGGTCTTTTATGCCCCTAACTATCCGACCTAATTTTAAAATACATATACGACCCGTCTTTTAAATAATCTATACAACCCGACCTTTTTTTTTAAATACCCTATATGGGTCGGATTAGGACATAATTGAACCATTTAAATGGCGAACACTATCGTGCTTTGATTGGAACCGCCGAGAAATCAATGACACGACAACTAAAGGAAAAGGAAGTCGAGGTTTGAAAAGTGTTTTGGCACAACGCAGAGCTGGAGGCGCAAACCTAGCAGGCAAGGGCTAGAGCAGAGGAATTCACCGCAACAACATTACAGACACTACTGCAAGCTGCAGCAGGCGATGATGATGTAAATAACAAAATAATTCACACATATATGAGTCGGATTAGGGGCATAATTGAACCATTTAAAAGACGGTCGTATATATGTTTTAAAATTGGGTCGGATAGTTAGGGCATAAGTGACCCCTTTCTCTTTTAATATAAATGGCAAGTGATAATATATATAAATGATGTGAAACCCCATTTGGCATTTAAAGAAAAGTAAAATGAGTTGGATATTTCGAGTTGACCAACTAAAACCCATAAGGGCATATGTAGATCAAAAGTTGGACGCGAGGGTATAAATGGACCAAACTTTAAACGGGGTATATCTAGACCTTTCGAATAGTTTAGAGGCAT
Source organism: Solanum lycopersicum (assembly GCF_036512215.1). Lineage (NCBI taxonomy): Eukaryota > Viridiplantae > Streptophyta > Magnoliopsida > Solanales > Solanaceae > Solanum > Solanum lycopersicum. The sequence continues at coordinate 44,024,327 of NC_090803.1, forward strand.
ATTTGACCCTTTTTCCTTGAATATAAATGTCAATTGATGATACATAAAAATGACGTGAAAAATCTATTTGGCATTTAAATAAAAGTAAAATGAGTTGGATATTCCGAGTTGGTCAACTAACGCCCAAAAGGGCATTGTAGACCAAAAGTTGGACGGCGAGGGTATAAATGGACCAAACTTTAAACGGAGGGTATATCTAAACCTTTTCAAATAGTTTAGGGGCATATTTGACCCTTTTCCCTATATAAATATATGTCCACAAAGAAATGAGCAATCCACTATATAAATATGAGAGTACAAAATATAGAATAAACATCAACCAATTTATTCGGAATATGAGGAGGTTCACACAAGTGATAACGCATTACTCGTGTCCCATAAATTCCCCTCCCCCCTCCCAAAAAGAAAAAAAAACGAATTCTCAAAACTCGTAGGATCATGTTGTGGATGTTGATTAAGTTAGAAAGAACGATTCTCTATTTCTAGAACCCTTAACCTTTTCGTATAAGAAATCCTAAACATTTTCCTATAAGAAAAGGACTAGCCAAATATAGAGAAATTATGTTTTCCTTTTAGAAAAAAGAAAACTCATTTATGATAATAAAGTTAGGGCAAATACCCAAAAGAGTTTAAGGAATACAAATTTTGATCTATAGGAATACCAAAGAGTTTATGTGATATTCAATATTCTGATTTTTAGGAATACCCAAGAGTTTATGTGACATTTGATATTTTTATTTTATGACATCCAAGGGTTTATGAAAGATTTGAGATTTTGATATTATGAATATCCAAAAAATTTATGGGATATTTAGGATGTCTCTTCAAGTAAATTGAGTAAATACTCTTTATTTAAGCATAGATTATGATTTAAGATTGAATAGTTTTCAAAAACTCTAACTGAAATTGAATATATCTTGTAGAATCCAATAAATTTCAATGTCTACCATGTCATGGCATTTTTATATTATTTATTTTCGTATTTTGCAAAGTTATAGAACGAAGAGCTAGTTTGGATATATTTATTACTTATGACCTATAAATCAAAAGTCATAAATTAAGATTTTTAATTTATAATTTTAAGTTATTTTGTTATATCAACTCAAAATAAGTGTTTAAAAATATTTCATCTATTCAAATACTACAATATTGTTGAGATTGTCTTATTTCAAGTGATTTTGACTTTTAATATTCGTTTCTACTTTCTATTAGGTTAAAAATATATAAAAATAATCCAAACGTTAAAATTTGAAAATTCTCAAATTATGTCTTTTAGCTTTTAAATTTTAAATTATTTTTAAAAAGTCAATTCAAACACATTAAATATTATTTTGATTGAAAAACACTATATAATATTTTGCTAGTACATATGACGATAAATAGTTAATTTGTTTTATGTAACTCCTAATAATCATATCATGTATTTATATAAAAGAAAATCTTAGGCCCACCTCGTAGCGTCATCACAAACAATAATTTCCTTTTAAATTCATTTATTTTCAAAACTAGTCTTTCTCTTTCATGAAAAGATGTGACTTTAATGAAAATTTGCGACTTTAATGAATAGTTGTGACTTTTTTCAATAGTTGTGACTTTAATGAAGAGTTGCGACTTTTATAAAATTTTGACTTTTATGAAGAGTTGTGACTTGAATGAAGAGTTACAACTTTATGAAATGTTTTGAATTTATGAAAGGTTGTGAACTTTCCGAAAGGTTGAAACTTTTCCAAAGAGTTGTAACCTTTCTAACAACGCATAATAAACAGTTGTTCACACTACTCTTTGTTGTCTATAAATGGAGGACTTCCTCTCATTTTAAAAAACAAAAATTATGATCTACTTCTTTTACTTTCGCAAAATTAAATGTTCGTGTACTTTCCTCCTATTGATCGACTTACTGACACCACTATTTTAGTATCAATAAGTTGGTAAATAAAACGTTTCATCCTTAGAGGAAGTAATTATTTAAACCTCTAGTATTTGATGAGAATAGTTTTCTCAAGGGGAAATTATTCATCCTGTAGACTCGATTTATTCTTTTCAATTTCATTCTATTTTTACATATCCTGGTATATCTTTTTACACTCATTAATTTAGGCTTATGATATAAAAAAAATTTGAGTACGTGCTTTAAAGTCTGTTGTTTATGTTTGTGCAAAGTTATTGTCTTTGGTTATATAGAACATACACACATATAGTACGTATATTCATTGCGCAGAAAATAATTATTGTACTCGATTTCAAGAATTCATATTTTGATATTCTATATTAAATTCTATAAATTAAAAGTACTATGTATGAGCTTACATATTATCTATTTTTATATAAATGTGAAATTTCTCACTTATCAATCGAAGAAATTCATTATGCAAGTTCAGAAGTTATAATTGTTTTCATGTTCAAGCGTAATTTTTTTTTAAAAAAATATGTTAACATTTTGAATTTTCTCCTAAGAGGTATATCATAATTGAATAATTTATGCAACTTAAATGTTTTCTTTTATTACGAAATGCCTATGTTTATATATTTTTATTTTCTTATTTATTTTATTTTAATTTCGATTAAAGAACAAATGAATTAATTATTTCTTGAGTAATTCATTAATTAGAGATTCTTGAGTTATGTGATAATGACATATAATCAAATATATGTTGAAATATTGCTAATATTATTTTTAAGTACCTATTTTTTCATTATTTTTAATATAAGGATATAAGCAAAAAAATTAATTATAAATTCAATGTTATTATTATTTATTATCACTCAAAACGCGAAGTTTATTTGCAAAGTATTGTTGGAAAGTATTGGAATTCACAACTATTATCATAATTTGAGGTGCATTTTATTACATTATCTTAAATAATAATTCCCTTGAGCCTTGATGGAAGTGTATCTCGCATCATTCAATAATCTTTAAGTTATAAACACAAAATCTGTGGGGGGGGGGGGGGGGGGAGGGGGGGATACTACAAAATCTAGCACCACAAAATGTCGGAAGAAGAGTTCATAATTTTTTAATCTCTTCCATAGAAATTAAAGACATAATGAACCTATATAGATAAAATATACCGTAATACATACATATACCATTTAATTTGAGTTCAAATCACTTTTATATTCTTAAATTTTCGATGTGCACAATTAGATTGTTAAGCTTATATAAAACTGAACAAATAGACACACATGTCCTACATTGCATCCTACATGTAATTTTTTATCCTATGTGTATTGTGTCACGTAGGACTCATGTGTCTACTTGTTCAATTTATACAAATTTAAGTATCTATTTATTCATACCAAAATTAAAGAGCACATTAATATATTATGCCAGTAAAATAAGAAAATGACGGATGGTTCCAATGGTAAGAAGAAACTGTTTTTGTAAAGACCACTAAAAACGCCGCGTACTATTCACGAAAATTGTAATACGTACTATGTAGTAAAATCCCCTACCTTGAGTAGTACTTGCAGCATCTTGTCGCTATCTCGTAATGATGCATATTAATAGAGAATATAATTTATCTGTTTTCAGCCAAAAAATAAATAGAAAAAAGGCAAAATTTAGTACTAATATATTAAAGGGAGAGTTGAGCTCTCTGTTTAACTTTAAGATTTTACTTGTCTGCAGCATTTGCGTGTATATATATAAGCTCTTGGTTATTATATATTTCTTTTGATAATCACGCAAAATAAAATTGTTATGACAATTATTATTATCTGTCCTTTAAGTTAAGTAGCTACGATAAGAATATTTTAGATATTTAACAGGGTTTGTGTGATAAAGCCTTTCTAACATTATGGATAAAAAGATAGAACAAGTTGATTTATTTGCTTAATGAGGCTTATTTTCCTCAATTATTTCTCTTGGCTTTTGGATTGTACAGGTGAAGTTTTATGGGCCAAGAACTCCCTTGTCAAACGTGATCGGAGAAACTTCAAAAAATGAGTATAGTTTGGGCTTGTGAATAAATGATTACAGTTTGAGCTTATGAATTATAGCTACATGTTGAGGGAGGAGAGAGGCAAACGAGATTAGGAGGGGAGGAGAGAAGCGAGTGAGATCTAAGATATAGAGGAGAGTGGGGTTGATTACATGTTGTAGTTGTTATATCATGTTGTATCACTAATACAAATGATATTTTTGATTTGTATCAAAGTGAATACAATTGTATTAAAAACTAATGCACTTAGCTATCTATTAGGAGGAGAGAGGCGAGCGAAATCGAGGGAGGGATGAATACATTTGTATTTATTGTATCACAAATACAATTGATACAAAATATAAATACAATTGATATAAAATACAAATATAATTATCTGAATACAATGATTTGTATCATAGATCGAATATAATTGTATCAATCGTATTTACAATCACAATTTGTAGTGATGAATACAATTATCATGATACAATTGATACAAGATTGTATTCAGTTGATACTTAATACTCAATTTGTCCCAATTTATGTCAAACAATTTAAGATTGGCCCGCAATTTATGCATGAAATTTTCAATTTTTTAAAAATGAAATTTATGTATTTACAAACTAAGTAAAAAAGTATTATAAGCCATAATAATTGGAAAATATTTGAAAAGTGTATCTACGGTCAAAGATAAACTTAGTTGAATATCGAATTTGAAGGATCAATAAATTGAAAAAAAGGGAGTACAAAATACAATTGATATGAAATACAAATGCATTTGATACATAACACAAAATTCAATTGTTATATTTTTGTGGAATGTTTTTGGGGCTGCAATTGTTTGGGCTGGACAGAGAGAGAGGGGGGTGGGGGTGCAGTGTGAGGAGAGAGGCAAGAGGAGAAAAAGACTCCTATAAAAACCTATATATAATTAGAAAATGTAATTTTTTATCTTGTTGTGATCCACACCCCATTCCCCCTTTATTTTTATGAGATTACTCTAAGGGATTGCCTATACCAAATAGTTTTGGGATAAAATTATAGTGACGCTTAATTTGTTTGGTGGGCATGTGCAAAATAACTTATCCCAAAATTAATAATTAATACTGAGATAAATTATTACTATCTTCAGATGGTATAATAATATATCATAATGCTCAATGTCCGTGATTTTTCATTTGGTCCAAGGGTTTTGGACGCCAAAGTATGAAAAAGATGATAATAATAATTAATGTGGTTTGGTCATATTTCAGTTTATTTCTGCTGCCACAACAAATTATTTATATCATAATTAATTAACTTCTAATCCAAACAACTTAATACTGATACAACTTAAATAAACTTGAAGAAACTACTTAGATTTGGACTTTGGTTTTCAGAGTGGAGTACAAAAAATCCATAAGAATTCATACATAAAAAAAATTAAGCTAATTAAGGTGACTCTTTTGTTCCTAATAAAGAGAAACAACCCAAATTCCTACAAAGCTAACAGTAAAGAAGAAACAAAAACAAAAGCAAATAAATTTGAATTGTCTGGAAAGTTAACTGAAGCTCTACCAAAAAAATATACAAGTACCTGAATAAGATAAGAGGTATTTTTTAAATCAAACAACTTATTTTAGAAAGTATATATTTAGTACAACAAACCAGTCAGTAAAAAATAATACTAGAATAACTAATCACAACATAACTTTATCGCATCATAACTACTCAAACCAAACGACGCCTATGTTGTTGTTGCCATAATGTAATAAAACTATTCAAATGTTTGACAGAAAAAATCTATCAATTCTAGCTAAAAACATAAGGACATGCAATGTGAAAATTAGTTGGGCTAGTCGAATATGACTCCCAAAAAAAAAATGAGTCAATAACACTCGAATTTTTTTTTAGAAAAAGAAACTAGAATATTAACTCAGCTATTTCAAATGTAGAAAAAAAAACTAATTACACTCAATAAACTACTAATTAACTAATTATTTGAGCATATGAGCATACCAAACTATGTAATAAGAGCTAACTGATTATTTGAGCATATGAACATACCAAACTATGTAATAAGAGCTAACTGATTATTTGAGCATATGAACATACCAAACTATGTAATAAGAGCTAACTGATTATTTGAGCATATGAACATACCAAACTATGTAATAAGAGCTAACTAATTATTTGAGCATATGAACATACCAAACTATGTAATAAGAGCTAACTGATTATTTGAGCATATGAACATACCAAACCATGTAATAAGAGCTAACTCATTATTTGAGCATATGAACTTACCAGACTATGTAATAAGATCTAAATAACATTTCCCCTACTATATCATCAAAATATTTAATGAAATCACATGGTTTGCTAAGCTTTATGAACAAATATGGACAAGAAATACTCCGTACAATCGTTATAGTTGCCTTAGCATTATATGATACAATAGTGAGGGAGAGAAGAGTAGGAGGTAGGGAGCCCCATTATAGACGCTTGTGCATGTCCAACATGTATGCAAAGAATGAACCTACAACAATAGTAAACATACTGACAAGACAAGTGATCAATTATCATGCTGCAGCAGATTTCTTATCCTCGTCGTCGTAGATATTCAAAGCCTGAAGTAACTTTGACCATGACTCTGGAATTCCTCCAGGGAGATCAAACTCCAACAGCTTACCTCGCTGGCGGTAAAAGTCCTCTACTGGTTTGCTCTGCAGGAACAACATAATACCTAAGCAGTTAGTATGTTACAACAACATAGCTAGTGTAAGTCTGGAGAGGGTAGGATATACGTAGACTTTATCCCTATCTTTGTGGGCAAGCATTTAGGAAAGTAAATTATGAATGTGGTCACAGTAGCTAACTGAGAATTAAGTTTGTACCATCTCGTCCTAAAAAACAAATGAGGATCTGGGGTCTGGGGAGAAAAAACACAGTTACAGGAAATACAACAATAGGTTAGTAACCACTGCACAAAAGAAATGCACATATTGACAAAAGAAGCCACTTTGGAAGGATCAGATGCAATAGCAACTCTAGGGCAATCCAACCAATCAACTATACTTCAACCCCAAACTAGTCGAGACAGGCTAAATAGAGGACAGGAGGAAAAAAAACTAAAGGGTTATAGAGTATCTCAATGCCACTTTTGACTGTATACAGATGACAAAAACAGTGATTATCTTCCGATTTGACGTACTACAAGAAAACACAAAAATTTGGGTAAATGATTTGATGATCTGCTTGTAAAACACATCATAAGTGCTCAGAATTATCAATTCTTGAGTTGTGAATGGCACAGATTTTTGTTGTCTACGGAAGTGTGAAGAAGTTGTAACGTAGGAATGGGGTATACTCACCAGTCAAGTACATGAAGAGAACGCTTGCACAAAGCGAGAAACAATAAATAAGAGAAAAGTAGATCATACCATTTCATGGTAGATGCGGAGGCGTTCCTTCACAACATTTTCAGTGTCATCAGACCGTGTAATAAGTTTGGTTTCACAATGCGGAGGAGGGAGAAGGGGAGGCATGTACATTCTAGTTTCTCCATCATCACCCTTCATATCAATGCACGCAACATTATAATTGCCTCCACACTCACTACAAGTCCTTCTTCCTAAGCACTTGGCAATCAACGCATCTTCCCGAAGCTTCAGATTAATCACCAAGTCAATGTCTGTCACTCCCTCTAAGATTTCCTAAATAACCAAATAACACATATGACAGGATCAGAGAAAATGCCGTCTATATCTAGTTAAAGGAGGAAAAAAAATTATTAATTTCAGTGCACAAAGCAGCTTAGCCACTATCAGGGAGCAGTACTTACACTGTTGATAATTCACTGCTTGGACCTGTACACATATCAGATCTGTTTCATCTCTAGATCCAATTATAGGGGAAATAAAATTCCAAATATAGGAACCAAGGACTGCAGAGTTTCAATTATAGTAAAAGTTTTGCTTGGCATAAAACAAAAAGTTATACAACAGAGAGTAAGGTGAACCCACCAAAGTCAGATATAGGAACCAAGGACTGCAGAGTTTCAATTATAGTAAAAGTTTTGCTTGGCATAAAACAAAAAGTTATACAACAGAGAGTAAGGTGAACCCACCAAAGTCAGATATATAAATAATTTAGCCTTCAAACATAAGACCATAAGCTTCAGCGTTTGCCCATGGATTCTAATTTGTTACCAGAACTTAGTAATCATATGAGTTATTCTGATGGCAACAAAAGATATGACCAGACCAGCCAAATTCAGGGAGCAAGGGTCCACGTCTTAGTATCAAAAAGTAGAAGAGACTGAGAATACAGGTCCATGACACCACATGAAACAGACTTTTACTACACCGTAGGGAGCAAGAAGCAGACATAGCCGGGAAAGAAAGGCAGGGGAATGCTTGTGTTGGAAACTTTTGGTCCCAAGAACAAGGGAAACAAAGATGATCCTCTATACTGGTGGAGACACTCCTGCAAGCAGCCCTAGACCCTAGTACAGGAAACCTTTTTTCACTAGTGAATACTGAAGACATCAATGTCCTGACTTTGCATAAAGCATTGCCAAAAGATAACTGGCCGTACCTCTACTTTACAGCCTCCTGAAGTTTCAGTAAATTATTACATTGATCTTCATCAGTGTTCAATTTTTGCCCTTCAGATAATCGATTCAAACATTGTGCATCAACCAAAAAACAATCATCAGGAGAGCATGAGGATCCTCTCCTTAGGATACACAACTAAGGGATATCAGCATTAATGTTACCAACAGTTTCTCCCTACCCTTGGGGGAAGAGGATACTCATGTTCCTTACTTCCTTCCATATTACCTTTTTGAACAAAAGGAGTAGGGTTAAACAAAAATGTAAGATCCTTACATTGGGAGGAAGATCATGGATGCAATCTTAATTGCCACTGAGTGCAGGGGAAACAGACGAAGAAGCCTAAATCCAGGTATCTTATTCAAACTACATATCCACTAAACATATATCACTTGAACTGGAGCTCCTTCATCCATATGCTTCAAAGAATGGGGTTTGGCACAAGATGGATTGTGTGGACTAAACATCTAAGTTGCTCAGACTCGGGTGCGGGTGTACAAGTGTGGATCTAGAGGTCGGATCCTTCATGATCTAATTTTTAAGATTCCCGGATAGGATCCATGTATGATACGGTGCAGGGAGTCGCCTAAAATAATTAAAATATCTAAAAATAAAGTTATAAAGACCAGATTATGACATATTATGTAGAGAACTTGAGGAGAATCCCGGAAGGAGATTAAAGGAAAAGGAGTGAAATAGAAACTTCCATATAAAAGGTATTCCATTTCCTTCAATTTCACCTTAGCTTTTGTATTGATTATAGGAATAATTAAAATTGTCCAGACTTTCCCCAACGATTTTGGTCAAAGTACCAAAAATCCGTTTACCAAATCGGACAAGGATCCCACACCCATGTCGTGTCGACATGGGTGAGGCACCAAAAGTGAAGAGTCCGAGCAGCTTAGCCAATCATTATATCAGCACAGTGATATTCTCAGTTTTGAACAACAGGACTCAAAATGGTTTTGAAAAGAGATAGAAAATTGTCTCTGCTTGCATTTGGTGGACAGTCTGGGAGGAAAGGAAAAGGAGATGTTTTGAAGACAAGCAGAGCAACTTACAGGGCTTTAAGATGATCTGCCTCGCTTTTTTTATTGTTGGTGTAAACAGAATCTAATAGCTCAAACAGAAGAGATTTTTGATGTTTTAGACTACTTATAGGAGCAACTGATAGATGGCACATGTTGTAAGTTTTTGAAGGGAGCTACACTTTTTGATGTAGGTTACAAGATTTGCAATCCTACATTAGGCAGTAAGTTGACTACATCCTCTAATAGTTCATCTTTCTGACATATGATAAATTGATCCCCTGCCATTATTGGCAGCTTCCACAAATTTAGAAATTGGTCAAATCCCATAAACATTGGTGAAGCAATCAATAATACAATAAACATAACATCACATAAAACAATCCACAAACAAAATATTGATTAAGAACCAATAGAAAGATGCTTCTAATCAAAAGATTCTACCAAATAAAGAAGTTAAGCTTCTAATGAAAAGATTATACCAAATAAAGAAGTTAAGCTTCTAATTAAAAGATTCTACCAAATAAAGAAGTTAAGCTTCTAATTAAAACAGAGGAACATATAACAGCCACAACAGTCCAAGAAAACCCTAAAGTTGTGACTGTTAAAATCACAAACACAATACGTTGAAATACATCACATGAGCCTTTTGTAACTAAAGTATCCACAATTGTATGGCCATTAAAGCTAAAACCCAAGCAAGGGCATTCAGTTCTTAGATTGTACTTTCCCTGTGGTCTCATACTAGTCATATAAAGGTAGAGAAGCAGATAATAAAACCATGCCTCAAAGACTGTCCAAGAGAATTAGAATGTATACTCAACATTGTTTCTCTAGTTAGCAAAATTTACAGCTGATGCTCATAGAGGAGTAGCGACACAACATTTTATGCCAGTCAAACAATCAAAGCATGTACATGATGTGATGCTCCATTAAGTAGAGGCAATTGTGGATGATATCTGAGAGCTAAGTAAAGCCGTTTAACAAGGTACATCTGAGAAAAGGTTAATGTTAGTAAAGACTACGCAGCAATGAAAAACCTAGCGAGGACATAATTTAGAAATTTCAAGGCCATTACTTGCATTGACATACAAAAAAATGACAAGCAATATCAAATGTTTCTAGTGGCAATTGAAGAGAACATATAAGACAATGTACATGGCTGTTCAAACATGCCTCAAATTTTGAAACTAATTGTAAAAAGTTGAAGAATGGTTAACCGTGGTCAATGTTTAACAAGGTCTCTCCCAATCATCAGGTGTCACTAGAAGAAATCAAGAAACAACTAATATGACACACTTAGGCCAGATCTTTGCTCTTGTTAGCTCAGACATTTTCCCTTATCTACATATGAACATAAGAATTGGCTAATATATCTGATGAACATATTATGCAGTTCAGAGTTTTGCTCTTTGCAGAAACTTTGATGTATCATACAAATAAAATGCATCTCATGTAAGATGAAGTATATCTACTCTAGTTAGGATCTTATCACCTCAACTAAGAGCTTAATTCACAGACCGCACAATCTATTGAGAGAATCATATCGAGCTTTGCTGTTGATTTCAACCTTTTGTACTTTATTCATTCATTTCGTTCAACAGCATATTCAACTTTTCTTGAGCAAGCGGCATTCCAATTGCAGGTCCAGCTATAAGCCCATAACCGTTAACCTGTTATAATAATGCATCCCTGCTAGTTGTGAAACAGTCCTCAAGTACTGACATTAGAACGTTAATAAATTATCTTGCTAGGTTATATCCATAGCAAGCCCCTGCGTGCCAGATGCCAGACTGTGAAAGAAAATATTGGCCTATTAAAGTAGATAGATGCACAAGATGAAGTCCCAGTCAACAGGTGCAACCGTCAAATAAAATAATACACACATGTAAGAAACATGACAATAGCACATGAATACACAGATATCTGTGTGTGTATGCACATTTATATGTAAGTATTTCTTTAGATTCGTAAGCTATTCCCTAGAAAAAACATGGGAAGTATTTATTCAGAAGCGCAACAATCAATCTAGACATAGGAAATCCATTATACAAACAACTGCTTACCGCCTGCCGTATAGTTCGAGGAAATCCATCAAGAATAAATCCTGTTTCACCCTTTGCTTCTCCAGCTTCAAGACGCTTAGATAGCAAATCTATTACAATTTCGTCTGAAATTAATTGCCCTTGGCTAACAATATCCACAAGCTGCAACAGAAGGCACAAAGTAAGTTCAGAAAAGAAATTAGTAGAACGACTTTAGGGGGGGAAAAGGCACAGTGGAGTAAATGAAGGGCATAATCAATAAAGAAGATATATACAAATTCATATTTTCACATCTAAGCTTAAGAATTAGACTCTTTTTTCTTTTTTTAACAATATCATCACTGCCTCTAAGAAATAGACTTTCCTTCAACTTATCAAAGAAACAATTATTTTATTAAAATACAGTTTAAAAGGCACTACAGCAGAAATATGAACACATAAGTATTTAATAGAAATTAAGATGGATGGATAAATGATATTAGAAATAATCATATCTGACAAAGATGCAAGTAGCACATATCGAGGAGACAACGAGAGAAAAACGCATAATGGTCAAATCATGTTGTATGTACTTAAAATTGTGCTGATTGTTCGCATAACACTATCATGATTCAAGGCATTACAGAGATCGAGCTATCCCACATGGAACAAAGTTGTCTCAAAATACCTTCAATCTCCTCAAATCTATGTGGTTTTGTCAAAGAGCACATACAATGGAAGCAAAGATCCATATAGGCAATACCAACTAGTTAGAATTAAGATTAACTGGTTATTGGTACTTACCTTTGGTCCAGTGTCTGCCAATATGCTTTTTTAGTTTGGTTAAAATTTACATTTTGGTGTAGGAACAAGTGTGATAATTGAAATTTAGAGAATCTCTAGTCTTGGAAATCTACTAGGTACTTTAAAATAAAATTACTGAGCAATGAAATAATGGACCCAAAAGAAAGAATAGAACCAACTCATGTCTCCTATATATGAAGGACAAAAAAGGGAACCAAGTCACGTCTCGCATACTACTAGTTTAGGGTTGAATCATCATAATTTTTATTGTAGTACTGGTAACTTTTTTTCAGGAGAACTTCATGTGAAAGCAACAAGATATCCAGAAAAAAAGATTTTTCTAGTTTTTATTTACTGTCCAAATAAGATACAAAAGTATTAACTACGCAAACATTAAGAACTTTCCAAATGATAATTCTTTTTTAAACATACTCCTAAAATGGTTGCATTGTCCAAAGTCGGGAAGATCAATCTTAAAGTCATTGAAATAAGCTTACATTGACTTTTAAGAAAGAGAATCTTTTTATATGGTAAAAGACCTAATATATACATCTAAAAGTGAGAATACCATATTCATCTCTCACAACATTGATAAATGTATCTCTCACACCACTAATGCAAGCATACTTACAAATACTTCCCCTATTATTTAGCTATTGCATAACTTTATAAGATGCTATAAGAGTTGTTGCAGCATTTTCATTGACTCATGGGTACAGTATTATTACATAAAGCATTTGTATGGAACTGTATTTATAAAGTGTCAGTCGAACAAATCAAATGACTAGGGTAACAGCAAATCTCCAACTTATCCCTTACTTGGTCAGTCATTTGGAACCCTTTAAGTGTATCATGGTCCTTGTATTAAAAGATCAGCCATTTGTAATCTTCAGTTGACTACTGTATCTACACATGCAGACATAAATCAAATCCAGTAGATGTTTGCATCTGGAGTGGAGGAAAATGATATCCCTTAGGAAATGATTGTCTTGATCAATTTCTAGTGCTTGGTAATGTGCAAAAGTAGGTGACATATGCATAGCAATCGCACAGAAGTAGGATAAGCTATGAGATTAGTAGTTTCGTAATATATTTAGATACTAAAAAGAAAATAAATTGTAGATTAATAGAAGTAAAATTGGATAAGATTTGAGATAGCTGAAAAAAGAAAATGACTTACATTTGCAAGATTTTACAAAGATACGAAAATCTGTGGAAATAGACAAAAGATGGGAACTTTACCACCATTCCATCCCATAAATTTCAAAGATACACACAATTTAATAGAACCCCCAGAATCACTTGGAGCACAAATTTTCAAGATTTTACCAAAAATATGGAAATCCGTGGGAACTAGGCAAAAGATGGAACTTTACCATTCCATCACATAAATTTCAAATATACAAACCCCAGAATTACTTAGAGTAAACATTTCAAGATTTCACAAACATATGAAAATCCGAGGGAACTAGGCAAAAGATCACATAAATTTCACAGCTACACATAATAATTTAATAGAAACCCAAAACAATTCAAAAAGCAAAAAGGGCACAACCTTTGAGGCAAGAGGACCATGAGAGGATAATTGTTGACGGACGAGATCACCAGTAGCTATGTGGGGTACGCCAAGAAGCTTAGAAAGTCGAGCTGCATAAGTCCCTTTTCCGACACCAGGGCAACCCAGGAATACCCACTGAATATTTCTGCCCTTAGGCTCCGATGTAGGTAATTTTTCAGAAAAAGCCCGGCTAAAATTGGTGGGTCTACATCTCCATGTTCTTACCACTGCACGGGTCCAAACCACCATAGTTAATCAATGGATCTTTACCCTTTTGTGAGATTAATGATTGAATTGAATTGAAGTAAGAGTGATTGAGGAAAGGAAAAGAGGAAAATGAAAGAGGAGGGTGGGGAAAAGGAAAAGGGAAAATGGGGGTTTGACAATGCCGACCATGAAAGATGTCAGCAAGCATAATGGGTTTCAACACAGCACCGAGAGGACTGGGGATCTATGTCTTCCAACTATACTCAATACAATAATGTACTCCTGCTTTAGGGCCTATATGGTGATGGGCTAGTAGCATACACAGTTAAATTTTTACGGGGCAACTTTCACGTATAATAAATATAAATATATATTTATATGTTATAATAAAGTTTGTATAATTTTCTTTCATGATAAATATGCTATGACTACCCTATTTCATTGTACATATATACAAAAGAAATATTTGTATAATTTGCTAGCTCCTCTTTCTTATTCGTATAATTTCACAAGCAGGTCATTTGTATAAATGACTGTCAGTTTCTCATTTGTATAAATTGTTGGCATTCTCTCAATTCAATTTCATAAAATTTGAATTTATATACAATCAAATTGAAATAAAATATTTGTATATCAAATATCACTTTCTCTCTCTTACTTTATACAAATATAAATTATACATTGTATGTTGTATAATCTGTGTTTGTATAAATCGAGAAAGAGAGAAAGACAAAAGAGAACTGAATAGGGGAACATTTGTATTGTATAATTATAAGTGTAAAGGAGAAAGATATATGTATTTGCATGTGTATGTACATTTTTCTCTCACTTTATACAAATAGAAACGCAACTTATACATTTCTGATGGTATAAAGCGAGAGAGGCAGCGACAGAGGGAGCGAGCGACAAGGAAGGGTGGCGAACGAGGGTTTGAGGGAGAGAGACGACTGACAAATGGTTTGCTACAGGGCACAATTAAATCAAAGTGTGATTGTACCATTTAATTTAAATTCATAGTTTGTCATTATATATAATTTTTTCATTTTTATAATATCTTGATTACTATATTAGTTTCGCGACATGTGCATTGTACGTGTATCATTTCATATAATATAGGATGTTGAAAATAAAATTAATATTATCATATTAAAGTTTTTTAGTAAATAATTATAATTGGAAAAAATATTGGACAAGTTCTTTTAAATGATTAACATATTATCGTAGAGTTAATTATTTTTTCATTTTTAGAACAAAATGACCCGTTATTGTTGAAACATCTGAAAAACATTCAAAATTTAAATATGGGGAGAAAGCGACATTTCTTTAGTAGTACTCTCTTCATTCCATATTAAGTTAATTTTTGAGGCATTTTTAATTTTTTAAAATTAACTTAAGTGTTCAGTAGAGCTGTCAATATGGGCTAGGCCCGTTGGGCCGGCCTGGCCTAACCCGGGATTTAATAAGGTTGGGCTAAGATTTTTGGAGACCATTTAAGAAAAGGGCTTTTTAGACCGGCCTGAATAAGCCTGTTGATTTGATGGGCTTGAGAAATATATGTAGGGCCGGCCCACGGGCCAATAATAATTAATTAGAAAATATAATATAATGTTAAAATTTAAAATTAAAGAGAGTCCAAATTTCAAAATAATTAGGTTAATATTTTTATTTATATATTTATACTTTTACTTGAAAAAAAAACTTAATAAATAGGTTTAAAGAATGGTTACAAGTAAATGAAAATAAGGGAGGTAGACGTAATATCGTAAACTAAAGAGGAGGTGAGTGTTATAGAGCGAAACATGGAGGTCTATGAAATTATCCCTAATAAATATTATAAAAATAATTTTGTTTTGATTTGATTAACAAATACTAACATTAACATCATGTAATATTGTTTTGTCGATATTTATGATAATATTTTAAATTATAATTTAAAATTTAATTTAATAATTATAGAAAAATATAATTTTTTTAAAAAAGTGGGCTGGCCCGTCAAGCCTGTAGCCCACGTACTTGTGATTGGGCTGATCATTTTCTGGCCCACGCCAAAAATGGGCTAGCCCGACCTGACCCGTAAAATGTCAAAGCTTGTATGGGTTAGCCCGGATAGGGTGGGCTAGCCCATATTGATAGCTCTACTGTTCAGTTTTAAAGACTGTTTTTAGAGTGTTTTTCCAAATTTTACCATTCATTTGTTACTATTGGAATTAATGATTAATTAATATTTAGTTATTTTAAGGGAAAATACATATAAAAAAATGCTTAACTTGGTCCGAAAATTCACTTTAGTACTTAAACTACACGGGCATTTAAATATCCTCCTTAATATCTTTGAAATGAATTAAAAACCACCATGATACTATTATCTCACTCTCATTTACCATATCATAGTCATGTAAGTGCCACAACAACGCCAAATCAGCACCACATTATTAATTATTTTCATCATTTTTCTTTAACACTTATTATAATTAATTAACAATGATTAACTAATAAAAGTACATTTTCTAAAATTAAAATTAAAAATGTTGACCCATTTTTATTTTATCCCATACCCAGCCCCCACCCACCCCTCACTTCTTTCTTCTTCCTTCTTCACCATTTCTAACTCTTCAATGTTCATTTTCCCCTCTCCATATTTTCAACTACGTCCACCATCTGAACTCTTTCATCGTAATTCTCAAATCACCGCCGAAACTCTATTACTAGATCCTCGAAAACACAACAAACAACCGAATCACCACTTCACCATCACTTTCTTCCTTAAAACACCAACATATATCAATAGTTCAACTATGAATAACAAAAATAAAGCGGAAGCTCCAAAACTTATTAAGTAACCAATTAAATAAGCTTGTAAAGTTTAACACTTATTATCCCCTAAATCTGAAAGTTATCACATCAAAGACATCTATTCTCAAATTACCAAGTCTAATAGTATTTAAGAAACAAACATAAGCAAAAAAAAAAAATGATTCATGACCGAAATTCAAAGACATCAAGACGTGAAATAGAGAATCTAGCACGAGCTAGAAATAATAACTCACCCTGAACTCTAATGTGCTGGAGACTGGCTAGAGCTGAGGGCGAGTCGAAGTCGATGGTACATTTGTTGCACTCCACAAAAGAACAAAGAAGAAAATACAAGTAGGGGTTAATACAAGGAACACGTACTGAGTAGGTATCATCGGCCAACTCAAAATAGAAACCAATATATATTGAATAATAATATAAAATCAACTACAATATTTAACAGGTGGCAAGCAACAAACACATGAACCAGTAACAATAACACCATAGTAGGTACATCGTCAATCACAATGTCAAGCACACATATGAGGACTCATGCCTCCACACCATACTCATTTGGAAAACGGGTTCTTTGAGATTGAGTATATTAAGTTAATTTAAGATTCTTTTTCTTTAATGCTATTGTGTTGGAACGTGACACTCTGATCCAATAATATCGTGTCAGAACATGACACTTTGATCCAATTATCTCATTATTTTATTTTATCAAGCCTACTTTATTCAAGGCGTCATTTTAATAGAGAGAGTTCAAGATTAGAAATTTAACAGTCTCAGAATTTTAGGCCAAACCACACTACCAAGACAAACAACAATACAATCAAGTACATAGGAAACTTCACATTATCACTCAATACATATTAATCGCTATTGAGAGTTTATCTATCAAATAGAAATAAACCATAACCTACCTCCACCGAAGAATCGAAGTCAAGCAACTACTTCTCAAATGCCTTTCCTTTCCTTATTGCCTCCGAACCCTTCCAATCTATCAAGTATATATATACGTAACTTGTAAGTTAACGAGTCACTAAACACTCAATTTATTCTATGTTTAACCTAGACCCAAAAACCCACCTAATTATACAATTAATTTTCTAAAGTTCAAACCGAAGGATAATTCTCCATTCTCCAATTATCATAACTTTGAATGAAGTATAAATAATTTAATACACCTAATATATATTACCTATCTCAATATATCAAACTTTAGTTTATTAATTAATAATAATAATAATAAGTTATAATATCCCAACTAAAGCCACTGGTGTCGAAACCAGTGGCAGTCCTCATATGTACATGTATACGAACATTTTTATATTAATTCTTAGGCAACATTAGGTACAGTAATGCCATCCTTTATTCTCCCTGCTTCATTCTCTATTAATTATAATTATGAACTAAGAGGCATAGTATCGGTCCACATACATAACACCTGTAACTTTAATTTTTATTCTTTTTCAAATTAACAATCTAATTTAATATTAACATATGTATCTCTTTTTCTTTAATGATTCAGGCAACCTTATTATAATAATAACAAAAATCAATTCTTGTACTATCGATTCCAACCCAACAATTTCAATAGTAGTAATTCTCATCCTACCATTAATTATGAGCATAAAAAATTCCCGAATGTTGTTGTTTTATTATCCTAATTCCTATATAACCAATTATAAAAAATAGTAAAAGTGACCCACTATTTATTTTAATATTATTTTTTTAATCAATAACTAAATAAATTAGTAAAATCATTCCACTAATTTCATAATGATAATTATAAATAGTCCAAAATACCATTTAAAGTCTATAAAAAAAATTTATGAAATAAAAAGCTCAAATACTCAAAACAACCAAAATGATTAGTAGCGTGAACTACTCTTACCAATTTGCAAATCAAATGACAATATATGATTTATTAATTTAGTTACTTTTGCATGCCTAATTATCATATTATAAATATTTTTGTAAAGAGAATGAAAGTAGTAAAAATAAAGCATATTCAAGAAACATAATGATATAATATTAGTTCAGAATTAAGAAAGGATCAAATCTAAATTTAATAAGAGCTAGTTGTAGAAGAAATTGTAAAGACTTTTTCAATTTTTTTGAAAATATGACTCTTGAGTTTTTCTCGTTATATGGTTAATTTGTAAGGTAATAAGCACCTAAAATAGGATAAAATAAATAAATAAATAACATAACTTAAAATAAATAAAAAAAACAAAATTGAGAAAAGCACCAGACATTATGGGCATAAACTTTAGTTTTATTTAAAACATTTACGGAATAATTTGTAACATAAATTCTTAAATTTTTTATGTTAAAGAATAAAAAAGTTCTAGAGATGTAAATAAGACAAAGAAAAGAATTGAAAAAATAGTTGAGTATAAAATTATGAATCATGACCCAATTGATGTCTCACTTTACCTAATTTACAATATATATGTAAAGATATTTATGGATACAAAGAAAGCTACTAAATTACCAATAATAAAAATGAGATATTAGAGTATGAATCTTACTCATAACTTATGTCTTGTCATTTCACATTATCAGGGAAGTTCAATAGCATAAATTTTGACAAATCCCACAATATGATCCAACTTAGATAAGGTAAAATGTTTGAACAAAAAAAAAAAATCAAGAATAATTTCAATTAGCTTATGATTTGAGAAATTGAAGTCTAAATAAAGAATGATAATTAAAAGAGAAGTAAGCATTAGTTGTAAACAAACAAAATATCAAGTAAAAGAGAAGTAAGCATTAGTTTTAAACAAACAAAATATCAAAAAAAATTGTGCATGGCCATTATCATTAACTAAAGCAACTAAAATGTCAATACCAAAAATGGGTTATTACTCTATTAATAATCATCAATGTATTGTACTTGCCCATAAAATTTACATTAATATAAAAAGTAAAATAATACATATTGTGATAATCCGCAACATAATATAATATAAATTAGAAAAGATGATATCCTACACATTAATGTGAAATAGTCTGAGATGAAATTCAATTTGTAAAATGAGAAATCAAAAATTTAAAAAAATAACATTAGAATGAAGCAATATAATAAGATAGCATAATAAAATGACAAAACACAATTATACAAATATAATATTTTGTTCCAAATAAATTTAAGAATCTATAAAATAGAAAAGTACCAGTTGAAAAATAGTCATCTAAATGATAATGATAAAATCGTCATGCAAAAAAGCAAAATAATAAAAAAAAAAACAGTCATCTACAAAGACAATGGTGAAAGTATAATACATATATCATTATCAAAATCATATATAATATAATATTAATATTTGTAAAAAAAAAATGATATCTAAAAATTGCCTAAGCAGTCTCATCATAAAGGAAGCAATTAGTGGAAAAAAATATATTTCTGCACGATATAAATAATTGAAAATTTATAGTACTATGAAATGAGATAATGCTTCAACTTCACAATTGATTTTGAAAAAGAAAAAACATTTAATGTCATAAAAGAGTATAAATAATAATCAAAAGAGAACATTTTACCAATAAAATGAATAAATTAATTACAAGTGATTGGTTTTATATTTTCTTTCCTATCAATAAAAGGTTTCTTAACAAAAATAATACTCTTTCTACTCATTCTGATCGACTCTTCAATTATGGATAACAATAATAATTTAATTTTAATTCAACGTAAAGAATGTTGGGACGCATCAATTATTATTGATAATTCAACATTTAATTGATGTTTTTAAGTGATTTTTCTAATTGAAAAAATCATGATTGTTATGTTGTAGTATACTATGTTGGATATGAACTTTGTGTTGCAATCTAAACACAACGTTAAAAATCAGTGTTATATAATTGAATTTTGTCAATATAAGTCTTTTAATTAATGGTGTAAAATAGATTGTTGTTGTTATTCACCATTCCATATATATATTTTTTGTATTTATTCTATGATTTGTTTTGAGGTTTGGCATAGAAAACATATTTAGTGATTATGTGTTTTGGTAATTTATTTGGGGAAATAGATCATTCTTAATTAGCAGAAGTGTTGCGCTGACAATTTGGTGTAATTTTGATTTTTTGTGCTTTCATTCATAGTGAGATTTTTTTTTTATATATATAATGATGGTATATATATTGATTAAAAAAAAAACAACAACTTAAGTATACGAATTAGGTACCTTAATTACCACTATATAACAATAGTTTTTTTTGCGCTAACATAACAATATAATTTTTTTTAATGTTAGGTTTTAATAATCTAAAAGAATATTATGAAAAACTTTTAATTCGTGCACCATGATTTCTATTGCCCTTTTTTCTCAAAAACTTTTACCTTTCACGATTTATTCAAATTGGTTATATATATTCTCTCCTATCAACAAAAGATTTCTAACGAAAATAAAATTCTTTTTCTATTCATTCTGATCGATTGTTTATTCGTGAACACCAATAATTATTCAATTCTAATTCAACATAAAGGACGTTGGAACGCTTCATGTATCATTGACAACTCAACATTTAATTGGTGTTTTTTAATTGATTTTTCTAATTGAAAAATCATGATTGTTATTTTGTAATACACTATGTTGGACATGAATTTTGTGTTACAATGTGAAAAACAACATTAAAAATCAGTTTTATAAAATTGAATTTTGTCATAATGAGTCGTTTAATTAATGGTGTAAAATAGGTTGTTGTTGTTATTCACCTTTCCTTAATTCTTTTTTATTCTTTAATTTGTTTTGTAATGTTTTGAGGTTTGAATAAAGCATTAATTATGTGTTTTGATAATTTATTTGGAGAAAATTGATCGTTAATTTATTTGGAGAAATGGATCGTTCTTCATTAGCGAAAATGTGTATATATTAATTCTAGAAAAACTTAACTATACGAATTAAGTACCTTAATTACCACTATACAACAATAGTTTTTTCTTTTGCGCAACATAACAATAGTTTTTCTTTCCAAAGTTAAGTTTTAATATTAAAAAAATGTGATATTAATAAAAATGTTTAATTCGTGCTCCAAAATCTTTTACCTTCCACGATTTACTCAAATTAGTTATATATACATGTATTCTTTCCTATCTATAAAACGTTATAACAAAAATAAAAATTCTCTTTCTACTCATTCTGATTGATTGTTCGATCATGGATACCAATAATTATTCAATTCTAATTCAACATAAATGACGTTCGGACACATTAGATAATATTGATGGTTTAACATTTAATTGGTGATTTTTAAGTGATTTTTCTAATTAGAAAATCATGATCATTATGTTGTAGTATACATGTTGGATATGGACTTTTGTGTTACAATCTGAAACAATGTCAAAATATCAGTTTTATAAAGCAGAATTTTGTCAATAATGAGTCGTTTAATTAATGGTGTAACAAAGGTTGTTGTTATTCACCATTTCATGTTTTTTTTCGTATTTATTTTTTAATTTGTTTTGTAGGATTTTGAGGTTTGGAATAAGAAGCATATTAAATGATTATGTGTTTTGATAATTTATTTAGTAAAATTGATCGTTCTTAATTAACGAAAATGATGGGCTGCTACTTTGTTGTAATTTTGATTTTTTGTGGTGTTACTCAAAGAGATTTTTTTTTAAATATATAATGATGGTGTACATATTTATTCTTAAAAAAATTTAAGTGAACGAATTAAGTACCTTAATTACAACTATATAACAATGGTTTTTTCTTGCACCTCTATAGCTGTAGTTGTTTTTAAAATAGGTTTTAATATTAAAAAAATATAGTATTTAAAACAAGTAAAATTAGTGCTCCACAGTTTCCGTTATTCTTTTTTTTTTCTCAAAATCTTTTAGCTTTCACGACTTACTCGAATTGGTTATATATACTTTCTTCCATCAACAAAAGGTTTCTTAACAAGAATAAAAATCTCTTTCTACTCATTCTGATGGCTGTTCAATTATGGATTCAACATAAAGGACGTTAGGACGCATCCATTATTATTGATAATTCAATATTTAATTGGTGTTTTTAAAATGATTTTTCTAATTGAAAAATCATGATCCTTATATTGTAGTATGCTATGTTAGATATGAATTTTTGCATTACAATCTAAAAAATAACGTTAAAAATCAGTTTTATAAAATTGAATTTTGTCTATAATGAGTCGTTTAACTAATGGTGTAAAATAGATTGCTGTTGTTATTCACCATTCCATTTTTTTTATGTATTAATTCTTTGATTTGTTTTGTAGAGTTTCGAGGGTTGAAATAGAAAGCATATTTAGTGATTATGTGTTTTGGTAATTTATTTGGTGAAATTGATCATTCTTAATTAGCGAAAATGATGGACTGCCAATTTGGTGTAATTCTGATTTTTTGTAGTGTCACTCAAAATGATCTTTTTTATTAATATAATGATGGTGTACATATTGATTCTGAAAAAATTTAAGTATACAAATTAAGTACCTTAATTACCGGTATGTAGCAATAATTTCTTTTGCGCCTACATAGCAATAGATTTTTTTTCAAAGTTAGGTTTTAATATTAAAAGAAGGGATAATGCCCAAGTACCCCCTCAACCTATGCTCGAAATCTCAGAGATACACTTATACTATACTAAGGTCCTATTACCCCCCTGAACTTATTTTATTAATAATTTTTACCCCTTTTCGACCTACGTGGCACTATCTTGTGGGCCCAACGATGGTTGACTTTTTTTAAAATACTAGTGCCACGTAGGCTAAAAAGGGCTAGAAAATTACTTAAAAATAAGTTCAGGGGGGTAATAGGACCTTAGTATAGTATAAGTGTGTCTCTGGGATTTTAGACATAGGTTGAGGGGGTACTGGTGCATTTTCCCTTAAAAGAAATGTAATATTAAAAAAGATATTTAAGTAGTGCTCTGCGATTTCTGTTGTTCCTTTTTTTTTCAAAATTCTTTTATCTTCCACGGTTTACTCAAATTGCTTGTGTATATTATCTTCTATCAATAAAAGGTTTTTTAACAAAAATAAAACTCTCTTTCTACTCATTCTGGTCGACTGTTTAATCATGAATACCAACAATTATTCAATCCTAATTCAACATAAATGTAGCGACCCATTAGGTCGTTTTGAGTGCTACAAATTTTATTTCATAAAAGACTCTTCCGATAAATTCTAAATAGGTATTTTGTACTATTCGTAATTATAATTGAAGAAACCTTACCCCAGAACAAGAACCAGATTCTTGTAAGTTGCTTTTAAGTAAGACACAAACACTTATTGAATTTAAAAACCTTCCTCGCTCAAGGAAGGAAAAACCTCGTTTTATTAATTCAACTATAAGATTTTGTGATTACAACTCAATAATCAAAAGCCTTATCTCTACTACCACCTCGATTGACTCCAATCGATCTCTCCAAAAGGCCAAACCCACCTTTTGTTACAACTCTTACTAACACTCAACCCTACAAAGAGCCAAACCCACCCTTTGTACGATAAACTGTAAATTACAATCAAGAACAAAACAAGAAAACAGTTCTACACGTTAAAAACCTTCTCACTCAAGAATGTTTTAAACATAGAATAATTCTCCCTTTTCTCTCTACGTGAAGTCGTAAGTTTCTTCCTCTGCCTCGTGCTCTTCTTATAGAGTTTCTTTTGCCTTGTACAATCCTTATCAGATAAGGTAAGGAAGTTATTGTTACACAAGGATTCCTTTTAAAAGTACAATACTTATTATATACAACTTCCTTCCTTAATAATATATTTAAGGTTTTCCTTATTTGTATCAACTTGTACCTTTAATATATTAATTTTGGCTTTGACAAATAACTCCATTTTACTTGATCTTGGACTCTAGCTTGACTTCTTTTGCTGCGTACATTTGCTATTGTTATTTGCGTTTCTTATCTATCATCAAAACATGAATTATCGATTCTATCATATTCCCCCTTTTTGATGAAGACAAACGTGTAACGTGTGATGCATGCGCAAATACTCTTCCCCCTTTTGACAAATCAAAAAGAATCCAACAGCGGCTAAACAAATCCAATCAACACCCATAGCAACAAAATAAGCACAGCCAGTTGAGCAATATAAAATGTTTTGGCAACAAAACAAAGAGCAACAATACAGAGTGAAACCAACTAAGAGAACCAGGTTCAAACAACATGCGTTTTCAATGTGGAGGTTGACCAGGCTTAGTTGAAGCAAAATCCAGCATATCCAAAACTCTGTCAACTCTTGCATTGTTAGCAAGTTGCTGCTGCACCAGCTGATCCTTCAACCTGTGTATTTCAGCATTTGAAGAATCAAGCTCAACACGTAACTTCTGGTTTTCTGACTCAAGAGTGGCGTTCTTTTCTTCAGCTACTTTAAGTTCCCTGAGTAACTGAGCAATAGGACCAGATGTACGTGGAGACGCAGTTGCAACCTTCTCCGACTCCATGGGAATGCCACAATCAGCAAGGATGGTTTGAGTAAACATATCTGCACGAGTTATAATCCTGCCTTCTCCCAATGGTACTTCAAATGCATCAAACACTCTAGTCAACAAGTTTCCAAAAGCTAACTGATGAGAACCTAGTTTAGGATCCACAATTCTAGTAAGATGTTTGATAATGTGTGGGCCAATCAATGCGTTCTTTGCACTCAAGTGCATTCATAAGTCCCATGTCTCTTATGGAGGCAATGTGACGTTGGTGACCTCTAGGTAGTATCACCTCATGAACTATCTTGAAAAGAAGCTTATGCAAAGATCTCATTATTCCATTTAAAACAGTTTGAGCCCTAGAATTGACTCTACCTTGAGAGAATTTGGCTGGTAGGCTAGAATATTCATCAAAACCCCAATTGTACTCATTTATACCCACAGATGGTATATGTAAGATTTCCCCAAGTTTGGTTGCATCAAACACAATGTCAACCCTCTTTACACTAGACGATACCACATCTCCTTCTAGGATTACCAAGTTCGTATAGAAATCTACCACTTCCTTTTCATAAATCAAACTAGGTTCAAGGAATAACTCCTCCCACCCCTGAAACCTTAGTAGTTCACAAACCTGCTTCACTATATCCATTGAAAGTATATCAGGGTGAAAGGTTCTACCCCTAAGCACTGTTTTGGTTTGGAAGTACTTTTTCCTTCCCACTTTGAGAAATTTATCTGCATTTCTTTTTGCAGATTTTGATTTTGATTGGGGAGTAGCAGAATGTTTACCCTCAGACACATCATCAGTTTCAGAATCAAGATTCATTGGAGAGACTGATGAATGAACAGGAGACTTACCCAATCGCCGACGCTTCACCCGAGATGTTGCATCATCAGTTGGTTTGACCACATGCGCACTCCTTGTCACTGGCCGGTGTGGACGAACCTGTTTAACTGCAATGTGCTTTCATGGCCGCCTTGGTTTTTTAGGGTAAAGGGAGCTCAAAAGAATATCATCATGGATTGGAGATGGTGGTGGATTTTGAGGAGTGGTTTGGTGAGATGGGGGAGGAGGGGCATTATTTGGAACAATGGTTGTGGGAGATTCTGGGTTTGGTGATAGTGGGGTTTCTTGGGCCGGTGATAATGGGGTTTCTTGGACTGGTGATGGCAGAAATTTGATGATGGATGGTGGTGGGGAGTCTGCAACGACAGGTGAAGATGCCTCTTTAACTGGTGATGGTGAAGAGGTTACTTGTGGTGGTGGAGATGTAGCTTTTGGTGGTGGAGATGGAGTTTTTGGTGGTGGAGATGGAGGCAGATCTTATTTGGATGAGGATGTAGGTGGTTTGGGTGGAAGTTGGCTTTCTTCCCCAAGATTGGATACAACATCAACAACTGGGTTCTCTTCCCCCTGAGAAAATGCACTATCAGACGAACTTTCGTCATCAGAGTAAGAAACAAGTGGATTAACCATGGTGATGGAAGGGATTTTGTTTTCTTGTTTTTCTGAAGAATGAAGATGAGAGAAAGTTGGTTGCTTGTTGAGAGAGAGTGCTTTATTGGGAACGGTTTTGATGTTGTATTCGAGGGCTTTGAGTAATTATGGGGGATTGACATTGAGTAGGCGCGTGCTGTGACGGTTGCACCTGCTTTTCAGAGAAGTGACATGGGAGAGAGAAGATGAGATTGAATTCCCCCAATTTTTTTTTAATTCTTCTTTTTTTTAAATGTAAAGAGTATGTAGAACCAACTTGACTGAACCTGGTTTATATCTCCTTAGAACTTGGTTGGACAGAGTTCAATCTAAAAAGATGAGCCCTAACTCAAGTCTATTTTTCTGAAATGACTCTCTTCCTAGTGCCTTGGTGAAAATGTCAGCAACTTGATTCTCAATTTTGCAGAACTCCATTACTATGTTTCCTTTTTCAACATTATCACGAATAAAGTGATGTCTAACATCTATGTGTTTGGTGCGCTTGTGTTGAACTGGGTTTTTGGCCATTTTCATAGCACTTGTGTTATCACATAGAATAGGAATACAACCTGTTTCTATACCAAAGTCTTTAAGCTGCTGTTTTATCCAAAGAAGTTGGGCACAACATGAAGCAGCTGCAACATACTCAGCCTCTGCAGTAGATAGAGCCACTGAATTTTGTTTTCTTATTGCCTAAGATATTAAACATGGTCCTAAAAAGTGTGCCATTCCAGAGGTACTTTTTCTATCAACCATGTGTCATGCATAATCGGCGTCAACAAATCCCTTTAGATCAAAGGAGTCACCAATTGGATACCAGAGAGCCAAGTTCATTGTGCCTTTCAAATATCTCAAGATTCTCTTGACAACTTTTAGATGTGATTCCTTTGGACAAGACTGAAACCTTGCACATAGACCAACACTGAACACTATATCAGGTCTGCTGGCAGTGAGATATAGGAGTGATCCAATCATACCTCTATATTTAGTGTCATTGACTGGTGAACCTGGTTCATCTTTATCAAGCTTTGTTGTTGTCCCAATGGGGGTGTCATTTGACTTAGCTTCATTCATATCATACTTCTTTAGTAATTCTTTGATATACTTTTGTTGATGAATTGATGTTCCAATTGGAGTTTGCTTAATTTGGAGTCCCAAAAAGAAGTTCAACTCTCCCATCATACTCATCTCAAACTCACTATTCATTAGTTGAGCAAATTCTACTCTTAGTGAGTCATTGGTTCCTCCAAATATGATGTCATCTACATATACTTGGACTATGAACAGATCTTTACCTTGTTTTTGAAGAAACAGTGTATTATCAATTTTTCCTCTTGTATATCCATGTGTGAGAAGGAAAGTAGACAATCGGTCATACCATGCTCTAGGTGCTTGTTTTAACCCATAGAGTGCTTTGCCCAGTTTATATACATGATCAGGATATATGGTATTCTCAAAACTCGGGGGTTGTTTTACATACACCTCTTCTTGTAGGTAACCATTTAAGAAGGCACTTTTGACATCCATTTGGTAGAGTTTGAACTCCATGTGAGCAGAATATGTGACCAATATCCTAATTGCCTCAATTCTTGCTACTGGTGCAAAGGTTTCATCATAGTCTATACCTTTTTCTTGGTTGTATCCCTGTACAACTAGTCTAGCTTTGTTGCGCACTATTTGACCTTGCTCATCGAGCTTGTTTCTGAAAACCCACCTAGTTCCTATCACTGTCCTGTTTTGGGGTTTTGGAACCAGGTTCCACACTCTGCTTCTTTCAAACTGGTTGAGTTCTTCTTGCATAGCACCAATCCAATCAGAGTCTAGCAATGCTTCCTTTGTATTTTTTAGGCTCAATCAGGGACACATAGGCAGAGAATGCACACATACTACGTAATTTGGATCTTGTAGATATGCCTGAGTTAAGAGGAGTAAGAATGTTTTGCGAAGGGTGAGAGATTTGATGTTTCCAACTATGAGTTGGAATACTTACTAGTTCTTGAAGTGCAGATGAACCAGTTTCATTAGTAGACTTATCTTCTATTTCAGATGTTTTATCAGAGGGTATGGGTTCTTTTTCCCATGCTTTGGACCTGATGGCTTGGAGCAGGTTCCCTCATTTTGTTCATCCTCTGAATTTCCTTCAACTTCACTAGTATGTTCATTAAAGACAACATGGACACTTTCTTCTACACGGTTTGTTCTTTTATTTAGTACCTTGTAGGCCATGCTTTGTGATGAGTAGCCTAGAAAAATTCCTTCATCACTCATCAAATTTTCCCAAATTGTCTTTGTCATTGTTGTGTATGAAACATACACACCCAAAGACCCTAAGATGTGCTAGATTTGGTTTTCTTCTTTTTAGCAGCTCATATGGTGTTTTGTTTAACACTGATCTGATCATACATCTATTTATTAGATAGCATCCTGTGTTCACTACTTCAGCCCAATAGAATTTTTGAAGTTTGCTTGAGATTAACATTGTTCTTGCAATATCTTCCAGTGTTCTATTTTTCCTCTCAATAACACCATTTTGTTGTGGTGTTCTAGGTGCTGAGAAGTTATGCTCAATCCCATTTGTAGTACAAAATTGTAAGAATTGTGAGTTCTCAAACTCCAGCCCATGATCAGATTTGATGCTGATTATATCTTTGTTGAATTTCTTCTGAATCAGCTTTGCAAAGATTTCAAACATAATGAATGTCTCATCCTTTGTTGCAAGAAACAATGTCCAAGTGAATCTTGAGTAGTCATCAACTATTATAAACACATATCTTTTTCCACCCCTGATTTGTACACGCATTGGTCCACACAAATCCATGTGAAGCAATTCTAGTGGCTTGGTAATTCTTACTGTCAACTTTGGTTTGAAGGATGACCTAACCTATTTTCCTTGAATGCAGGTTCCACATACTTGGTTGTCCTTGAAACTTTTGGTTGGCAGTCCCCTAACCAGGTCTTTAGATATGAGCTTGTTTATAGTTGTCATGCTATTGGTCCCATTCTTTTGTGCCATAGCATGGAGCAATCTAAGACTGCACTTAGACATTTAAGAGTATCTTCCTTGGAGGCAACAATCTTGACTTTGTACACATTCTTGTGTCTCTTACCTAGTAGAACCAGGTTTCCAGTCACTGAGTTTGTTACTCTGCATTCCTTTTCTGTAAAGAGAACGTTGTTTCCTTTATCACATATTTGAGATACGCTCAAAAGATTATGTTGTCGGCCATTCACATAATATACGTTCTCAATTGCATGAGTATCCTTTGATCCAACCTTTCCAATTCCCTGAATTTCACCACTTTTACCATTACCAAAGGCAACGTTTCCTCCTTTGATGTTCTTGAGTGAGAGGAAGCTTCTTTTATCTCCACTCATGTGTCTGGAACATGCACTATCCAAGTACCATTGTTGATGCTTCCTCTTCACTGATCCCTGCAATTTAATTTTGGGAATTAGATTTTGGTACCCAAATCCACTTTGATTTATGCTTAGTGAATGGGTGGATAAGATTTCTTCTGGCCCATCTAGGAAGAGTTTTGACTGTAGGAATTTGTTTTTGCTCATTGGGTTTCTCATGATGAGGTTTTCTCAAGGACTTCAAGTTTTTTTAATGAGCAGTTTGTTTTCTTTGACAATCATGACTTTTATGCCCTACCAGCCCACAGTGCATGCACAGACAATCTATGTTGGGATTTTTTACTTGAGAGCTAGTTCTATCGAAACCTATCCCATGTTTCCCAGATGTGCGATTCTTTTGAATGTTGTCAAGCAGTATGGAAGACCTAGTCCATCTCATTCCATTTTCTGCTTCAGTTTTAGTCACAAGAAGCTCTTTGGAGAGTGCTTCATTCCTTTTTGTTACCAACTCTAGGTTTTTTCTTAGTTCAGTATTCTTGGATAAATGATGAAGATTCTGTTTTTCAAGAATCTTGTTTTCTTCTCTTAGTGATGCATAGTTTTCCATTATCAATTCCCTTTTTGAGTCTATGGTTTTATATGCATCAATGAGAGTGTAGAGTAGGGATTCTAGCTCCCTTTTTGAGTATGAGCTTAGATTGTCTTGTATGTGATGAAGACTAACCTTTTCATTCATATCTTCTTCTTGTTCTTTATCTTCTTCAGAATATGATCCAGCCATGAGTGCTAGTATGGTTTCTTGTGATATGCAGGTTTCCTTTTCTTCCTTGGTTTCTACTGCTACAAGGGCAAGAAAGTCATAATCATCTTCTTGTTCTAGTGCAAGAAGGGACTGGTTTTCTGTCTCATCACCCTCAGACTCTTCTTCAGATGAATTCCCCATTGCTGCAAAGGCCCTCTTCATTGACATATCTGCCTCTTGAGTTGTCATTCTTCTGTTTGAGGGGACAAACTTATCCTTTTTGATGTCTTTGCCCTTCTCAAAATTTGCCTTTTTCTGTTCTAAGGCTTAAAGTGGACAGAATTTGATGAAGTGATCTGGGCTCCCACACTTATGACAAACCTGGTCTTTAATGTTTTCAGAAGGTTTTTGAGAAGCTTTCTTTTGAAAGGTCTGCCCTCTCTTTAGCATTCTGGTGAACCTTTTGGTTATGAAGGCAATATTTTCATCTTCAAAATCATCTAATGTAGTAGATTTTAGAACCAGGTTTCTTTCCTTTCTTTTTCCTCCATTTTCCTTTTCTTGGTTTTTCTTGAGTTCGTATGTGATGAGATTATCAATTAACTCATCCATGGCCAGTGAGTCTAGGTCGCGGGCTTTAGTGATAGCCTCGACTTTGCTTTCCCAAGTTTCAGGAAGGACACTCAAGAGTTTCCTTACTGCCTTTCCATTAGGCACTATCTCTCCTAAAGAGTACATCTCATTAATGATGGAGGTGAACCTGGTGTGCATGTCTTGAATGGTCTCCCCTTCTGCCATCCTGAACAGCTCATTTTGCCTATTCAAGTTATCAATTTTGGACTTCTTGACTTGCGTTGTTCCCTCATGAGCGGTTTGCAGTGTTTCCCATATGGCTTTGGCATCTTGACAAGACGAGATTCGATTGTATTCATCTGGTCCTATGCCACATATCAGAATTTTCTTGGCTTTGACATTGTTTTGAATTGCAAGCTTGTCTTCAACATTCCATTCTTTTCTTTCCTTTGAGATTTTGGTGATTCCATCAGTTGCGGTTTTCATAGGTATGGTTGGGCCATCTAGAATTACTCCCTATAGATCAGGGTTTTCGCCAATAAGATGGTCTATCATACGATTTTTCCACCATCCATAATATTTGTCATTGAACAGTGGTGGTCGTGTTTGTGAAGCTCCTTCTTGTGGGGTAGGTGGTGCTGCCATTAAGTCTTTTCAAGGTGTGAATCTTTTATCGAAAAGACCTGCTCTGATACCAATTGAAGAAACCTTACCCAGAACAAGAACCAGGTTCTTGTAAGTTGCTTTTAAGTAAAGACACAAACACTTATTAAATTTAAAAACCTTCCTCGCTCAAGGAAGGAAAAACCTCGTTTTATTAATTCAACTATAAGATTTTGTGATTACAACTCAATAATCAAAAGCCTTATCTCTACTACCACCTCGATTGACTCCAATCGATCTCTCCAAAAGGCCAAACCCACCTTTTGTTACAACTCTTACTAACACTCAACCCTACAAAGAGCCAAACCCACCCTTTGTACGATAAACTGTAAATTACAATCAAGAACAAAACAAGAAAACAGTTCTACACGTTAAAAACCTTCTCACTCAAGAATGTTTTAAACATAGAATAATTCTCCCTTTTCTCTCTATGTGAAGTCGTAAGTTTCTTCCTCTGCCTCGTGCTCTTCTTATAGAGTTTCTTTAACCTTGTACAATCCTTATCAGATAAGGTAAGGAAGTTATTGTTACACAAGTATTCCTTTTAAAAGTACAATCCTTATTATATACAACTTCCTTCCTTAATAATATATTTAAGGTTTTCCTTATTTGTATCAACTTGTACCTTTAATATATTAATTTTGGCTTTGACAAATAACTCCATTTTACTTGATCTTGGACTCTAGCTTGACTTCTTTTGCTGCGTACATTTGTTACTGTTATTTGCGCTTCTTATCTATCATCAAAACATTTTTTATCGATTCTATCATATTCTATCAATAATTATATGATTATGAGGATAATTTTAATAATTAATTTAGTTGATGATTAAAGAAAATAATATTAATATTAGTAGTTGACCATTTTCACCACTTCTATAATTAATCAAATATAATAATTAGGATAGTAAATAATCAGTTGAAAAAAAAGAAAAAAAAAGAGGGGAAGAGGAAAATAGCAGAAAGCACTGTTAACAAAAAAAGAACGACCTCGACATCACGTAAGTCATAAAATCCTTAATTTCTCTTGTATTTTATATATATATTGATATGAGTAGTACTATTATTATTATAATAAAATAGATGGTAGAAGAAAAACAAATTGAAAAATAAAAGAAAGAGAAATGTGTTACCATAATTGAACTTGAGGAAATAATAAGTTATAGATAAAATAGGTAATTTGCGCAATGATTATGGCCAATCGTTATATCATTATCGTGGAAAATCATTTTATGTCAATATACATACAGAAGAAGCTGGTAATTGTTAATTGTTAAATATATGTGAAGTATTTTTGGATTAGGATTAAACATCTGGAAATTGGGCTTTACTGAAAGTTGAGTCACAAGTATGGTAACTTGACACGAGTTTCTATTTAGTTATCAATAGTATTTTTAAAATCTTCTAATAATTATAATGTTGTGATTTAAGTTTTAACAATTTAAATAAGTAATTAAATATTAGGTGTATTATATTATTTCAATACAATTAAGTTATGCTAATTGGAAGAATTAAAATTTACCATTAGGTTTGAATGATAGAGAAATTAATTATAGAATTGGGTGAATTTTTGAATCTAGGCTATATATATAGTAATAGGGGTGTCTATATACTCGTTAGCTTACAAATTATGCATTCTTATTGAAAACGTGTAGAAGCAATAATGAAAGGGAAGTCATCGTCAAAGTAGCTTACTTGACGTCAGTTTTTCGGTGAAGGTAGGTTATGGTTTATTCTATGTGATAGATAGACTCTTAATATTAATGAATAGTCATTGAGTGATATTGTGAATATTTCGATGTACTTGGTGGTTGTGGTTTGGATGATTTATGTGGTGCTGTGATTAGTCTAAAATTTTGAGACCGTGAAATTCATAATTTTGAACTTTCTCTATCGAAGTGTTGCCTTGAATAAAGAGAGATTGATAAAAAATATTGTTATTGAAGTGAAAAGTGATGATGATAAATGATAAATTAATAATATTATTGAATCAGGTGTCACATTCCGACATGATATTTTAGATCGGGTGTCACGAGCCACCACAATATTATTGGATCGGATGTCACTTTCCCACATGGTAATATTAAGGGATAACATATTAAAACAAATTAATGTATTCAATTTCAAAGAATCCAATTCCCAAAAGATCTTGGTGTGGAGACATGAGTCCTCATGTGTGTTCTTGATATTGTTGATTGATTTCGTACTTGCTTTGGTGTTGTTGTCACTTGTTCATGTTGGTATTGCTTGTCACCTGATGAGTGTCATAGTTGATTTTATTCTATTACTCATTGCATGTTAGTTTCTATTTTGAGTTGGTCGATGTTATCTACTTAGTACAAAACATCCCTACTTGTCTTTTCTTCATTTTCTTTTGTGGAGTGCAACAAGTGTACCATCAACTTCGACTCGCCCTCAGCTCTAGCCAGTTTCAAGCACATCAAATTTCAAGGTGAGCCATTGCTTCTAGTTCGTACTGGATTCTCTCATTCATGGCATGATCCTACTTACTAATTTTAATTTCTCTAATACTTTTAGACTTCGTATTTTGAGAATAAATATCCTTGATGTGATGACTCTAAGATTTTGGGGATAATATGTAATAGAGTTTAGAGGTTTATTTTATTGATTACTGTAATAAGTTTTGAACTTCCTCATTATGGTTGTTATCCATGGTTGAACAATTCATACGAGTTGGTATTGAATTCATTGATTTGCCCCACCTAGGAAGTTTAGTGTCGGTGGCACTCATGACTCATTTTGGATCGTGACACACATCAGGTACTATTGATAATTTAATATTTAATTGGTGTTTTTAAGTGATTTTTTAATTGAAAAATCATGATCGTTATGTTGTAGTATACTATGTTGGGTATGAATTTTTGTTTTACAATTTGAAATACAACGTTAAAATTTAATTTTATAAAATTGAATTTGTCTATAATGAATCTTTTAATTACTGGTGTAAAATAGGTTGTTGTTGTTACTCATCAGTTATATATATATATATATATATATATATATGTATGTATTTATATCTTTGGTTTGTTTTGTTGGGTTTTGAGGTTTGGAATAGAAAATATATTTAGTGGTTGTGTGTTTTGGTAATTTATTTGGTGAAATTGATCGTTTTAATTAGCGAAAATAATGGACTGTCAGTTTAATGTAATTCTATTTTTGTCTATGGTGTCATTCAAAGTGAGTTTTTCTAGACAAAATAATGGCGTGCATATTGATCTAAAAAACCAAAAGTATACATATTAAGTACCTTAATTATCACGATACAACAATAGTTTTTTTGCGCCTACATATCAATTTTTTTTTCAAAGTCAGGTTTTAATATTAAAAAAATGTAATATTTAAAAAGCGTTTAATTGGTGTTCCAAGATTTCTGTTGTTCCTTATTTTCTCTAAAATATTTTACCTTTCCACAATTTAATCGAATTGGTTATAGATATATTCTCTCCTATAAATAAAAGGTTTTTTAACAAAAATAAAACTCTCTTTCTACTCATTCTTGTCGACCATTCAATCATCGATATCAACAATTATTCAATCCTAATTCAACATAAAGAACGTCGGGACTCATAAGATATTATTGATAGTTCAATATATAATAGGTGTTTTTAAGCGATATTTCTAATAGAAAAATCATGATCGTTATGTTGTACTATACTATGTCGAATATGGAGTTTGTGTTACAATATGAAAAACAACGTTAAAAATTAGTTTTATAAAATTGATTTTTTAAGACAATTGTTGATATTCATCGATTCCATATTTTTTTTGTATTTATTCTTTGTTTTGTTTTGTAGGGTTTTGAGAGTTGGAATAGAAAGCTTATTTAAAGATTATGTATTTTGGTAATTTATTTGGTGAAATAGATCATTTTTAATTAGCGAAAATGATGGACTGCCAGTTTGGTGTAATTCTGATTTTTATGTGGTGTCATTTAGAGTGGCTATTTTTTTGTACATAATGATGGTGTATATATTGATTCTAAAAAACTTAATATACAAATTATATACCTCAATTACCAATATATAACAATAGACTTTTAGGTTTTAATTAGGGGTGTCAAATGGGCATGTTGAGTTGAAATTGAAAATATTATAATGGGTTGAATAGAAATCGGGTTGGGTCTTGACTCGACCAAGTTTACTTTGGTCTCAAATGGGCTAAAAATGGGTTGCCCAATTTGACCGAATTAATTTTAATAATTTAAAATATTGAAAATATACTTTTATAATCACAATTTGAATTTCCACTCAAGAACTTTTTGTTACAAAAGTAAAAAATGGATAGGTAAATCCCAAAAGATGTTATATAGATAATAATTCATACCTTTAATATAGGTTGATAGCTTAATAAAAAATTTAAATCGGGTTGAAATTAGAGATTGAATTGGGCTCAATTGAGAATTCCTTTCAAATGGGTTAAGCTTGAATGTGTTGATATTGAACCCAATTCAAATTATCTTGAGCCCAACCCTTAAAATTCTGGGCGAGTTGGGCGGCTTATATATGTTTGGGTTCATTTTTGAGATCCATAGTTTTAATATTAAAAATATTTAATTAGTGCTTCACGATTTCTGTTGTTCCCTTTTTTCTCAAAAGCTTATATCTTCCCCGATTTACTCAAAATGATTTATATATTCTCTCCCATCAAGGTTTCTTAATAAAAATGAAGCTCTCTTTCTACTCATTCTTGTCGACTATTCAATCATGGATACCAATAATTATTCAATCTTAATCCAATATAGAGGACATTGGGACGCATAAGGTATTATTGATAATTCACTATTTTATTGATGTTTTTAAAGTAATTTTTCTAATTGAAAAATCAAGATCATTATGTTGTA
This sequence comes from Solanum lycopersicum, assembly GCF_036512215.1. Lineage (NCBI taxonomy): Eukaryota > Viridiplantae > Streptophyta > Magnoliopsida > Solanales > Solanaceae > Solanum > Solanum lycopersicum. The sequence continues at coordinate 44,061,350 of NC_090803.1, forward strand.
GTATGCTAAGTTGGCTGGTTTTTTTGTGTTTAATCTGAAAAACAACGTCAGAAATCAATTTTATTAAAATTGAATTTTGTCACTTTAACTAATGGTGTAAAATAAGTTGTTATTTTTATTCATCGATTTTGTAATTTTTTTGTATTTATTCTTTCGTTTTGTTTTGTAGCGTTTTGAGGTTTGGAATAGAAAGTATATTTAGTGATTGTGCTTTTGTGATTTATTTGATGAAATTGATCATTTTTAATTAGTGAAAATGATAGTATGCTAGTTTGGTGTAATTCTTATTTTTGTGCTGTCATTCAGAGTTTGTTTTTTCCCCATAATGATGGTGTGCATATTCATTCTAAAAAAGCTTAAGTATACAAATTAAGTACTTTAATTAGTGTTACAAAATCATTGTAGTATACATGTGAATTATCTATTAGATTTATCCAAACAAATTGGATGCATTTATTGTTGCTTCCAATATGATAAGAACTTCCAAGATAACTATGTATCTATTAATTAGATGACTTTTGGGAGTGATATATCAACATGATAAATAGAGATACCACTCACCATTTGGAAGACACGCTTGATAAGAAAAATTCTCTTTTGCATCTTATATTTTTTGCCTTCTTCTTTTTCTTCTTCTTATTATTATATTATATTCTGAGCTTTTTTTGTAATACGTTATCTGCACGAAGTTTTTACTTGCAAAGGTATTATATAAATAATCTTATTTAATTCATATATTCTCTCATAATCTCATTATGTCGAATTTATCCAAATTTGAGTTTGTGGCATTACATATTTCTGGAAAGAATTATCTTTCATGGCTACTCGATGCTGAGATTCAATTAGCTGCTAAAGGTCTTGATGCCACCATTACTCAGGGAAATAAAGCAACGAGCCAAGATAAGGCGAAGACTATAATTTTCCTTGTTCATCATCTTTGATGAGGTCCTAAAGATTGAATATCTAACAGTAAAAGATCCACTTGAATTGTGGACTGATTTAAAGGGAAGATATGACCACCTAAAGGCAACAGTGTTTCCAAGAGCTCGTTATGAGTGGATGCACTTACTGTCTCAATATTTTAAGATTGTAATTGAGTACAACTCTGTTGTATTTAAGATAACCTCCTAATTGATATTATGTGGAAAGACTATAAAAGATGAGGACATGTTGGAAAAGACACTTAGTACTTTCCATGCCTCAAATGTGATATTGCAGAAGCAATATCGTCAATTTTTTTATAGAGATACTCTTAACTGATCTTGTGCCTTCTGGTGGCTGAGCAACATAATGCTCTTTTAATGAAAATCATGAATCTCGTCCCACTGGAGCTGCTCCCTTACAGGAATTAAATATGGAGAAAGCACCTGATCAATCTGAAGTAAAAAGATATGATCATCAAGGCTATAATAATGCACGGGAAAGTGGCGAAGATAAGAGGCGATACACCAATCATTGAGGTGGTGGTCATAATAAAAGGGAAAACAACATGATTTCTTAAAATAATCCCTCAAAAAGTAATTGTCATCGTTGTGGCATGAATGACCATTGGAAGAATGAATGTCGGAAACATGAGCATTTTTTAGGCTCTACTAAAATTCCATTAAAAGGTAAGGAAATAAAAGTGGTGCCTCTATTAGGATCGAATTCACACACACATACTAGATGAATGAAGAACACAAGAACTTTCAAGAGAAAGAGATGAGAGATCTAGAGAGAAAAAGAGAAAACCCAATATTTCGTGGTAACACCCCGTGAGTAAACTTCCATGGCGGTGAGGTATATTTATATTAATAAATCTGAGTATTTTTGGTTACAGAGAATAAATAGAGAATAAATAGGAAATCCTAAAATAGAGAATAAATAGGAAAGCCTAAAATTAATCAAGCTCCATTACCTAACAATTCTCCCATTTGGAGACTGACTCAGTCATCCAAAAAATACATTCTCAAAAAAAAAATCTCTTCATCATCAACATCTTTACCGCACCGCAACATCTGTAGCAACAACTACAGAAGACCAACCGAGGTTTTACATAACCTAAGTTTCCCAACATCAACATATTTCGTCAACATGTCTGCCGGGTTCTTTGCACCCTCTATCTTCTCCAAGCACATATCACCATCCTCCACTGCCCTGCGAGTGAAATAGTATCGCCTTCTGATGTGCTTTGTCTTCGAATGATAGATTGGATTTTTCACCAACTGTATGACACTCTGGCTATCTGAGTAAAGAATCTTCTCGCTTTGCTTCTTGCCCAATTCTTCAAGATAATCTGCCAGCCATATCATCTCTTTCCCAGCTTCAGCTATTGCCACACACTCAGCTTCAGTAGATGAAAGAGAAACACACTTCTGAAGCCTGGACATCCAACTCACTGCGGTTCCACCTATGGTGTAAATGTACCCGGATGTACTCTTGATCGAGTCAACATCCCCACCAAGATCAGCATCCACAAAACCCTGTAGAGTCACCTTGCCTTTGCCAAAACAAAGTGAAGTACTGGATGTACCTCTCAGATATCTCAGAAGCCACTTCATAGCTTCCCAATGCTCTTTCCCAGGGTTCGCCATGTACCTGCTAACAACTCCCACTGCATGTGCTATATCAGGTCTAGTGCAGACCATAACATACATCAAACTACCAACTGCTGAAGTATATGGAACAAGTGCCATGTGATCAAGCTCCTCGGCAGTCTTGGGTGACTGCTCCTTTGACAATTTAAAGTGATTTGCCAATGGAGTAGTCCTGGGTTTAACATCATTAACCCCGAATCTGCTCAGCACCTTCTCAATGTACAACTCCTGAAATAGATTTAAAGTGCCAACAGATCTATCCCGAGAAATCTTCATCCCCAAAATCTATTTTGTTGGACCCAAATCTTTCATCTCAAACATTGCAGACAACATTGTCTTCAGATTGTTAATTACCCTCATACTAGATCCTGCAATCAACATATCATTCACATACAAGAGTAGAAAGACATATGAATCAGTGTATTTCTTGAAGTAACAACAAGGAACCTTTTCAACTTTGCAGAATCCACTCTTGGTCATGAAGGAGTCAAAATTCTTGTACCACTGCCTTGGTGATTGCTTTAGTCCATACAAGCTCCTGGTTAGCTTGCACACCATGTGTTCCTTGCCTGGAACCACAAATCCTTCCGGTTGCTGCATATAGATCTCTTTGTCCAGATCTCCATGTAAAAACGTTATTTTTACATACATTTGCTCTAGATGCAAATTCTCCGATGCAATAACACTCAACAGAATTCGAATAGAGGTTAACTTCACAACAGGAGTGAATATTTCAGCATAATCAATACCTTTCCTTTGTGAATATACTTTAACCACTAAACGAGCCTTGAACCTTCTTTTGCCATCTGGTTTAGTCTTGATTCTGAACACCCACTTGTTCAGTAAAGCTCTCTTCCCTGCAGGTAGCTCAGTCAACACCCATATGTCGTTCTTCTCAAGTGACCTCATCTCATCATCCATGGCTTGCTCCCACTTGATCGAATCCTCCACCTGTAGGGCCTCATCAAAAGACTCTGGTTCCCCCTCATCAGTCAGCAATAGATAGTGTAATGAAGGTGAATACCTATCTGGTGCCCTGATGGATTTGGATGATCTCCTTAACACCTGCTCAGGTGTAACTTGCTCCACCTCATATTCTTCAGTAGGAGTTGGTTGAGTATCTGCTTCGACATCTTTGGGGTTACTCTTCTTCAACTCAAACTCAGCTTCCACTTGCTTTGTAATCTCTATACCTTCTGCTCTCTGTCCTTGTAAAGGACAGACTCATCAAATGTCACGTCACAATGTCTCAGGATCTTTCTATTCTTGTCATCCCAAAACCTGTAACCAAACATATCAGAACCATAGCCTATGAAGTAACACTTCACAGCCTTGGCATCAAGCTTGTCTCTCTTTTCTGGATCAACATGAACATAAGCGATGCAACCAAAAGTCCTCAAGTGTGAGTACTTGAGTTCTTTTCCTGTCTACACCTCCTCTGGAATCTTGAACCCTAAAAGAACTAATGGTCCCCTGTTGATCAAGTATGCAGCAATGCTCACAGCATCCGCCCAGAGTGTTTTGGGCAGCCCACAGTGTATCCTCATACTCCTTGCACGCTCATTTAATGTTCTGTTCATCCTCTCAGCAATTCCATTCTGCCTTGCCTTACCAGGAACTGTTCTCATCAATCAGATTCCCTCAGCTGCACAGAATGCCTTGAACTCTGATTTGTCATACTCTCCTCCATTGTCAGACCTTAGGCATTTGATTTTCAAACCGGTCTGATTCTCAACTTCAGCTTTCCACTTCTTGAAAGTTGCAAACACATCTGGCTTATGCTTCAAGAAGTAAACCCATACCTTCCTGCTGAAATCATCAATGAAGGTAACATAAAATCTGGATCCTCCAAGTGATGATACTGGAGATGGTCCCCAAACATCTGTATGGACCATTTCCAACCGCACTTTCTTTGGCTCTCTAGGAATCTTTGTGAAGCTTACTCTTTTCTGTTTTCCCATAACACAGCTCTCGCAAAGACCCATATCAACAGACTTCAGACCCTCTAATGCTCCTTTTGCAACTAACATCTTCATTCCTTTAGCACTCATGTGTCCAAGTCTGTTGTGCCACAGACATGAACCGGAAGCACCTTCAGCAACAACGGCCATGTTTATACACCCTAAAGTGGTGTACAAGGTTCCAGATTTGGTGCCACGAGCTACTACCATAGCACCTTTCATGATCTTCCACGAACCTTTCCCAAACTCTGCTGCATATTCCGTGCTATCCAACTGACCAACAGAGATCAGATTTTTCTTGATCCCAGGAATATATCTGACATCCTCCAATGTCCACTAGTTTCTCGAGGTGGTCTTTATGCAAACATTCCCCTTTCCTTCAATCTCTAAGGCTTTATTGTCAGCAAGATACTTTTAAAAAATTTCCAGATTTGAAATTTTGAAACAGCTCCTTGCTTGGAGACGAATGGAAAGATGCACCAGCATCCAAAATCCATGATTCAATCTGGCTGTTCACACTAAGGATTAGAGCATCCCCAATGTCCTCTACTGAATTTACAGAATCATTGTCATCTCCAAATTTCTGATTCTATTTCTTCTTTGGCTATGTACAGTTCGTCCGAAAGTGCCCTTTTTCTCCACAGTTCCAACAAGTCACGTTTGATCTGTTCAGGGATTTTCCTTGATTCTTTGATTTTGATCGACCATGTTGATTTTGGCCTTTCGTCTTACTTCTCCCCCTTCGATCAACGCTGAGAGCACTGCCCGATGAATCTCCCACTTCTCGTTTGCGAATACTTTCGCTAAGAACAACATCACGGATTTCATCAAACTTTAGTTTCTCAGATCCATGAAACTATTAATCGTAGCAATAATAGTATCCCAAGACTCGGGCAGACATGACATCAAAATCAACTCTTTAATTTCATCTTCAAAATTAATATCCACAGAATTGAGTTGACTCACAATCATATTGAACTCGTTTATATGATCAGAAACGGATCCATTCTCAGATATCTGTAAATTGAACTATCTACGCATCAAATATACCTTGTTCATAGCTGATGGTTTTTCTTACATGTTTGACAGTGCCTTCAATAGACCAGACGTAGTCTTCTCCTTCACGATGTTGAACGCCACGTTTCTTGACAAAGTTAACCGGATCAACCCTAGAGCCTGGAGATCCTTGAGTTTCCACTTCTCCTCCGTCATGGATTCCGGCTTCACCCCGGTCAACGGTTCGTGAAGATCTTTCTGGTATAGATAATCTTCAATCTGCATCTTCCAGAAGCTTAAATCGGATCCATCAAACTTCTCGATTCCAAGCTTCGACTATCCATCTTCAGTGATCGTGTTGAATCTCCTTAGCTCTGATACCTGTTGTTAGGATCGAATTCAAGCACACACACTAGATGAATGAAGAACACAAGAACTTTCAAGAGAAAGAGATGAGAGATCTAGAGAGAAAGAGAAAACCCAATATTTTGTGGTAACACCCCGTGAGTAAACTTTCACGGCGGTGAGGTATATTTATATTAATAAATCAGAGTATTTTTGGTTACAGAGAATAAATAGAGAATAAATAGGAAAGCCTAAAATAGAGAATAAATAGGAAAGCCTAAAATTAATCAGGCTCCACTACCAAACAACTTCCTATTCCAATGCTCGAGCTAAGTCACATATGATTCTTTAAAATATTTATAAATCGAGAATATCTCCAAAATATGAAAAGGATGTTGAAGCAAATTTAGTTTTAATGGATGATGTTTTTGATGTCCTTGGTGATATTACTCGTATGGAAGTTGATGAGTTCTTTAGAGATCGAAACTGATGTTTGATCTTTTAGATGAGGAATGAAGTCTATTAGTATTTTACTTAATACTTATGTGTTTTTAATTATCATGTTCTTCATGTTGAAGTATTTAAATTTTCGTCGTTAGTTTTCTTTTGTACTTCTTTTGATGTATTTTTATTTTAATGAAAATGAATAGAAATACCCAATTGTCAATTAGATTTAAGATGAGTAATAGAGATATGTGTCTTCTTGATAGTTCTATAACACATACTATATTAAAATAAAAGAAATACTTTTCTAATTTGGTTATGAAAATGTCATATGTCAACACAATATTAGGTAGTACAAAATTAATTGAGGTCTCTAAGAGCGACCTTATTACTACCTAGAGGGACAATATTGACCACTAACAACGCATTATATTGTAGTAAGTCTCAAAGAAACTTATTGAGTTTCAAAGTTATTCGCCAAAATGTCTATCATGTTGAGATACTAATGAAGGAAAGGTTGAGTACCTTTACATTACTACAATTAATGTAGAGAAGAAAATTGTACATGAAAAATTGCCTGCACTTTCTTTTGGGTTGTACTATACAAGCATAAGTACACTTAAACCACAACCATAGTAAACAAAATATTTTCTAATTTTAATGATTTTATCATTTGGAATGACCCATTGGGCCATCTCGGATTTAATACGATGCACAAAATAATTGAGAATTCACATGGGCACACGTTAAAGAGCCCAAATATCTTTCAGTCAAAGGAATTCTCTTGTGCTGCTTGTTCTCAAGGAAAGTTGATCATTAAACCATCAATATTTAAGGTTGGAATTGAATCCCCTGCGTTTTTAAAACGTATATAGGGTGATAAATGTGGACCAATTCAACCTGCATGTGGACCCTTTAAATATTATATGGTCTTGATAGATGTTTCTATAATATAGTCAGATGTGTGCTTATTATCAAATCGCGACATTGTTTTTGCGTGATTGTTGTCTCAAATAATAAGATTAAAAGCATAATTTTGTTACTATACAATATAGACAATCCGTCTAGATAATGATTGTGAGTTTACATATCAGACATTTAATGATTATTGTATATATACTAGTGTAATAGTTAAACATCTAGTTGCGCATGTTCCTACTCAAAACGGTCTAGTGGAATCATTAATCAAAGTCTGGAATTGATATCTAGGCCATTGCTAATGAGAACATAGTTGTCTGTGTTTATGTGGGAGTATGCTATTTTGCATGCAACAGTATTTATGCGCATAAGTCCAACCAATTATCATGAATTCTCCCCATTACAATTGACTTTTGGTCAAGAGCCAAATATTTCTCATCTTAGAATTTTTGGATGTGTGGTGTATGTCTCAGTTGCTCCACCACAGTGCACAAAGATGGGGCCCCAAAAAAGGTTGGGGATATATGTTGGGTATGAATCTCCTTCAATCATACAATATTTGAAGCCTATGACTGGAGATTTATGTAAGGAAAAATTTGCTTATTGTTATATTGATGAATCAGTATACCCAACATTAGGGGGAGAACATAAGTAGTTGGGAAAAGAGATAGATTGTAATTTATCATCTCTATCTCATCTAGATCCTTGAAAAAATCAATGTGAGCAAACAATTCAAAAACAAATTTATTTACAAAATATTGTGAATCAACTGCCAGATGCTTTTACTAATCTTCCAAGGATTACTAAATCACATATTCCAGCTACTAATGCTCCAGTCCGAGTTGATGTTCTGACGGAATAAATTGTTAAGAAAAATGAGTCTTGACCACATTTAAAGCGTGGTAGACCAATTGGTTCCAAGGATAAAAATCCTCAAAAGATAGAAGGAGTAAATGATCAAGATGATCATGAGTTAAAAGAAATATCCAAGGATGACACCCAAGTCATAAAATATGATAAAATCTCCGAGGAGGTTCAAACTTTTGAAATTAATGAAATTTCAATGAATTATTTCTCAACAAGAAAGAAGTAGAACTGAAATAATGTTCTGATTGACAACATATTTTCCTATAATATTGCTACTGACATAATGCAACAAGATGAAGATTTTGAGCAAAAATCTTTTCACGAATGTAGACAGAGAATGATTGGCCAAAATAGAAGGTTGCAATTCAAGCAGAATTGGCTTCACTAGAAAAACGTAAAATTTTTGAACCAATAATCCGAACACCTGAAGGTGTCAAGCTAGTGAGGTACAAATGGATTTTGTACAAAAAAAGAAATGAGAAATGTGAAGTCGTGAGATATAAAACCCAACTTGTTGCTCAAAGTTTTTCTTAAAGACCTAACATTGATTACATGGAGACATATTCTCCTGTGGTAGATCCAATTACATCAAATATCTCATAAATCTGGCAGTTCATGAAAAACTTAAAATGCGTCTAATGGACGTTGTCACAGCCTATCTATATGGTTCATTGAACCATGCTATTTTCATAAAAATTCCCGAAGCATTCAAAGTGCCTGAAGAATATAAAGATTCAAGAGAAAATTGTTCAATAAAACTTCAAAAATCGTTGTATGGATTGAAACAGAAAGGAAGGATGTGGTACAATCGTCTGAGTGAATATTTATTAAAGAAAGGGTACAAAAATGACCCGATTTGTCCCTGCATTTTTATTAAATGGTAGGAGTCTGACTTTTTTTATAATAGCTGTGTATATTGATGATTTGGAAATGGTTGTCACTCGTAAAGAGTTTTAGAAGCTATTGAGCGTCTGAAAAGAGAATTTGAAATGAAAGATCTCGGCAAGACAAAATTTTATCTTGGCCTACAGATTGAGAATTTTTCAAATAGAGTACTTGTCCATCAATCAACATATACAAAAAATATATTAAAGTGTTTTTACACGGATAACTTACATCCAATGAGTACCCCAATGGTTGTAAGATCACTTGACATCAATACAGATCCATTTCGACCTCAAGAGAAGGATGAAGAGCTTCTTGGTGATGAAACTCCTTACCTTAGTGTAGTCGGGGCACTAATGTACCTTGCTAACAATACTTGTCTAGATATATGTTTTGCAGTAAGTCTACTGGTAAGATTCAATTCCTCTCCAAGAAAAAGACTTTGGAATGATTGTAAACATATACTTAGATATATTCGGGAGACCATGGACATGTGTTTATTCTATTCCGATGAATCCAATTCAGAACTGATTGGTTACGCAAGTGCAGGGTATTTATCTGATCCGCATAAAACTCGATCAGATATATGCTATTTGTTTACATGAAGAGACACGACAATATCTTGGCGATCAATGAAGCAAATGTTGGTAGCTACTTTTTCAAATCGTGTAGAAATAATAATACATGAAGCAAGTCGAGAGTGCGTCTGATTGATATCGATGACACATGATATTCAGGAAAGGTGTGATTTTTCATTGAAAAGGAATACACCAACCTCAATTTATGAAAATAAAGCTGCATGTATAAATCAATTGAAAGGAGGATACATCAAAAAGGAGACCGGACAAAGCATATTTCACCAAAGTTCTTTTCACGTATCATCTTCAACAAAATGGTGTAATAGAAGTTCAATAAATCCGTTCAAGTGATAATCTTGCTAGCTTATTCACTAAGGCATTGCCAACATCGACATTTGAGAAGTTGAGATACAAGAGTGGAATGCGCCGTCTCCGAGATATCAAGTGAAGTTTTCATCAGGGGGAGTGAAATACACATTATACTATTTTCTTTAACTATGGTTTTGTCCCAAGTTGGATTTTCCTGGTAAGGTTTTTAACGAGGCAACATTCAAAGCGTATTATAAGATGTGCGTACTCTTTTTCCTTCACTAGGCTTTTTCCCACTGGATTTTTCCTTGTAAGGTTTTAACAAGGCACATTATCTATGGATATCCAAGGGGGAGTGTTATAAATCCATTATATTATACATGTGGATTAACCATTAGATTTATCCAAACAAATTGGATTCATGTATTGTTACTTCCAATATGATAAGAACTTCCAAGATAACTATGTATCTATTAATTAGATGACTTTTGGGAGTGATATCTCAGCACTATAAATAGAGATACCACTCACCATTTGAAAGACACACATGATAAGAAAAATCCTCTCTTCCATCTTATATTTCTTGCTTCTTCTTCTTATTATTATATTATATTCTGAGCTTTCTTATAATAATTACCACTATATACTAACAGCTTTTTTGAGCCTAAATAGCAATAATCTTTTTTCAAAGTTAGATTTTTATATTATAAAATGTAATATTAAAAAACGTTTGATTAGTGCTCCACGATTTCTGTTGTTTTTTTTTCTCAAAATCTTTTATCTTCTACGATTTATTCAAATTGCTTATATATGTTCTCTCCTATCAATAAAAGGTTTCTTAAAAAAAACGCTCTTTCTACTCATTCTGGTCGATTGTTTAATCATGGATACCAATAATTTTTCAATTCTAATTCAACGTAAATGATGTTCAGATGCATCAGGAATTATTGATAATTCTATATTCAATGACATAATACATAAACATGATTGTTAACTCGATTTCAGCAAACAACTATGCCCTACAACTTTGAGTATGCACAAGTAAACACTTAAACTTGTATAAACATGAACAAGTCGACCCACGTGTCTTACATGGCATAATAAATGTAGGATGCCATGTTAAACACAAAATTTTCATGTAGGACAAATGTATCTATTTGTTTAATTTTATACAAGTTTAAGTGACTACTTGTGCACCCTAAGTTAAGGGTCATAATTGCTAATTGACGCCATGTTAAGGGTCATGTTTGTGAATTGTGCCATATTTAATTTATGTTTTTCAAGTGATTTCTCTGATTAAAAAATCATAGTTGTTATGTTGTAGTATACTATGTTGTATATGAGTTTTTGTGTTACAATATGAAATTGTCTACAATAAGTCATTTAATTAATGGTGTAAAATAGATTGATGTTGTTATTTACTAATTCTGTATTTTTTAAATTTATTCTTTGTTTTGTTTTGTAGAGTTTTGAGGTTTGGAATGGAAAGCATATTTACTGATTATGTGTTTCAGTAATTTATTTGGTGAAATTGATTGTTATTAATTAGCAAATATGATGGACTGCTAGTTTGGTGTAACTATGTTTTTTTGTGATGTCATTCAGAGTGAGTTTTTCTGTAAATAATGATAGTGTACATATTGATTCTATTTTGATACAATAATGATTGTGTAAACACCATATTTAAGTTAAATATTATCATGTCAGCAAAAAGCAATCTTTAAACCAGACTTTATAAGTTGAATACATCGAAATGACCATTTTATTTGACGAGGTTAACGACAAATAAATTTTGATCTAAAACAGGCAGATACGTTGATTATGAAATTGAATGAGTGATCTATTATTCAAACACCAAATATGAAGGCTTAATTACTACTATTGCTTCTCAATCAGGTGTGGATACAAGAATTTTTCATTTAGAACTGAAATATTGAGTGATCCATCTTCACCAACGAAGATTCATAACGATATGAGTGTCCAAATTTGTTTAGATAAAAAATGCAATTTTGATTTCTTTTGAAAGTTTCTATTATAAATAACATGTGTACATAGAGCTATGGAAGCCGTTTATTACCAAATTGATGTCCACACAACAAGGCAAAAATTATCAAATTGAATACACTATGTTTGATTACGGTAGATCCTATTTTGATTGAGTGTATTAAAGGAAATGAAGGCACTGAAATAATATAAGATCCTCAACACAATTTGGTGGTAGAAGATCAAGTTTATCTAAACAAACAAATTATAATTGAAGTTATGAAAATATATGCATTTTTAAGGGATATCTGTTTCATTGCTAAAAGGTCAAGTAGTCTTTTTTGGTTAGAAAGGATAACATTTATATATTATAATAAATTAGCATCATACATCAGGAATGACTACATTGCTACAAGCTGCAACCTGCATTATAATGTTTTTTTAGTAGGAAGTCTAGGAGAAATATTACATAGAATATGAGTGAACAAAAAACATTATTGTCTTAGCTTCCTTGATATCTTCACGAACAAACAAAGGGGAATCATGCCATAAATCGAAAGGAACATTTAGTGGTAGGGTTCTCTAAAACGTGCTAGCAGATCAACCACTCCATTTCCTTCCCTAAGTTCATGCTGGATCATTGGCTCATTCATCCGCTGGAGCGATTCCCTGCATTCAAATAGATAATTTGATTCAATAGCATTTTTTAATTATTTAGGATATGTATTACCTCGGTTGATTCAGTGGCAATGGTGAGATTGGGGAGGCTTAGGCTCTGTCCAACCTTAGGCCATAAACTAGTGCTAATAGCTATATATTTAGTGCTGAAGTGGATGTAATTTATGTGCTTTTACTTGCTATCCAGTTGCTTTTTGAGTCTCGAATTACAGACCCCGTACCTCTTTTTAAAGGTGTTATGGTCAAAGGATCCATCAACCTTCAATTATAGGTCAGTTTTTGGGGGGTGCAATTGTCGGGGGGTGCTAGTGGCAGGGAGTGTGTGCTTCGATGTTATTATGGACATTGGTTTTCTGCTATGACCAAAAAAGGCATACTCTGTTGCTCTATCCTTTATAGTTGTGACATTGACATCTACCTTGGAGTTCCTGTAGATATTGTTGTTTCGATTGATATAAATGTGCCACATGACAAAGAGGAACACCTGGATCCATTTAAAAGGGTTAAAAGCTTAACTTATGTATTTAATGTTATTGAGCTAGTTTCAATTATGATCATTTTTTATTTGCTCAATTGATTCGTACAACGCCAGGGTAATCCGAACCTTCCTAACTAGGGTAAAATCTAGGAATATATGATTGTTAGTTTCAGGTTGGTGACATATTTCGCACAGGGGGTCTATATCCATACTAATGCTATGGAGATAGTTTCTATATGTTTTATCCTTTCATGGTTACATATCTAGAAAAAGTATTTAATTTTGATATGACATTGTAACTTTCAGATCTAACTGAAAGCTAAGTGTCGGCTCTTTTGGAAGGGATCCTTCTATTTGAGGGCTATATACGTCGATTTTGTATTGAAGTTCCCATTACCAGTTAGTGTCCAATTTATTATGTCGCAAATATTTGGGGCATGGGGTATAATGTATAGAGATAATCTTAGAACTAAGGTTCATAGGTAATTGGAATTTTAGAGCTTCGAGTGTCAATTTCCCATTATGGATCACGTCCCTAAATTGAGTGCAAGGTCATCTTTACAGAGGGAACTTATGACTTTGTTCCTTAGGAGAGTTGTATTTGGGAGCCATTTATCATCCTAGAAGTTTATCCTAGTATCATTACCTACCTAATTCCCGTCTGGTGAATTGCATTTTCTTTTACAGACCTGGGTGATGTTCTTCCAGGTCCCGCTAAATGTTTTAGTATTGGTGGTAAGTGAATATATTAATTCTCCAAGTGTATTTATTTAGAAAAAGTTAGGCTCCAAGCTAGTTTGGTAAGTTGAGCTTCATTCCTAGAATGACTAAGTTGGACACCCAACCCAGTTGAGTAACTATTGTCAAGCCCCGAGCCTAAATCCCGGACGTCATTGACACTCGAAGACCATTGTTGGCTCCAAGCGGACCCTTGACCTGACTTACTTAGTGGAAGGCAACATTCATATCTATAACGATCAATGAACTTAACTGAACTGGTAAGTATAACAACTGACAATGTTTTAAAGATAAAACATTCAATTGGCCAAAAGTGGCTACCCAAGTCTTAACAATAAGAGATGATAATGAAAAGACGTAAAGGACTAACATCTGACTGTCTATGAAGCTCTAAACAACTAAGATGAATGTTGGGACAAACCCCACAACATCATATAATAACTAAAATAGAAAGCAAAATAAAAGAGTCCTCTAGATACAACGGGGCGCTGGATGCTGATCCTAGTTACCAGCTTCTGCATCATAATACAATGCAAGCTAAACTGGCATCAATACATCGAATATATGAGTATGTGAGTTGGAATACTAACAAACACAGACATGAAAAAGATTATGAAAGTAACCTTAACTCTTCTCAACTTATGAATAAGTCAGCTCAACATAAAGCAATTAAAACACATGCAATGTATATAAGCTTTATAAAAACAACTGCAACAATCTTGGTTCGGTAAAGATAAATAATAACAAACTTAACTTTACTTATACAAAAGTAACTTAACTTCTGTGGGAGATTCTCTAACCGACAACGATCATTATGAGCTTAAGTGATGGTACAATATTTTACCTCACGTTGCCAAGGACCATCTTATACTTTGCCATTGGTATAGAACCTCAACTAGTAAGTGGGTCCACTAGTCTATGCTAAAATGCACTCAGGAATCATCTAAAAAATACGACTCTTTCTCTGCCCATGATGGCTACATGGTTTATGGGGGATTGAGTTAATATGAACTCACATTTCCATATCGGTGCTCAATACTACTCACAAAATATACTTAGCTCATATGTTTTTTAAATAACTTGTTCTCTGGTTTGACATAATTTCTCAAACTTAGCTTAAAAAGCTCTCTTGGAAATCACAGTTTCCTTTTTACTGAAAAACTAGCTCAATGTATCTTTCGAAAATCTCAATTTCTTTTCTTGTTTAAAGATGAAAACATTTACAAACTTTTAGGAAATACATAGTTCCCTTATAAATTTTTGAGAAATGAATTCAGTTCTTTACTCTTTACTTAATGTGAAACTGGAGTCCTAAAAAACAAGGTTAAAACATTGTTAAAGATTCTTGAAAACTTAATAAACTTTTCTTTAACTTGCTTCTTAACTTCTCTACTTGACCCTTAACGTCTCTTGACTTTGATCTTAACCCCTGAATTGGATTATGGATTCAAGATTATGATTCATGTTTTTCAATGATTTCTAGGTGTTTAGAATTCATTTGAAGTAGTTAGAATCAACGAGAAGTGTTAATACACTTTAAATGGACTTAAACAATCCGAATAACAAAAATTGGGTGAAAAACGCTGATCCGAGCACATCCGGGGTGCGCCACACCAACTATTATTGACTGAGGCTCTTTTCTAGAACATTGTTGGCACGCCGCCCCATCCTTCCTGGCGCTATGGGGGTGCCTCATGCCAACCTGTTCCTTAAGCAAAAATCTAACGAATTTTCCTCTCATTTTTCTGACTTAAATAGTTTTAATTCGATTCTTTTTTGCTAATTCACTTTAGATTCATGTACCCACATCATATATACAAGTAGGGGTGTACATAGGTTGGTTTGGTTTAATTTGTTATTTAAAAATATCTCAACCAATTATGTCGATTTATCAAATCTAAAAACCAAATCAAACCATATAAAGTTGGTTTTTTCGGTTTCAATTTTAATCGGTTCTTTCGAGTTTTTTTGATCTTTTGGTTTTTTTCGTTTTTTAAAACTATACCGTATTTGAAAAAGCGATAGAATTTTTTTCACTTACATGTGTGAAAAACTAAACTTTAAAAATGTGAAGTGAATAGAAATTTTTGAAAGGACTGTCAATTTCACATGAGTACAAAACATATTTTTTGAAATATCAACGTTCATTATGCTAAACTAATAAGATTAAAGGCTAGATGCAAACTGAATACAAAAACTATTTACAAATTTAATTGTTAACTTCGAATTTGAAAAACTATAACAATATAATCATAACTTCGGATTTAACACAAAATATAATATTTACAATTTTTACAAGTCCAAATTTGAAATAAAATAGATATACATTGAAAACTATGAACTAACTTAATATATATATATATATATATATATATATATATATATATATATATATATATATATCGGTTTGGTTTGAGTTCGGTTTGATTCTTTTTTTCTAATACCAAACCAAACCAAGAGTGGTCATTTTTTTCAATCGCCAAACTAATCAAACCAAACCACAAGTCATTTTTTTCCGATTTGATTTGGTTCGTCGGTTCGGTTGGACTTAGTGATTCGGTTTGTACACCCCTATATACAAGGATCTAACCCAATGAACTCATAAAAAACAATTTCACATTGAGAAATTCCTAAATCTCTACTTATGTTCAAGAATGAAAACAATTCAAGAACAACCAACAAGAACATTTAATTTTCAATAGTTTTAGAAATATTTCACGCTGAATCAAACATTTTTGAAATGTGGATGAAAGAACCTAACCTTATGGAAGACTCACACACCTTTTCAGAGTCACCCCAACGAAATCCACACTAAAAGTTTGAATGTTCCTGGCAAATCTTGCTTTTCCTCTTCTCCTTTCTCTTGTGTTCTTATCTAAAAGCCTTAAATCTATTTTTCAAAAGCGTAAACTGAACTAACTCAGTTTTGACCCAATAATTTACTAAAAATTGATTTATTTAATAGGTTAAGGAAAATACAAAATTATCCTTTGAATTTCCGGATTGAACATTTCCTTAATTCAACAGCCCAACTTCAGGAAGGAATAACTCACTCATACGAACTTGAAATCGCGCAAACTTGGCAGCGTTGGAAAGATTGTTCCAAGGGATTTCCAACCATATCTACAAGTACACATAACTTATCCTGAGATAGAAGTTATGGCCGTTTGAATTTGGCCAAAAATTCACTTTAACTTACTTACCAAATTTCTAGATTTTGAATTTATTTCCAAAAATAACTATTTCTAATTTGTAGACTTCCTTCTAGTTTCTTTTTAGTTGCGAGATGTTACAATATCTTTCCCTTGGGAACATTCATCCTCGAATGAGATTACTCTTACTAGGCTAAAGGTGGTAACATCTAGTCCAAAGACCCAACAAGCAAATGCAACAAACAACATGCTCATTCATAATTTAACGAGTACTAAGAAGAGAATTTGTACCTTTATCTGCATTTTCTCGGGATTCAAAGAGATGTGGATATCTCTTCTTCATATGCTCTTTGGTTTTCCAAGTAACTCCTCAACAAATTGGTTCCTCCAAAATGACTTTGACTGAAGCTACTTTTTTGTTCTCAATTTGTAAACTTGGCAATGTAGAATCTAAACATGAATTTCCTCATAAGATAAGCTATCCTTGATCACAATATTTTCAGTTGGTATGATTAATGATTTATCTCTCATGCACTTCTTCAACATAGAGATGTGAAACACCGGATGAACTACTACTAACTCTTGTGGTAGATCTAACTTATAAGCTACATTGCCCATCCTCTTAGATATTCGATAAGGTCCAATATATAAGAAACTAAGCTTTACCTTCTTACCAAACCTCATAACACCCTTCATGGGTGAAACTTTTACATATACCTAATCATTTACTTCGAACTCTAGCGGCCTCCTCCCAACATCCGTGTAGGATTTTTGATGACTCTACGCTGTTTTCAACCTCTCTTGAATCACCTTCACCTTCTCCATAGCTTGGTGATCTAAATATGGTCCTGTCAACCCTTCTTCACCAACTTCGAACCATCCAATAGGAGATCTGATACATTTGAACCATCCAATAGGAGATCTCCCATAAATAACTTCATATAAAGCCATTTGGATGCTAGAGTGATAACTATTGTTGTTAGCAAATTCAATGAGAGGTATGTGATCATTCACAAGACCTCAACATATATTCTAATGTTTGAATGGTATGCTCTGCTTTCCCATTTGTCTAGGTATGAAAGACAATACTCAAGTTAACATTTGAACCCAAACCTTTCTAAAAAGATTTCCAGAATTGTGCAGTAAATTGTGCACCTCTATCTGAAATTATGGAGACAAGAACCCCATGAAGTCTTACCACTTCCTGAATATATAACGTGGCATAATCCTCTGTTGAATAGGTAGTCTTTACCAGCAAAACGTGGACTGATTTTGTCATCTTGTCGACTATCACCCAAATATAATCATGTTGTCTGCGAGAATTTGGTAAACCTATGATGAAATCCATATTAATCATCTCCCACTTCAATTCTGGAAGCTCTATATTCTGATCCAAACCACTGGGCCTTTGGTGCTCAGCTTTAAACTTATTGAAAATTTGGGTACTTTGCAACAAATTCATTAATGCCCTTCTTCATAATACCATTCCACCAATATGCGTCTCTCAAATCACAACACATTTTTGTGGAACCCGGATGAATGGAATATCTGGAGCTATGAGCTTTCTCCATGATCCTCTCATGGAGTCCATCCACCATTGGTACACACAATCTACCTTGATATCTCAAAATACAATCTCCCTCTTGTTCAGAGCTAATACTTCTTGCTAATGAACATTTTCCTTCAATTCAGGCAAAATGAGATCTTGGTCTTGCTTTTCTTTCACTTTTGAAGCTAAGGATGATTCAACTCCATTTGTCACTACTATTCCTCCTTTTGTGGAATTCATAAGTTTGACTCCCAAGCGCGCAAGTCTGTACACATCTTTTACTAACTCTCTCTTTACTTCCTCAACATGAACGGTGCTTCCCATAGACAACCAATTTAATGCATTAGAAACCACATTAGCCTTAGATGGGTGGTAAAGGATACTCATTCATAATCCTTGACTAATTCCAACTACCTCCTATGTCTAAGGTTAAGCTCTTTCTAGGTGAACACATATTGAAGGCTTTTATGATCAGTGAAAATATTAACATGAACACCATAAAAGTTATGACGCCATATCTTGATAGTGAATACTACAACAACCAATTCTAAGCCATGAGTTGGGTAGTTCTTCTCATGATTTTTCAACTGTCTTGAGACAAAAACTATAAACTTGTCTTTCTGCATTAAGACACAACCTAAACAAACTCTAGATGCATCATAATACACCACAAAATCTTGAGTACCTTCTGATAAACTCAAAACTGGGCCACTAGTCAACCTCTTCTTTAATTCTTGAAAGCTTTTCTCACAAGCTTGAAACCATTGAAACTTCACCGTTTTCTGAGTCAACTTCATCAAAGGGGATGAAATTGATAAGACACCCTCCACAAACCTTCTGTAATAGCCAGCCAAACCCAAGAAACTCCTAATATCAGTTGTAGAAGTGGGTCTACTCCAATTCTGCACTTTTTGAATTTTCTGAGTATCAACTCTAATACCATCACCAGAAACTATGTGGCCCAAGAATGCCACAGACTCAAGCCAAAACTCACACTTAGAACATGACATACAACTCTCAATCTTTCAAAGTCTATAGAACTATTCTGAGATGACTAGCATGATCTTCTTCATTCCTTGAATAGATTAGTATGTCATCAATGAAGACGATAACAAACATATCTAAATAAGGTTTGAAAAGTGTATTTATAAGGTCCATGAACGATGCTGGCGCATTAGTCAAACCAAAGGACATGACTAAGAACTCCTAATGACCATATCTAGTTTTAAAAGTTGTCTTCGGAATATCACATTCCTTTAATCTTAACTGATGATAGCCTGATCTGAGGTGAATTTTCGTGAAACATGAAGCCCCCTAAAGCTGATAGAAAAGATCATCAATCCTCGGAAGAAGATACTTATTCTAGACGGTAACCTTGTTCAACTGACGATAATCTATATATATCCTAAGGCAACCATCTTACTTTCTCGCAAATAAGACAGGAGCGCCCCAATGTGAGACACTTGGTCGAGTTAATCCCTTATGTAATCGATCTTTTAACTGTTCTTTCAACTCTTTTAACTCTACTAGTACTATTCTGTATGGCGGAATAGAGATAAGACGGGTATCTAGAATGATGTCTATGCCAAAGTCTATTTATCTCTCAGGAGGGACTCTGGGTAGATCATCAGTAAATTCTTATGGAAAGTCTTAACTATAGGAACTGACTAAATAAGAGGCACCTCAGCACTTGAGTCATTAACTTAGACTAAGTGATAGATACAACCCTTTGAAACTAAATTTCTCACCTTAAGGTACAAAATAAAATGACCCATAGGCACTGCTGAACTACTACTCCATTCTACAACTAGCTCATTAGGAATCTAAAACTTTGAATCTCGAGTTCTACAATCTATTAATGCATAACAGGCATGATGCTAATCCATACCTAAAATGACATCGTAATCTACCATGTCTAACTCAACAAAATCAGCCATGGTGCCTTTGTGATGGTTTGAAATGACACAATCACGTAAACTCACTCATCTAGAATAAAATCCCCACCAGGTGGCTGACAATGAATCATATGAAACTTATTTGCAACATAAGGGGTTACAAAAGATAAACTAGCTCCTAGGTCTAGCAAATCATAAACATCAAAATCAAAGACTTTGATCATACCAGTGACAACATCCAGAGAGTTCTCTTCTCTTGGCGACTAGTAATTGCATAGAGGCGATTTGCTCTTCTGCCTGTACCATAATTAGCTCCTATGGGTGCAGCCTTGTCTGGTGGAGTAACTAATAAAGATTGGGATGTATTGCCTGAATTTCCACTACCCTGCTTATTCTTAGGACACTCTTTCATGAAGTTACCCTCTTGACTACACTTGTAGAGACCTGTTTGCCCATCATGACACTTAACTGAGTGTTATTACCACACCTAGCACATATATGAGCTTAACCACTTCCTTGTACTACGCTACCTTGATACTGTGTTGTCCTAGATCTGCAGTTCTGTGAACTTATCTATGATGTTCATCTTTATTCCTGGGTGTAGCTGCACTAGCAGATGATCGTACATGTCCATTTTGCATGTGAAAGTACGAATGAATCACATTACCCTTCTAGTGCCCAGACTCATTCCCTGTTTTTATTTTCTTATTTTTGAACTCCTCTCTGAACCTGCTTCACATAAACCATCAATCGTGAAATGTCCATATCTCCAATAATCATTGCTTCCCCACCCTCTTTGCTTGATAGATGACCTAACCCAACAACAAATATACTCATTATACTCCTCACGTCCTTAACAATCTTTAGAGCATAACGAGATAGTTAGGTGAAATTCAACCTATACTCATACACACTTAAAGACTCCAACTTAAGTGTGAGGAACACACATACCTTGATCTCTTTCAGTTCTCGAGGAAAGAAATTCCCCAAGAAAGCTTCCTAAAAAAGGCCCAACTCCCAAGTTGTGCACCCTCAACTCCCTTTTTTCATTGGTCGAATCATGTCCTATCTACATTCTTTAATTGATAAGCAGCTAGCTCATCTCATTTAGTGTTAGCAACATGCATCACATTGAATACCTTTTTTAGTTCCTAAATGAAGTTCTCTGAATCCTACGTAGTGTTCGAATCAGTGAAACTTGGAGGATTCCTCCTCAAGAACTCACTAATCCTCGAATGTCAGCCACTTCTTGTCAAGATCCTCTATTCTGCCCATCTTTGTTGGTAACAACTTGAATAAGCATCCTTATAGCCTCACGAAACTTAACATTAGTAACTTCTTATTGGGGTTTCACTTTAAGTGCATCGGGTGACTCGATTCCTTAACATTCCTTCTAGCTGGACGACCCCCTGACGGGTTTTCGTGGAGGGATGATTGTCTGAAAACGTGCACAAGAAGGAATTGGAGAGAAACTTTTTAGAGATCAAACTATAATGCATGAAATGAATATGAAAGAAGTCAGGAATTTCCTAAATGTTGCAGGCTCCTAATTATAGATGTGGCGCGCTTCACACTGATAACTAGGACTCTACCGACACGGCTTCATAGACTCCTTAGGACTCTTGAACTCTGTTCTCTTATACCAAGTTTGTCATGCCCCAAGCATACACACCAAACATGACTAGCACTCAAAGACCATTGGTGGACCTAATCGAACCCTTGGCCTGACTGACTTAACTTAGTGGAAGACAACATTCCTATCTCATTTTCTGACCTTAAATAGTTTTAATTTGATTCTTTTTTGCAAATTCACTTTAGATTCATGTACCCACATCATATATACAAGGATTTAACCCAATGAACTCAATAAAAAAACACTTCTACATCGAGAAATCCCTAAATCTCATCTTATGTTTAAGAACAAAAACAATTCAAGAACAGCCAACAAGAACATTCAATTTCCAATTGTTTTAGAACTATTTCACATTGAATCAAACATGATTGACATGTGGGTGAATGAAACCAACATTGTGCAAGACTCACATACCTTTTTAAGGATCACCCCCGATAAAATCCACAGGAAAAGCTCGAACGTTCTTGGAAATTTTGCTTTTCCTCTTCTCCTTTCTTTTGCATTCTTTCTCCAAAAGCCCTAACTCTATTTTTCAAAAGCGTAAAATGAACTTACTCAGTTTTGACCCCAATTAATTTACTAAAAACGGATTTAATTAATTTGGTATGTAAAAAACCAAATCACCCTTTAATATTCCGAATTGGACATTTTCTTAATCCAACATCCCAACTTCTGGAAGGCATAACTCACTCATACGAACTCGAAATTGCGCAAACTTGGCAGCGTTGGAATGATTGTTCTAAGGATTTTTCAACCATATATGGAAGTAAACCTAACCTGAGATAGAAGTAATGGACATTTGAGGTTGACCAAAAATTTACTTTAGCTTGCCAAATTTCCAGATTTTGAATTTATATCCAAAAATAATTATTTCTGATTTCTAGAATTCCTTATAGTGTCTCTTTAATTGCGAGATGTTACAACTACGTCTCATTTTTTCTTGTGCAGCTTCCACTTAACATCAGTGGTTCCCCAAACAAAGTTTCTTTGGGTTTTATCAATGAATTTAAATATACTACAGGGCAATATAATATACCGCACAACATGAGTTTCCATGTGGCTGAGGGAGGATTTTACTAAGGTAGTTCTTTTGCCATGTTAAGGAAGTTGGTTTGTAAACAACTAAGCTTTGATTGGTGGTTATCCATTATGAATTGGAAGTCCTTCCTAAGTGTTTTCCCATCAAATATTGGAAATTCTAAGTATTCCCCAAAGGAGATATTGTGGTGGATGTCCAGGTCCTTGGAGATGCTACCTATTACTTTACGAGGATTGTTCTTAGAAAAAAATTAGTTTAATTTTTGGCCTGACCAATACTAAAAGGAGCCCATGACCTTAGAATGGCTCTATAAATTTAGTTGAGATTTGGGACATGAGTACTAAGTCATCCACAAAGAAGAGATGTGAATTACTTGCTCCATGAATGTTAACTTTTATAGGAGCCTAGGTCTTAAGAGTGACAACATGTTCAATTTAGTGAGAAAGCACCTCCATACATAGTCTAAATTTTTAAGGGGACATAGGGTCTCCCTGACGTATTTCTCGAGTGGGGTTAAAGAACTCAGTCCTAGTGCCATTTATAACGATGGATGATTGGTTAGAGATAAAATAGGATATGATGATGTCAGTAAGTTCTATTAGAAATTTGAAGTATTAGAGGGTATGACTAATGAAAGACCACTCAATTTTATCGAAAGCTTTTTCAAGGTCTATTTTTGCATTGAAGCAACCTCTCTGTCCTTTCATTTTACGAAAATGAGAGACTATTTCTTGTATAATAATATCACTATTTGCTGCTTGTCTATTTTTGAGAAAACTAGTTTGGCAAGGACCTATTATCTTGTCCATGAATCCCCTTAATCACCTAGATATAGTTTCGATGATAATTTTATAGGAGCTATTACAAAGGCTGATAGGACGGAAGCTCTTAAGGGATGAATCATTCTTGCATTTTGAGATGAGGCATATATAAGTAAGATTTATGGAGTCAAGGATATCTCCCTACCTAAAGCTTTATGGAATAACGAGTATATTGAATGACCCATAATATTCTAATATTTCTAGCAAAAGAAGGAGCGTAAGCCATCCGGCCCAGGGTCCTTGAAAGGGTGGAAGGAAAAGGCCATGGATTTTGTTTCCTCCATAGTAGACAAACTACTAAGAAGAGGGTGGTCCTCCTTGATTTCTACTGGACCAACCTTGGTAGTAAAGATGTGGGATTGATAGAGATGTGTAGTAAACAACTCATTGGAGTAGGAAGTGGTGAAATGAATTGTGTCATTGCGATAAAGAATACAGGTTCCTTCATGTGTTTGAAGGGCTTGAATACAATTTTTCTGTGCCTATACGGGGTAATGATATGGAAGAACTTAGTATTTGCATCCCCATATTATAGCCTGTTAATTCTTGATTTAAGCTTACAAAAATTCTCCTCCCTTTTTAGAATAATGTTATAGTCCTCAATGGATTTTTTCTCTAAACCTAATCGGAAGGCACTGTCAGGATAGCTTTTTAATTCATAGATGTCTCTGAGTTTATAAAGGATTACTCGCTTTTGGTGAAAAATATATCCAAGGTGTCTTTATTCCAAATTATGAAATCCTTTTCTAAGTTTGATGTAACTTCTATAAGATTTGAGGCACAAGCCCAAGACTTATTGATAATGTTTGGGAGCTCCGACTGTGAGCACCACATGGTTCCAAATCTAAAGATGTCACCTTTATTTGTTAATGAAAGTAGTATAGGGAAATGATCAGAGTGGGTTCTCTCTTGGTGTATAACCTGGCATTTAGTAGTAACTAGTCTTTATTTGCAAAGAAATGGTCAAGCCTTTCGAAGATAAGAACTTTTTTGTTCTTAAAATGATTATTTATCCAGGTGTAACATCTACCCTTAAAACCCATATCAATGAATTGTCAATGAAGTCCACTAATAGATAAACTTAAAGGGTTACCACCGTTTTTATCTATACTATTGAGAAGTTCAGTAAAATCCTCCAATTAGCCATTTGCTATTGTAGTTATTTTTAGTTGTATGGAAGTTTTCCTATAAAATAGTATGTGTGCTTCTAAAGTTGCTAGCATATATACTACTAACTAGACATTGGTCGTTAGAGACACTTACCTTGATCATAGCATGGATTTCTTGCTTGGTAGTAGCTATTTCATCGAGCTCCAACATGTTGTTATCCCACAGGACGACAAGACCACCACTATTACCTATTTTTGGTATTTCGATCATTTGATTGAAGGGGAAGTCATCTATCAAGCCTTGGTGGCTCTACAGTTTTGTCTCCAGTAATGCCACTAGAAGGGGCCTATGCTAGTCAAGTAGTGCCCTAAAGTTCCTTATGAAGTCTGCACCATTTCCACCCCTACAGTTCCACACTACTAATTCATAGATCTATTCATGTGAGGGAGATTTATCATTGGGTGCAATCATAAGTTCCATAGCAGGAATTTTGGTTGTTCCTCACTGTGGGGTTTATCATTAAAACATAATTCTCTAGGTTGAAGGGTGTCCTGATATCTATTGAGCTTTTTGACTAATTGGGGGAGGGGGGGGGGGGAGGGGAGGGGGAGGGGCAAATAAGGATGAATTTTTGTTGAATCTCTCTCGAAATATCATGACCCTTACTTCTTTTTACACTGCGACTTTTGTTCTAGTTTCTCTCATTACTTATAGTGCCTCTTCTATCTCTTGGGT
This sequence comes from Solanum lycopersicum, assembly GCF_036512215.1. NCBI lineage: Eukaryota > Viridiplantae > Streptophyta > Magnoliopsida > Solanales > Solanaceae > Solanum > Solanum lycopersicum. Next base: position 44,087,040 of record NC_090803.1, read on the forward strand.
GTTTGTGTGTACAGTTGCAATCAGAACTAAGTTTAGAGGGAGAGGTAATTTTGAGTTTGCAACAATGTTGTTCGCCATCTGGGTACCAGTGGCCAGCACTGATCCGATCGGGGTTGTAGCAAGTTGTACTAGAGTCACACCATTGCATGTCCTTGCATTGTCCAATGGTGGTAGATAAGATCTATTTCTTGTAAGCTCCTAAGGACTGGATCAAGGAATGGAGTTTGCACTAGTAGAGGAGTTTTCATGGGTGGATGGGGTTTTCCCATGTTGGGATATGAAAGAATGGTGTGACTGGAGGTTGGGAGTTATCTGACAAGTGGAACATTCTCATCATCCATAGATAATTGTTGTATGATTTTATCGCCATTCGCATCCCGTCTGACACCAACTGAGCTAGGATGAGGGGATTCTGGATTATGATTTGTATTTGTCTATTGTCCATCAGAACACTAAAGGTTATGTTTTGGATTTTGAGACAAATCTCCATCAAAGAAGATGGGACGGATAGTGGTGGTAGTAGACTCGCATACATTGGGGTGACTCTTGGTAGTTGTTCATTCACCATAAAAGGTTGTATCAGAGCGCTTTGGTTCATTATCGTAGTTGAAGGGATTTTTGGGTAGTTTTGATTGGTTATTTGTTGTCTTAGTAGAAAGGAGGAGTGTGGAGTTCAGGCCATTTTTACAGAGAAAAAGTTGTAAAGGTGCTGAGGTAATAACTTTATTATTTGATTCTCCAGGTTGTTTGGAACTAAAAATAAAATAATTATCATTTTTTGTCGGTATTTCTAAAGGGGTAGAAGTTTTTGTGGGGTCAGGGTTACTAGAAATAGGGATTAAAACTTTTTTGGTAGATGCTTCCTTATCTACACCAACTGGAGTTGAGATGTCTAAATATATGGCTGAGGGGGGTGCTATGTCAAAAAGGTTACTTTTGGAGTTATTATTTGGGGAAGTCGAAGGGGCAACTACTAGATGTAGCCTTAGTGTGTAGTAGGTAGATTGCAGGGGATGCATAGGGCGTTTGGTCCTCAACCGCTTCCTCTATGGAAAAGGTAGTGTGTCTGGGGTTTGATGCAGTTGTTGTGTCATCATTACTAGAGTCAAGTCTATCCTCAAAGCCAACGTGGTACAGGTTATAATAGCAATTTGAAGTGTCGATTAGGTCCCCATCAGTGATTTTTCAACATACTTATAAGCTTGAGATTTATAAAATTACCAGTGGTGGTGTGGAATAATTTGACGTTAATACCTTCCCTTACCGATGGTTCTGGAGGAGTAGCCTGAGGTTTTTGCGATGGATTCCTCCTTCCTATTAGAAGTTAACAATTTCCCACATTTCTTCTCGTGTTTCATTGTTCTGGGTTCTTTGCATCTGGTTATTATTATGATTCTTAGTGGGGGTATTAGTTGTGGGTGTATTGTTAAAGGCACAACTGATTTGTCTGAGGCCAATTTCGCCACAAGCCTTGCACAGGAGGTCCGCACATCATACACTACCTTTGGCTTGAGATGGTCAATGAAGATAGGTTGTTTGATCGGTATCCCGATGGGGACTTCAATACAAATTCGTGCATTGCCCTCTATATGTCGATGATGTACAAACGTCGGTTTTCACTAGCCTTCCAAGCTTTTGTTTGATTTTTGCTAAGATTGTATGGTCAAAGTAATCTGTTGGCAATTCAGGATGACGTATCCAAATGGCACTGTATGTTTTGTCAGCCTATGATGCAACAGAATTGGGGTGACATTTTTTTATATATAAAAAAATCCATTTATGAACCATGGTCCATTCTGTAGAGCCAAACGCATGTTTTCCTCTTTGAGGAATTTAACAGTGTAGTAGTCAGAACCTAGATGAATGAGTATTATCTCATTGGATGGGTGCCAAATATTTGTTAATTGTTTTAAGTTGTCATGTCTTATCTTCCTTCCCTCAGTTTGATAATAATGGAGAAGGACCACAACTTTTGGAACATTATTCTTTCCTCCATGAAAGAGATTGTTGATTTTCTGCATGTCTTCCTTGACCATTAATGGTGTCTATTACTTGTAGGGTCCCTTTTCCGCATGAGCGACATCAATTGTGTCAATATCCATAATAGGATCAGTGCCTGACATAGGGATTAATTTAAAGAGAGCATTTATGAAGGACATGAAATCACTAGGAATACTTAAAGAATTAATTGAACGTGCTGGATCTAATATCATTTCGCTTCTGTCATGTGGATATAGTGGATTTGGAGGTATGTTTTCTAAATGTTACATTTGTTTCTTGCAGTGAGAAGGTTCTCTTTCTCTCTCTAAGGAGGTTGAAGTAAAAAAGGTCAAGTATTACTTGATAAGAAACATATTTTTGTATATTAATTATTAAATTTTATATTTCAACAAGTTAACATACCTACTGTGGTTGTATTTTGACACTTATTGTCTGAAATGTCCTAAGACTAATTGTTCATGAAATTTTAAATCAGCACGATTGAATAAGTCTAATTTGTTCAATCTTTGTTACACCCAAATTAAAAATTAATAAATTATAATAGTAGAAAAATATAACCTAAGAAAGCATTTGCATCAAAAAAATAGATAATCAAAACAAGAATAATAAACAAAAATTAAAAAAATTACGAGATTGTGTCGGTTTTTTCCTTTTCTTAATAATCAAACTGCTCCCTTTTGGATTTAAAGACTAAGAACTATTGTCGCACCCCATTTTCGTAGAAAACTAGTTTTGTGCAAGACCTAACAACTCTTTTGGGATTTTCGAGTTTAGAGTCGCCACCTAACGAATTAAGGCGCGTTAGGGCACCTATCTAAGCTAACTAAGTCTAACTAAGGTCAACAAGCCAGAGATTAGGGTGAGGGTTCAAATTACATCGAGGGGAAGGTGTTAGACATCCTTCGAGGTCCACAAGTGTGGGTCCCGACCGTATCTCATGCAATCTATGTGGGGGTTACAATTAGCAATCAAGGTCACTTAATTTATTTAATCTTGCTAAGTGATAACAAATACAAAACAATTAATATTATTTTTCATTAATTTGAGAATGCGAGGCTAGGTGATAGTAATAAATAAACAATCAAGTTTTATTATTATTTTTTTTTATTTAAGTATGTGAGACTATGTTATAAACAAAATTTGTAAATATTAAGCAATTAATATGTGAGAAAGTAAAGTTTTTGAAAATTGAGCAAGTTTTGAATATTATTTTTTATTTTTAAAAAAATGTTCGTTTCTTTATAGGGATGATGCCACTATATTGTTGATCGCGCTCCTCCACCATAGAAACAATTTTTGATTTGAGGTCGGTCTAAAAATAGTTTATGTTTTTGAAAATGATTTAAATGATTTAGTTTACATGTAGGCACATAAATATTTACACATAAATACACATAATTCCTTTTGAAATTCATGGGTAGGTGGTACTTCTGAGGATGCGTCGGTTTAATTTAAAAATTGGAACTAGACCTCATAGTTCCTTTTACTTTCCCACTAATGATAGGTTAGGAGATAGTGCTTATAATAAATAATGTCATAATCAATCCAAAATTTTAAAGGGAGATTGAATAATGACTTTTAAAAAAATTATGTTGCAAAACTTTGATATGAAATATATTTAAAAGCCAAGTAATTTGTTAAATGAAATGATTCTAATTTAGTATTATTAAAAAAAATATATTGCATCATGAATGCGGAAGACAAATAGGATTACTAATTAAATAATATTAACTAATTTTAGGGAGAGGGCTCAAATATGCACAGACAAATTTTATTTTTTATGGATATGTTAAAAGTTATTTACAAGCCTATAGACATGATTTCTAGGTGTTCAAAAAAAAAAGAGTAACACATATATGCATGATTTTGTAAATCTAAATGATATGAACAAATTAATCTTTAGGCATGGTTTCTACATGACAAGACAATGCTAAAAGTTATAACACCTAATCAACCTACTAAATTATTATGATTTGATTTTAACATTCAAAAATTAATGGAATCTAGTTATTATTTTCTAAAGACTTATTAACAAAAGCGTCAAGCAAATTGAATTAAAAAAATAAAAATAAAAATAATAATATATATATAGATTCAAATAAACAAATAAATCTTTCTTCAATTAATCTTCAACTTGAACTTCAAGTTTGAAACCTGTCAAAGCAATCAAATAACTACACAAGTAAATACATTTATTAGTCAAGGTGAGACAATATGCAATTGTTTAAGGACGAATTCTAAATATGGAAAAAAAAACCAGACAATAGCTTACACAAATGTGTGAATGTAAAGATAGTGTAAATGTTAAGAATACTAACCAGTTAAGCAAAACAAATTGATTCAACTTTTAGTCGACCAAAGTAGCAAAATAGCGAAGAAGAACACTTGAATAGTTATCGGAATCTTAATGTATTGTTAGAGTAGCAAGAGAGCAATGAGAGAAGGAAGAGTGATGAGAGAACTTGTGATTGAGAGTGAATGAGTGTATGAGTTGATTCAATAATTAAGGGAGGGGGTCTTATTTATATAGCAAAAAGGGGAAAACAAATAAGGTAAACAAATATTTTAAGGAATCAATCAAATATATTGTTTTCCTTATTCTAAAGGAGGTTCAAATCAGCCAAAATAAAAATATCACTTCCAAATATAAGCAAGAATAAATTAGGGAGAGAAAAATTATTATTATTTATTTTTTCTTAAATAAGGAGAGACAAATCAATTGATTATTTACCAAAAAAAACAATCTGTCAAACCTTAATTAAATAAATCAATTAATTATCCAATAGAGCAATCCCCAACTATTTTAACGAGCATAGAATATCTATTTACCATATAAAATAATAGAATATATGTACTAACCATATAAAACAATACTATAAAATCAGTCCAAAAGGATACAATTTAAGGGAAAGAGATTATGATTGATGCATATAAGTCAAAGTTTTAAAAAAATTAACCAATTAAATTAACTATTGTTAAGAACATAACAATTAGAGGTCTGACCAACCTCAATTGTGGAAAGGGGTCAAATTCTTAAAGGAAAAGTTAGGCAAGCAAACATACACCTCCCATATCAAAACACAATAGCTGCAAATAGGATTTAAATGACAGAAAGAGAATATTGATTAAAATAACAATTTCTACCAAATTAGCAATTTTCCCGTAATCAATTAGTTACTTCGACTAATTTTCAAATTAGAGATTTAACGGACCACCACCAATAATGAAGAACTAGAAAGCAATAACACTAATCAATCTTAAACAAATAGATAACAAAGTTCTCAAAACTTGATTAAACTTGACAGAAAAGGATATGAACAGGTAAGCGGAAATCAAAGAATTGTCGAGTTTCTTTATGCAATAGTTACACAATCCGAAAACAAGAAAATAGACACTAAAGTGACTCACCTGGGAGGATCCTTAATTAGAATCAGGAAAATTACTGGAGTTTTTGCCATCTCGGAGTAGTCCCGCCGCTGCTGGTTGCTTCCGTCGGAGGCTGCTAGTGATTGTCGGAGTTTTTGCTGCTGCTGCTCCTAGTCCTGCAAAAAGAAGAAGAACGAGAGGCGGAGGGTGATGGAGTGGCGCCGACTGCTGGCTGTCCTTGATTGTGGTGTGCTACTGCTGCTGTCTCGAGCAGTTGCTGCTGCAACTTGGAGCTGCTGGTCGCCTCGCCTGGATGTTGTTGTCGCCGGTGGTCCTGCAAGGAGATAAAAAGAAGAGGGGCGAAGGGGAAAAGGTGAACATAGGAGAGAAAGAAGAAAAGGGAGGCGGAGAAAGGGGGAAATGGAGAAAGAAGAAGGGAGAGGGAGAAGAATGCATAGAGGAGAGGGAAACGAAGAAGAGGAGAGAAAGAGGGAGAAGGGGGACGACGGGAGAGCGGGGTAGCGCTGCCTCTTGTCGGTGGCTGCTGGCTGCGTGCAGCTGCTGCTACGGGGAGAGAGAAGGGAGAAAAAGAGAACAAGGGGGAGAGGGCAGAGAAGGGAGGTGCGCCTGGAAGCTGCTGCTTCCAGCGGCTGCTGGTGTTTCGTCCGGCTGTCTCCCTCGCCGAAAAAATAGAGGAGAGGGAGAGAGAAGGGAGAAGGGAGGCGGCTGGAGAGGGGAGGGAGAAGGATAGAAAATTTTAGGTTTTGATTTTTTAGTGTATTGAAATCAAGAAGAAAAGGGAATTTAATCATAATCGTTGATTTAAATGACTAGGATTCGATCTAGGATTTACTTATTTAAATGGACGAATGAGATTAAAAGATGACATTTAAAAATCAGATTTGGTTGGATATGAAATGGCTAAAATTGCAATAAAATTTGGCTAGAATTGGAATAAACTCGAATTCAAGTGGCTAGAATCGAAAAAAATTATGACAGAATAGGTTAGAATTTAAAATTTAGGGAAAGTGTAGAAATTACTATTTAATTAAAATACTACATATATTAAAATAATTGAAAATTATCACTATTTTTTTAAACATTTGAAATTCATTAAAAAATTTAAAATATAATAATATTTATAATAATTTTATAAAGTAAACGATACTAAAATATATAATTTTTGAGAAAAATCGACTAAAACTTCAAAACTTTAAGTAAATTTTAAAATACGTATTTAATCGAATATAATCCTAAAAATGGTTAAAGGTCGGTCAAAATTGGGTGTCAACAGCTGCCCCTTGGTTGATTGAGAATGAAGAATGAATTGTCAGGCAACCAACGTTGACTTAGTAGCCGATTTTGTCCGACTGACGAGAGATGTCAGTTGGATCAATTGAAACGATATAGAGTTGAAAAGGGTACGACCGAGACTTTGGTTTTAAGTCGCCTACATATCTTTGGTTATACGAGAATCAGGTCGTGTGTAGTTCTAGATTCAAGAGCAAATGAAACTCTTAAAAATTGAAAGAGCGCTAAGGTATTTGAAAGGCACGATATCGGCTCGAATGGATAAGAATAGAGTAGCGAGAAAAGAGAGATTGAGAGGCTAGAATAGCGTGACAGATAAGCAGGAAGAGCATCATAGAGTGAGGTTATCAGCATTTGAGCAAGGGTTCGGAGTATGAAAAGCAAAGAATTGATAGGGTCTTTGTTGTGATAGATGATATCATGAAAAATGTAATCAAGGGCGATCGATCATATCTGCAAATTCTAGATAAATGTTAGCTTATAAATAGATAAAGTATTGACCAATAATAATAAAATATGAGTTCTAAATAGACAAGAAGTGATAAAAAGCGTATCTGTTTGAGACGTAGCGCAAGCCTTGATAGTCTTTAACTTCTTAAAGGATTGAACCCATCTCTGAAGAATAACGTCAAACTCCAATCGATTTGATACCATAAAGATATAATAATATAAGAGAAATGTTGGTTGTAAGGGGAGTCTAAACGTCATTTTAAGGCGGACGAGCCTAAATGTCGTTTTAAGGCGGACATCCTAAATATCTTACAAAGCGAACAAAATATCTTATAAAGCGGACGAACATAAATGTCCTATGAGGAGGACAAGCCTAAATGTCCCTTTAAGGTGGACGACCTAAATGTCCTATTAGATGGACAAACCTAAATGTCGTTTTAAGGCAGGCGAGCCTAAATGTCCTATTGTAAGGCGGACGAGCCTAGATGTCGCATTGTAAGGCGGACGAGCCTAGATGTCGCGTTGTAAGGCGGACGAGCCTAGATGTCGCATTGTAAGGCGGACGAGCCTAGATGTCGCATTGTAAGGCGGACGATCCTAAATGTCCTATTGTAAGGCGGACGAGCCTAGATGTCGCATTGTAAGGCGGACGAGCCTAAATGAAGAGACAGTAGGTCACAGTGGCGAGTTGAATCCGAAAGTATCTTCATGGTAGACTGAATGATAGATGAGTAGCGAAACGATAGTGCGAGTTGTCAAGAAATTGTCGTGGCTTTTGTTTGTAAACAAGAACATCCATTCAGAAAGTAGTTTCATCTGTAATCTGCACATCTGTAACTTGTAATATAACTTAGATAGAGTAATTAGAACATATATATCAAAATAAATGGTAAATGTAAACATGATGAATTCCCATGTTGACCATGAATGTTTGCCTTAAGATCGTGAAAAAAGACGTCTTATGCTATGATGTCTAGGGCCATGATATGCAGGGTATATCCTCAGGTCATGAAAAATGTTTTCTGTAGGCCATGAAAATGACGCCTTTAGACTATGACACCTTCGGATCATGATAGACAGAAATTAAACCCTTAGGACATGATATGATGTCCGCAGACCATGGGGATGATGACTTTAGACTATGATACGTTAGGGACATGGTAAGCATAAAATAAGTCCTTAGGCCATGACATGAAGTCCGCAAGCCATGAAAGATGACGCCATTGGAGGATGACGCCTTTGGAATATAAATAATGAGTAAAGAGAGCGTATCTGCTTTTGACATCTGTTGATACTTATGACTTGATTTGATTCGGGCACATGTAAACTTCGAGCACGATGCAATCTTGGGCTTATGCAAACTTTGGGCACAATACAGTCTCGGGCACAATGCGATGATGCATTTCTTCGGGCACATGCAATATCGAGCACATGCAATGATGCATTTCTTCGGGCACATGCAATATCGAGCACAATGCAATGATGCACTTCTTCGGGCATAATGTAATATCGTCCACATGCAGTATCGAGCATATATAATGATGCCTTTCTTCGGGCACCTCAAATATCGGGCACATGCAGTGATGTATCTCTTCGGGCACATAATATATCGAGCGCATGCAATAATGCAATTCTTTGAGCATAAGTCAATATTGGGCATATGCGATGATGTATTTCTTCGGATACATGCAATATCGAGCACATGCAATGATGCATTTCTTCGGGCACATGCAATATCGAGCACAATGCAATGATACACTTCTTCGGGCATAATATAATATTGGGCACATGCAGTATCGAGCATATGTAATGATGCATTTCTTCGGGCACATCCAATATCGGGCACATGCAATGATGCATCTCTTCGGGCACATAAAATATCGAGTGCATGCAATAATGCAATTGTTAGAGCATAAGTCAATATTGGGCATATGCGATGATGTATTTCTTTGGGCACATCAAATTCGAGCACATGCAATAATGCATTTCTTCGGGCACATGCAATATCAAGCACATGAAATGATGCATTTTTTGGCATTTTCGGGCATAACATAATGATGTAGTTCTTTGAGCATAGTGCGATATCAGGAGTAGGTGCAAATGATGCAATATCGGGCATAATGTAATTTGTCAGCACAGCAGTTGCTTGAGGGCATACAATAGCTTGGGCGTCCGCCTTATTGGAAGGATCGAGTGTCATTTGTCGGGCTCAAGTGTGGTAATGTTAATTGTTGAAGTTTCCTTTGTATATGTACCTGTATTTTCTACGTTCAAAGAAAAATAGTTAGTTTAAAAGGGGGAGGTTGATCTGTATCCATGATTTGGCGCAACGTGCTCCTTTGGCTTGCCATCCATACCTCTTCGAGCGTCTGTGTTTTTTTTGTTTTTTTTTAAAAAAGGGGGGGGGAAACTTTGAAAGATTTTGAAATCATCATTTAAAAAAACTGATGTCGAATCCTTGACCACGACATAGGTTGAGACTTTATAAGGTCTGACTCAAAAATGGAGCTATCATTTGATCTTCGTTGTAAGCTCACTGCTTGTTGAGGAGAAACTTTAGGTGAAATTTTTGAGTTTACTCAAAAATTCTGCCCCAGTATGAAGATGTGCCGGGAGAAATTTTGATGGAATTTCTCAAAAATTCTGCCCCAGTTATCAATAGAAAAGGGGAAAATGAAAGTTTTATTTATAATAAGACCGAACCCCATAAAAGCACCTACGTATCCCCTCTTAAACGGGAATCAGGTCTAACGTAGTTCCAAATTACAAAAGAGCATGAATCAATCTCTAGATGTAATACTTTTTTACAGAATCTGAATTGATAGAATTTGGCAAAACTTCTCCATCCATTTCTGCAAGTATGAGGGCTCCGCCTGTCAGTACTCGAGAGACTATGTATGGACCTTGCCAGTTTGGTGAAAATTTACCCTTTGCCTCGTCTTGATTTGGAAAAATCCGCTTCAAAACCAGTTGCCCAGGTGAGAAATGTCTGGGTTTAACCTTCTTGTTGAAAGCTCTGGCCATTCTATTCTGATAGAGCTAACCATGACAAATGGCGTTAATTCTTCTTCCATCTATTAATGCCAGATTCTCTGCCCGACCTTGTATCCAGTCAGCATCACTCAACTTTGCTTCTTGGATGATCCTTAGGGAAGGTATGTCTACTTCGGCGGGTATCACAGCTTCAGTGCCGTATACTAAGAAGTAAGGTGTGGCCCCTGTGGATGTTCTGATTGTGGTACGATAACCCAGCAATGTGAAATGTAGCTTTTCCTGCCAGTGTTTGTGATTATCGATCATCTTGAGCAATATCCTTTTGATGTTCTTGTTTGCTGCCTCAACAGCCCCGTTCATCTGTGGCCTGTATGCTGTAGAGTTTCGATGACTAATCTTGAACTTCTCACACATTGATCTCATTAGGTCACTGTTTAGGTTGGTGCCGTTGTCGGTGATGATTGACTCAGGAATTCCAAACCTACAAATAATGTTATTTTTGACAAAGTCATCCACAATTTTCTTTGTCACTGATTTATGGAAGGTGGCCTCAACCCACTTGGTGAAATAGTCAATTGCGACAAGAATGAATCTGTGCCCGTTGGATGCTGTTGGCTCGATTGGACCAATGAAATCCATGCCCCGTGCTGCGAACGGCCAAGGTGAACTAGTGACATGGAGTTCATTAGGAGGTACTCGGATCATATCTGCGTGAGTCTGACATCGACGACATTTCTAGACGTAGCGAATGCAGTCTGTCTCCATAGTTAGCCAATAATATCCTGATCTCAGAATCTTCTTTGCTAATGTAAAACCGTTCATGTGAGGGCCACAAATCGGGAGTTCTCCTATAAAAGATTTCCCCACTTAAAAAGAATTGGGTTGCTAACCTTCGAATTGTACGCTTTTGTACACTTGTTGCATCTTCAAATATCCTCTAATGTCATCGTACCAGGGCTTTCCATCAGGCTCTTCCTCAACATGGAAACAATAAGTTGGTTGTTCATGTATGTGAATGTGAATAGGATCGATGTAATTGTGATCAGGGTGTCGAATCATAGAAGACAGAGTGGCTAAGGCATCTGCGAATTCATTTTGGACCCTTGGTACATGTATAAATTATGTTTTGACAAAACTTTTACATAGCCTACGCACGCACTCCAAATATGGTAACAACTTTTGATTTTTTGTTGCCAATCACCTCGAACCTGATGGATCAATAGGTCTGAATCCCCTATTATTAGCATTTCCTGGACATCCAAGTCAATCGCCCATCGGAGACCTAGTATGCAGGCTTCGTATTCGGCCATATTATTTGAGCAAAGGAATCTGAGTTTTGTTGATACTGGATAATGTTGCCCGGTGGGTTAAATCAAAACAGCCCCGATGCCGGATCCATTCAGATTTTTAGCTCCATCAAAGAACATTCTCCATCCATCATATTCTTCAGAAATGTCCTCTCCCACAAAGGCCACCTCTTCAACTGGGAAGTAGGTCTTCAACGGCCTGTAATCATCGTCCACGAGATTCTCTGCCATGTGGTCTGCTAATGCCTGTGCTTTCACTGCCTTTTGCGTGACATACACTATGTCAAAATCGCTCAATAATATCTGCCATTTTTCCAGTTTACATGTGGGCATGGGCTTTTGAAAGATATACTTCAAAGGATCCATCCTTGAAATCAAATAATTAGTATGCGATGAGAGGTAATGTCGTAACTTTTGGGCAACCCATGTTAGAGCACAACATGTATGCTCTAATAGAGATATCGAGCTTCGCACGATGTGAACTTCTTGCTCATATAATATATTTCCTGCTCCTTCCTCCTTGTTTCATCGTGTTGTCCCAAGATGCAACTGAAAACATTATCCAATACGGAAATATACAAAAGTAATGGGTCTACCTGACTCTGGTGGAACCAATACAGGAGGATTGGATAGATAGTCTTTGATCTTGTCAAATGCCTGTTGACATTCACTTGTCCATTTCACCGCAGCATCCTTTTTTAACAGCTTGAAGATAGGTTCACAGATGACAGTAGACTGGGCTATGAAACAACTAATGTAGTTAAGTCGCCCTAAGAAACTCATTACCTCCTTCTTGCTCTTTGGCGGGGGAAGATCACGAATGGATTTGATCTTCGATGGGTCCAATTATATACCTCGACGACTAACAATGAAACCTAAAGGCTTTCCAGCAGGCACACCAAAGACACATTTTGCCGGATTCAGTTTCAGATTTGTACTTGCGTAGCCTGGCAAAGAATTTTCGTAAATCCTCTAAATGATTTGAACTTTACTTTGATTTGATGATGACATCATCCACATAAAATTCAATTTCCTTATGGATCATGTCATGAAACAAAGTAGTCATCGCCCTCATGTACGTAGCCTCAATGTTTTTTAATCCAAAAGGCATCACCTTGTAGTTATAAACGCCCCACGACGTGATGAAGGCAGTTTTCTCAGCGTCGTCTTTGTGCATCTCAATTTGATGATAGACGGCAAAGCAGTCCACAAATGACTGAGTTTCGTGCTTAGCACAATTGTCAATCAGCATGTGTATGTTTGGTAAGGGAAAGTTATCTCTAGGGCTAGCTTTATTAAGATCTCGGTAATCCACGCAAACTCTGACCTTCCCGTCTTTCTTGGGCATTAGAACGACATTTGCAAGCCAAGTTGGGTATTCTGTCACTTGGAGTATCCCAGCATCTAATTGCTTTGATACTTCTTTTTTGATTTTCAGACTCATCTCGGGCTTGTATTTTCTCAGCTTCTGTTTTACCGGAGGACATGCTGGATCAGTGGGCAGTCGATGGGCTACGATTGAAGTACTTAGCTCTGTCATGTCTGCGTAGGACCACGTGAAAATATCCTTGTTCTCTATGAGAAACTCGGTATACTCTTTCTTTCTTCTTTTGTCATATGGATGCTTACTCGGGTTTCTTGTATCACCTCTGCATTTTCCAAATTCACCACTTCTGTCTCTACCAAGTTTGGATTGGGTTTTTCCTCAAATTCCTCAACCCTTTTGATTAACTCCTTGGGAACCTCACCGTCTTCGACTTCTTCTAAGTCATTAATGTTAAGTTGAGCAGTCTCATTGTATGCCATAGTCTCAGATTCGACATTTTTATAGTGAATTTTGCTAGTGAGAAAAAAAATAGTGAACAATTAAATATAAGGCAAAAATGTGGAAAAGAACTTTATTGATAAAGATTTGAAAATTTCATAAGTCCTCATTCGAAAGCAATACAGGGGGTGGGAATTAAAACGTTTATTAAAAACTCTTTTTATTTGAATTAAAACTTGATAGAAAAACATCTTCCAAGGCTACCCAGATGCTCGACGAGGTCTGGATGGAGTCGAGGTCCAGTTGTTGACGCTGATCTTTGCTTCCTTGCTTCCACTAGGGCCCCCATTCTCCTCCTCATTGATCACGACGTTGCAAACTTTCCCCTCTTCTTTGGTTAGCGCTAACCCCTTTAAGTCGTCAGAGATCTCATCAATACTGCCTCCCATGAAACCTGCTGATCGAAATGATTGATATAATGGCGGTATGGGTTTCTTCAATGGATAGTAGTACCCATCTCTAGGTGGTTTCCAATCAAGCCATTCTTTGGTAGTGTACTTATATCCCAAACCAAAAGTGGTGGAATGTCGAACAAGTTGTATAGGTTCGACTATCCCTTGCAATTCAGCCCCCAAACCTTTCCCAAGCTCGAAACCAAACCAAGCCATCATATCTATGATTTTTTGGCTGAACCAAGGTTGCAACTCAATATTACCAACAAGCTCCACTGTATGGTACATTTCACCATCCATATTCTCTCTTCCTTCAATCGTGTATACAGGATGCCCCTTTTCTCCATGGACTACAACCTCTTCGTAATCCCATTCAAACTTCAGGCATTGGTGAAGAGTAGATGGAACCGCTCCAGCGATATGAATCCATGGACGACCCAACAATAAGTTGTACGATGAAGGGATGTCCAAAATTTGGAAAGCTATGGGGAAAGTGACAGGACCAATGAGCATGTCCAAGGTTATCTCCCCAATAGTGCCTCTTTGAGAGCCATCAAATGCCCTCACATTCATCTTTCATGTCAGAATTTTTGCACTATCCACGCCCAGCCTCGTCAGTGTGCTCAGAGGGCAAATGTTTAAACCTGAACCTGCATCAACTAATGCTTTGTTTATCACCTTATTCTGATACTGAACCGAAATGTACAGAGCTTTATTGTGAGTTGTTCCTTCGAGTGGCAGCTCATCTTTGTGAAAAGATATTTTGTAAGCCTCAAAGACCTATCCCACCATTGGAGATACCTCTCCATGAGTGATGTTAGATGGGACATAAGCTTCACCAAAGATCTTCAGAAGGGCATTTCGATGAGTTTCGGAAGATTGCAGTAACTCCAGAATTGATATTTGGGATGAGGTTTTACTCAGCTGCTCAATGACAGAGTATTCTTTAGCTTTAACCTTTTTCCAAATACGTTGATCTTCAAGCTCTACGACTGGTGCTTTGGATTTGCTAGAGCTTCCCTGGACCAAATTTTCAGAAGTGTAAATTCTTCCAGATCTGGTGACCCCTGTTGCAACATCCGTCTCTTCCACATTCATTTCTCTTTTGTTGTAATACCAAGGCATATCATGTGTATCGCATTATATTGGGGAGGATGCTCTATAGACAGTGAACGGTGGTCTGGGTGCAGCAACTTCTACTTCAAATGGGGCAATTCCTTGCACTATTAGTGGTCCTTGGGCAGTGGTAGACATGGCTTCTTCTGTTTCGATGGCCCAGATAGATTCTTCCCAATCCCAGAAATCACCAGCTTCCACCAGTTGACTTGATGGTTAGGAAGAGGATTATTCGCAACATTCGGTGTAGGATCCTTGAGTTGGATGGTTTTTGTATCAATCAACATTTGAACCTTATCCTTAAGGGCTCTGCAAACTTCGGTGGTGTGGCCTTTCATCCCAGAATGGTAGGCGCAGACATTGTTATGGTCGTACCATTTTGCGCGAACATCCACAGGTAATGCAGGAATTGGGGAGACGTACCCAGCCTGTTTCAGTCTCTCATAAAGTTGTGTTATGGGTTCAGCCAAAGGGGTATAGATTTTTGTAGGTCTACTTTCATAGGAAGGTCTGTTTCAGTAAATTGGTGTTTTAGTGGGTGGTGGAGTTTGGAAGTGTGTTGGTTGAACATTATAGACAGGATATGAGGTATGTAAATATTGAGGAGGAGCGTTTTGGTAATATATTGGCATGGGTTGGGGAGATATAGGGGGTGGAGCTGAGGGATGTTGAGGGTATGGGTGTGAGGGTATGGGGATGGTGGTGTGTTTATTGTCCTGTGCCTCAAAGGGGTCCTAGTTCCATGAGCCATCATTACAGAACCTGTTTTCATTCAACTTTCTGTCATTCCACCAGATTGCAGAGCCTTGTTGGTTGCTTGTAAAGCCTCCAAGTTGATGATAGTCCCATTCTTTATGCCTTCTTCAATTCTTTCGCCTAGTTTGATGATTTCAGCGGAACTCTTTTCAGCCACCAGCATCATTCGGTCATAGTATTGTGGTTCTTGGGCACGGATGAAATAGTCTTTCATTTGAGATTCCTCCATAAGGGGTCTGGCCCTCGCCGCTTCAGACATCCATCTTATGGCGTATTCTCTGAAGGATTCACTTGGTTTCTTCTTCAAATTTGAATGTAAAACCAATCAGGTGAATTTTCAATATTAAAACGAAACTTATATATGAAGTCAGTTGCCATATCAACCCATTTTATCCATTTTCGCGAGTCTTGCTCAATGTACCATGATAGGGCCTCCCCAGTAAGACTCCTCATAAACAACTTCATGAGTATCCTCTTATATCTCCCCACCCCTACAAGTTTGTCACAATACATTCGTAGGTGGGCTTTGGGATCCCCAATGACATTGAACGTCTCAAATTTCGGAAGCTTGTATCCTTCGGGGAGTTCTACATCAGGGTGCATGCACAGATCCTCATAGCTCAATCCTCCCAACTTCTTATTTCCTTCAACGTGTTGTAACCTGTTGGTCAAGTTGTCTAATCTCTCAGTCAGGGTTTTTATTAGGATGTCTTTTTGATGGGACTCTGATTCATGGAGGTCATGGGTCAGTTTCAACGTATATTGGATTGAGGTTGTTGTTTCCAAGAGTATATGGGATATTTGCGTTTGGGGTTGTTTCTGGGAAGGTTGGTTTGGTATGTTGGTAATAGTGGTGAAATGGAACTTGGGTATTTTGGGCGTAGGGTGGTGGAAAGGCATTTGGACGAGTGGGTTTAGGTGGGGATATATGGATTGGAGGATTGTTTGGCATGGTTGTTTGGTTAGGAGGATTGTCTATGTTTTCTTCAAATTGGGTTCCAAGAGAGATAGATAACTTGGTCAAATCACGCATGTGAGATACCTCTTCTTCTAATTATGAAATCTTGCGCTCAAGTCTTAGGACAAGATTATTTTGAAGTTGTCCTCCCTCAGAAGCTTCTACTTTTTCATTGGTGATGTTGTCGTCAACCATTTTACCTTTGTCTTTGGAGCTTGCTCTTTGAGAGGAAGGAGAAGGGGGGGTCCCTTTTGATCGTGTATGTGACAGGATGAAGGACAGATCAACCTTGGGAAATGGGAAAACAATAGAATCAAAAGAAAAGAGTTAGGGGTTAGGATAATATCATAATATCAACACGTTGTTTTGAGATAAACGCCCTAAATGCACGGAACCTCGTTGAGCCAGAGGTAGGCCTAAACGACACATAAGTGATGCATAATAATTAATTCAAGCCTTATTTGTCAATTTGAAGTTTAGAGTTAGACAATAAAATGACTTTCAATTATTGAAATAATTTCTATTTATTACATCAATCTAGAGATAACTAAAGGGCTAGGGATAACACATGGGGAATAAAGAGAAATAAATAAACACACTTTAATCATGTTGCTCTCCAATGTTAGGCACAATCTGCTTCCTCATTTCTGGGGTAATGTCATAATCAGTGTTGAGAAGGTTGCGAGCCCATATTCTCTCTTTTTCATCACCAAAACCAGGAAGACCTCCTTCGCTCAAATCTCTATGCTCTGCATCTTCTAAAAGCCATACATAATATTCAGGTGTGCAGAAGGGTCGGTGCTCTTGAACATCGATAGTTATCACATTCTTCCATCTTCACAGTATAGTGTTCACTTGCGGTAATTCTGACCCAAAGTCATATCCATAGTGGCTCATGTGGGATCGCAGAGGTATCATTTGGATCTGTCCGAATTTTCGAAGGACTCGAAGTGGTGCGTATGGTTGCACACCATTCAAACCGATAAGATCAATGAAGTAAAGTTCATTTCCTCTTATGATGGCACGTCGTGGCTTCAACCAATAATACTTCCATTGGATTTCAACGGATGAGCGCTCTTTTAGGTATGTGAACCAGTCTTCCGTTCCCACAGGGGAGATAAAGTATTTCATCCTTAGGTGATGGTTGATAATTTTGTTCCCCATAGTCCCTCTAACAATGTCTACTTTATTAGCTCTTTGGTAGAAATGTTCGACGGCCCAAAGTTGCAGCAGAAAGTTGCACCCCTCAAAGTATTTTTTGCCTTTGGTGCATGTAGTCAAAGCTCTTAGAATTTCTGCAAGTATCATGGGGACCAAGGTCTTCCCACCTCGAGCCAACATACGAACCACGTAACACAAGCCGGTGTGGATCTTTCCTCTTTCTCTAGGAAAAACCAATGAGCCTAATAGGGCGACGGCGAATGCATTAAGACGACATCTTTCCCATTTTGCAGAAGAGCAAGCAAATTCTCTATGAAAGTTTTGATGACCTTCCTCATCCCCAAAGCGTGAATATAAGAACTCTAAAGAAATCCAACCTTCTTTCAGACAAAGTAGACTTGGATTATGACACATGCCCATTTATTTCAGAAAAGATCTTGGACTTGGCTTGTGTGGAACAATCATTTCTAGATCTTTGTATGCGAGACCCATGAATCCTCCAACTTCTTCGATTGTTGGGGTTAGCTAAAAATCCTTGAATTTGAAGACTAACCTCTCAATGTCCCAGAATTTCAACAACGCCTTGATTAAGTGACGATCTGACTCTACGGAGATCAAAGTAGTGAGGCCGCCTAACAGTTCATTTGCTTCTAACTCTCGATTTTTTTTGAATATCTTTCCACCAAGTCTTCAAAATGAGATTAACTTTGACCACCATTTGCGTGTTGGGAAAGTGAGGGTGAGTCATGACTCTGCAAACAATGTAACAAACAACTTCTAAACTCCATTTTGACAACGTTAGCTTGATTTAATTATTATGATCACGTTGACACATAAATATGCAATTTGTCTAAGGGTGTTGGGGCCCTTTAGACGAGAGGGTGGCTACTAATTATATGGATTGACACCAAGGGTCAAACCACCTAGGGCTTATGCAGCATGTATGACTTAACCAGGACTTCTAAGAGTTGGCTTGACACGGACTTGAAAGGGATTCTCTGCGAGAGGCTCGTGGCTTGGCAGTAGTAAAACTATCCGTTACGTCCACGCATATGCCGACTCTCTATAATGGGTATTTGAACAGGATGGGAGTAGTTGTGAGAGGTGAAAAAGCACAACATCACGAAAATAGAAAAAAAAGGAAGAGGGTCCCAATTGGGGGAAGTATGAGTGGAATGTCAATTATCAAAGCAATAAACATTTAGCATTTAAATTGGAAAGCGGTAACATATAAACAGTTCATAAACAATAAATAGATAAATAAGCATGAATAAAGGAAATTAAACATGTAAAAATATAAAAACTATGCAAATAATGAAAGAGGGTATGGAATTAAACATGTAAGCAAATAAGGGAAAAGGGAAGAGGTGAAACATGATAATAAACAATTAAGGAAAAGGGAAAGGGTGGAACATGGAGAAAAGACAATAAATAAGGCAACAAAATAAGCTAAACATGGTAAGCACCTAATAAATAATGAAATGACAAAAATAAAGTAAACCTCACATAAATAAGCAAATAACACGTAATGGTAAGAACCTAATATCTCCAGCGGAGTCGCCATTCTGTCGCGCCCCATTTTCGCAGAAAATGGGTTTTGTGCACGACCTAACAACTCTTTTGGGATTTTCGAGTTTAGAGTCGCCACCTAACGAATTAAGGCGCGTTAGGGCACCTATCTAACCTGACTAAGTCTAACTATGGTCAACAAGCCAGAGATTAGGGTGAGGGTTCAAATTACCTCGAGGGGAAGATGTTAGGCATCCCTCGAGGTCCACAAGTGTGGCTCCCGGCCGTATCTTATGCAATCTATGTGGGGGTTACAATTAGCAATCCAGGTCACTTAATTTATTTAATCTTGCTAAGTGATAACAAATACAAAACAATTAATACTATTTTTCATTAATTTGAGCATGCGAGGCTAGGTGATAGTAATAAATAAACAATCAAGTTTTATTATTTTTTTTTATTTAAGCATGTGAGACTATGTTATAAACAAAATTTGTAAATATGAAGCAATTAATATGTGGGAAAGTAAAGTTTTTGAAAATTGAGCAAGTTTTGAATATGAATTTTTTATTTTTTAAAAAAATGTTCGTTTCTTTATAGGGATGATGCCACCATATTGTTGATCGCGCTCCACCACCATAGAAACAATTTTTGATTTGAGGTCGGTCTAAAAATAGTTTATGTTTTTGAAAATGATTTAAAAGATTTAGTTTACATGTAGGCACATCAATATTTACACATAAATACACATAATTCCTTTTGAAATTCATGGGTAGGTGGTACTTCTTAGGATGCGTCGGTTTAATTTAAAAATTGGAATTAGACCTCATAGTTCCTTTGACTTTCCCACTAACGATAGGTTAGGAGATAGTGCTTAGAATAAATAATGTCATAATCAATCCAAAATTTTAAAGGGAGATTGAATAATGACTTTTAAGAAAATTATGTTGCAAAACTTTGATATGAAATATATTTAAAAGCCAAGTAATTTGTTAAATGAAATGATTCTAATTTAGTATTATTAAAAAAAAACATATTGCGTCATGAATGCGGAAGACAAATAGGATTACTAATTAAATAATATTAACTAATTTTAGGGGGAGGGCTCAAATATGCACAGACAAATTTTATTTTTTATGGATATGTTAAAAGTTATTTACAAGCCTATAGACATGATTTCTAGGCGTTCAAATAAAAAAGAGTAACACATATATGCATGATTTTATAAATCTAAATGATATGAACAAATTAATCTTTAGGCATGGTTTCTACATGACAAGACAATGCTAAAAGTTATAACACCTAATCAGCCTACTAAATTATTATGATTTGATTTTAACATTCACAAATTAATGGAATCTAGTTATTATTTTTTAAAAACTTATTAACAAAAGCGTCAAGCAAATTGAAAATTGGTTAGATTAAAACACCTACAAACAATAATTCTAGGTGGTTAAAGACAAACCTGTAGGCATGTAAATCCCCCTCCCCTAGAAGATCACCCAAATAAATTTATATATATGATCTTTAGAGTTACAAATGTTACAACATTCGAATAAATAAAATAAAAAAATATAATATATATATATATATATATATATATATATATATATAGATTCAAATAAACAAATAAATCTTGTTCAATTAATCTTCAACTTGAACTTCAAGTTTGAAACCTTTCAAAGCAATCAAATAACTACACAAGTAATCACACTTATTAGTCAAGGTGAGACAATATGCAATTGTTTAAGGACGAATTCTACATATAGAAAAAAAACCAGACAATAGCTTACACAAATGTGTGAATGTAAAGATAGTGTAATTGTTAAGAATACTAACCAGTTAAGCAAAACAAATTGATTCAACTTTTACTCGAACAAAGTAACAAAATAGCGAAGAAGAACACTTGAATAATTACCGGAATCTTAATGTATTGTTAGAGTAGCAAGAGAGCAATGAGAGAAGGAAGAGTGACGAGAGAACTTGTGATTGAGAGTGAATGAATGTATGAGTTGATTCAATAATGAAGGGAGGGGGTCTTATTTATATAGAAAAAAGGGGAAAACAAATAAGGTAAACAAATATTTTAAGGAATCAGTCAAATATATTATTTTCCTTATTTTAATGGAGGTTCAAATCAGCCAAAATAAAAATATCACTTCCAAATATAAGCAAGAATAAATTAGGGAGAGAAAAATTATTATTATTTATTTTTTCTTAAATAAGGAGAGACAAATCAAATGATTATTTACCAAAAAAACAATCTGTCAAACCTTATTTAAAAAAATCAATTAATTATCCAATAGAGCAATCCCCAACTATTTTAACGAGCATAGAATATCTATTTACCATATAAAATAATAGAATATATGTACTAACCATATAAAACAATACTATAAAATCAGTCCAAAAGGATACAATTTAAGGGAAAGAGATTATGATTGATGCATATAAGTCAAAGTTTAAAAAAAATTAACCAATTAAATTATTTATTGTTAAGAACATAACAATTAGAGGTCTGACCAACCTCGATTGTGGAAAGGGGTCAAATTCTCAAAGGAAAAGTTAGGCAAGCAAACATACACCTCCCATATCAAAACACAATAGCTGCAAATAGGATTTAAATGACAGAAAGAGAATATTGATTAAAATAACAATTATTACCAAATTAGCCATTTTCCCGTAATCAATTAGTTACTTCGACTAATTTTCAAATTAGAGATTTAACGGACCACCACCAATAATGAAGAACTAGAAAGCAATAACACTAATCAATCTTAAACAAATAGATAACAAAGTTCTCAAAACTTGATTAAACTTGACAGAAAAGGATATGAACAGGTAAGCGGAAATCAAAGAATTGTCGAGTTTCTTTATGCAATAGCTACACAATCCGAAAACAAGAAAATAGACACTAAAGTGACTCACCTGGGATGATCCTTAATTAGAATCAGGAAAACTACCGGAGTTTTTGCCATCTCGGAGTAGTCCCGCCGCTGCTGGTTGCTTTTGTCGGAGGCTGCTAGTGATTGTCGGAGTTTTTGCTGCTGCTGCTCCTAGTCCTGCAAAAAGAAGAAGAACGAGAGGCAGAGGGTGATGGAGTGGCGCCGACTGCTGGCTGTCCTTGATTGTGGTGTGCTACTGCTGCTGTCTCGAGCAGTTGCTGCTGCAACTTGGAGCTGCTGGTCGCCTCGCCTGGATGTTGTTGTCGCCGGTGGTCCTGCAAGGAGATAAAAAGAAGAGGGGCGAAGGGGAAAAGGTGAACATAGGAGAGAAAGAAGAAAAGGGAGGCGGAGAAAGGGGGAAAGGGAGAAAGAATAAGGGAGAGGGAGAAGAATGCATAGAGGAGGGGGAAACGAAGGAGAGGAGAGAAAGAGGGAGAAGGGGGACGACGGGAGAGCGGGGTAGAGCTGCCTCTTGCCGGTGGCAGCTGGCGGCGTGCAGCTGCTGCTACAGGGAGAGAGAAGGGAGAAAAAGAGAAGAAGGGGGAGAGGGCAGAGAAGGGAGGTGTGCCTGGAAGCTGCTGCTTCCGGCGGCTGCTGGTGTTTCGTCCGGCTGTCTCCCTCGCCGGAAAAAATGGAGGAGAGGGAGAGAGAAGGGAGAAGGGAGGCGGCTGGAGAGGGGAGGGAGAAGGATAGAAAATTTTAGGTTTTGATTTTTTAGTGTATTGAAATCAAGAAGAAAAGGGAATTTAATCATAATCGTTGATTTAAAGGGCTAAAATTCGATCTAGGATTTATTTATTTAAATGGACGAATGAGATTAAAAGATGACATTTAAAAATCAGATTTGGTTGGATATGAAATGGCTAAAATTGCGATAAAATTTGGCTAGAATTGGAATAAACTCGAATTCAAGTGGCTAGAATCGAAAAAAATTATGACAGAATAGGTTAGAATTTAAAATTTAGGGAAAGTGTAGAAATTACTATTTAATTAAAATACTACATATATTAAAATAATTTAAAATCATCATCATTTTTTTTAAACATTTGAAATTCATTAAAAAATTTAAAATATAATAATATTTATAATAATTTTATAAAGTAAACGATACTAAAATATATAATTTTTGAGAAAAATTAACTAAAACTTCAAAACTTTAAGTAAATTTTAAAATACGTATTTAATCGAATATAATCCTAAAAATGGTTAAAGGTCGGTCAAAATTGGGTGTCAACAACTGTTGCTCCCCGAACCACCAACGTTTTTCTACGGCAGAAAAAAAATTATTACATGTCATAATATCATTCTATTAAAACAAATTTCAAAGCTGAATGTCACAAAAATTAACACAACCATAATCAGATATAAATAAATACTTAACACTGATCATTATTTACTCTTAATCTTTTATATAAATGGGGATTTCATCCTCAAAATCGCTATCATGAAGATAATTTTCTTTGACCAATTTTTTTTTACCCTTTAACTTTCTATCAACAACAAAAGCCATTTTTTCTTAACTTGCTAAGATGAGGATAAATTAATAACAATATACTCATTGCTTCTAATACCTACGTTGTCAGGAGATTGAGTGAACACATTCAACTCAAATGATGGGCTTGGACATATGATCGACGGGCTATCAACATATTTGTTAAGCCTGGGGCTTTTACCTGAGTCATTTCCATCTAACAATGGTAAAACTATGGTGAAGAGATAGTAAAAATTGAAATGAAGAAGATGAAATGTTAAGAGACATGGACGAAGAATATAGAAGGGTTAACACGTATGGATTTCGGGGAACTATAACTCACATATGAATAACTACACCAAGTTGATTGGTAACATAAAAAGTTGTATAAAAAAGGAAGAAAATAAATATGATCCCAATAAAAAAAACCAATAAACGCAAAAAAAAGGAACATAACAAAATCAATGAAAAGTGTATAGTTGAGTCTGTAATACGAGAGATAATAGTGATAAAATTTAACACCCTAATTATATTCCACATAAAAGGGAAATGTAAGAGCAAAGAGCATGAGAGAGGAAAATCTAAAAAAAATAATTTATTTATGTAGCACCTTAGAAAAACTTTTGAACTACGACTTGAACCATTCATTGTAGTGACTGAGATTTTTGTCAAGGAAATTAAAAAAATTCTTAACTATTAAGGACAGGTCACTAGATGTAACACCTTGAGTTCTGAAAGAACTAAATTAGAAATAACAAAAATCTGAAATTAAGATAGTTAAGCTAAGAATAAGTTTTGAGTCAACTTAAAATGACCATAACTCCTAAAACAGGATAAGTTAGGTTACAAGATATCTTAGGAAATATCTTTCAATTAAATTTCCAACACCACTGAGTTTTCTAAGTTTCGGGTTTGAATGAGTGAGATATGACCTTTTGGAGTTAGGCTGTCCAGTTAAGAAAAGTTAGCCGAAAATGAGGGGTATTTTGTTCTTTTCCTTATCCAATCAGATTTAATTCGTTTTTAGTAATATTTTAGGTGTCTATCCTATTAGGTTCAGTTTTTTAAATCCTAATATATACCTATGGTTTTAGTTGAGGGTTCAAGAAGAAAAAAGAGTAGAAAGGAGGAAAGGATCAAAGAGTTTGTTCAAGAAATTCAAGATTTCGCCAAAAACCTAGTTCTTTGAGGTCTGTAAGCTTCCATCGTGTTGGGTTCATTCAACCACAATCCAATATTATTTAATCAGTGTAATTTCGTTCATGAAATTTAAGAATTTAAGTTCTTGATAAGTGTTCTTGATGTTTCATTATGTTTTGATGTAAGATTCTACTTAGGTCAACTTTAAACGATCATATCTCTTAAAATATTAAGAATTAAGTATGTCATAACCTATTCAATTAAAGGTAATTGAATATACTTTTCAACGCCCCCAAATTTGCGTCAATCCGATTTCTAAGTAAAAAGTTAGACTATTTTCGTAACCTATACAATGTTGTTACAAATTAGCTGACGAGAAAGAATTAAAAAGGGTTGTTTTTGTTTCCTTACCTCCAAAGAAACCCTAAATGAATTTCCTGACTAATAAAAGGCTAAAAACAATCAGATAATTTTGTTCATTAATGAAAATCATAATACATGGTCATAGAGATTTGAAGTAACTAATTCAAGAATCTTAAGAAAGGTTTTCTTGATTGTTTACCTTCAAGTTAGGGTTTTAAGACTTCTTATCAAGTTCTTCTTCAAGATTATTCAAGATTATATAATAATATTATTTTTTAAGGATATAAGGCTATCATAGTTTTGTACTAGTTCTTCCTCACACCCTACATATATTTTCATATCAGTAAATAAATAATCTAGGATTCTACCCCTAAATTTGAGTATTGTTGAGATAAGTTGATTTTAAGTTCTTGAGTTCATGTTTATTTTAAAAAATTTATTCATAATTATCGAATTTCTATATTGTTATTGATATCCTTCATATCATGAACCATAACTCTTGAATTCATAATGCACATTCAAGAGAAAGTTAAGAGTAGAGTTCAATAAAGTATTTAAGTTCAATTTGTGAATTCTTTGAGATCCATCATTGATCAAGTTTTGAGGAGGTTATAGAGAGAATTAGAAGAGTCATATACATGAGTTCCATGCAGTATGTAGACCTTCGAGTCGATTCGTTCATGCCCATAAATTTCGTATGGACTCCACAAATTGAATATCTTTGAAAGAAGTTGTTCTTCAAGTTCAAAATATTGAGTATTGAGTTTCTAATATCCTTTGAGATTATATTTCTAATCATGAGACTATTATATGTTCCCCATAAATTCCTTGATTTGAATTGTCCATACCCATAGTTCTGCATGAACCCTATAAGTCGAACCGTCTTGAGATGAGGAGTACCTTTGAGTTCTCGAGTTGAGTAGTTCATGCTCATAATTCCGCATGAACCCTTCAAGTTGAAAATCATGAAATCATCCATAAACATGAGATCATGAACCTTGAATACATACTTCAATTCAAGGAAAGTTAAAAGTCAAGTTTAGAAGTTAAGAAGCAAGTCAAAACAAAGTTTATAAAGTTCTCAAAAGTCTTTTACAAACGTTTTAACTTTGTTTTAAGACTAGAAGTTTCAAGTTAACCTAAGAATAAAGAGTTGAGTTCACTTCTAAAAAAGCTATAGGGAACTAAGTATTCCCAAAGAATTTATAAATGTTTTTACATTTAAGATAAGAGGAAACTAAGATTTCCAAAAGAGTTTTTGAGCAAGAAAAGGGAACACCGATTCTTTTAAAGCTAAGTGTTGAACAATTATCTCAACCTAAAGAAAGAAGTTATTTTATAAACCCATGAGCTAAGTATATTTTTGGGAGTAGTATTGAGCACCGATATGGGGATGCGAGTTCATAATAACTCAAGTCTCTATAAACCATGTAGCCATCATGGGTATTAATGGGTCATACTTTTTAGATGATCACATAAGTTAATCTAGTGGATCCACTAAGTTAAGTTAGCTTCCTATACTGATGGCAAGGTATAGGTCGATCCTTGGCAACGCGAGGTAAATTGTTGTATCATCACTATAGCTCTAAAGTGATGATTGTCGGTTAGAGAAACTTCCACAACAGTATTTGCATGGTTTCTCAAGGGTTTCTGCTTAGTATGAATGGGGGTATGAGACTTCATTTATGCATTGCACAAGTAGACTTTGAGAGGGATCATGGTATATATTTTATGATATTATGCTTATGAGTTGACATCATGTTTTTAAACATTTTTTCTTTATATTGTACTTGTTTTAAACTTCTTTATACCGAAATGAGTCAGTTTAGTCAGGAGGTCGTGGGTCTTGTCCCGACTTCCATCAATTTATTTTATTAAATGTTTTAAAGACTTAATTCGTCTATTTTATGGAGAATTGAATATATTATATTTTTCAGAGTTTCCTTTGAGTTAAATTTTTGTATTTCAGTTTCATGAATTTTATTCTGTTTTAAGTTTTTGCATGCTTAAGTTAGTCTTCCGCTTGTAGTTTGGCAGGATGAGGGTTTGCTTGGGTACCAACAATGGTTCTTTGAGTGTCGGCCACGTTTAGAGTGTAGACTTGGGTCATGACAACCTAAATACAAAAAACAATTATTTTGTTATGCATGTAATTTTAAAACTATGATTGTAATTAAGTATAAGTATATTAAATTTTGTTAATTAATGTCTTAAGTAGTATACTTTTGTAATTTTCACTTGTGTGTATGATTCATTGTAATGTATATTTTATGGTTTAATGATTCATTATAAAATAGATCCAGTGTTGATAATGAAGTTGAAGCTGATACGATACCTTTGAAATCAGTTACGCATAAGTAAGTATTTATCACATCTAGAACTTTTCACAATTTTATGATGTAGCTCGAAAACATAATACCGAAACTTTGGATGCAATAAGAAAAGCTAGAGATAAACTTCAACTAGATTTATTGTTAACAAAAAACAAAACACAATCAGATAATATTTTACTAAATTATCTTAGATATATTTGTTCTTTAAAGAATTATTAATTAATAATATAAATGGGACCACATTTTTATATATGGGTCTTCTCAAAATATATTATCTTATTAGTTTATTGAAATAAGTGAATTCTTTTTCATTGAACCAAATCGGAATCAGAGAAAAATATTACCTTAGAGAAATTACTAAATATCAAATATTAATTTAGTGATCTTCTATTATACACTAAATATGTTGTTATATTGTAGACATAGTAGGGGTGTGCAAAAATAATACCAACCAATAAATCGAACTGAAAAAATATTATTGAGTTATTATTAATGGGTTATTGGATTTTTTAAAAAAAATTATTGCGTTATTCGTTCGATATCGATTTTTACTATTGGGTTATTGGGTAAACTGATAACCCAATAAGATGAAAATAAGTTACTACTAGATATTAATAATTTAATATATATAACTTAACACTCTAACTGTATCGAGTTATTAGTTTTCTACCCACTTCACACTAGACTGTTTTACTAGTCTTCACTGCTTAATCAAAACCTAAAGACTAAAGTGAGGGTTCACAATTGTAGCTATTTGATTTCAGTTTTGGTTTTAATCTTGTTGGACTATTTTGGTTATAGTTTTAGTTTATAATTGTAGGTTGTAACTTTTGTAAGTTAGTTATGTTTGTAATTTGATTAACAAAAAAAATCATACTATGTTTTGGCGGTGACATGTAATTATAACCTTCGAATGTATTTTCTCTTATTGATGCAATTTCTCATTATATTTTTTGTTTCACTATATCAAAAAATTTAGAGAAGTGAAAATTCATATATTAAGGACATTTTTTTATTGGATAAACCGAATCGATAACGACCAAAACCCGATATAAAATATTTTGTTGGTTTGTTATTGAATTAGCATATTTAAAAATAAAAAATCAATAAACCAAACTGATAATATATAAAATTGAACGAATCGACCGATGCACACCCCAAAGACATTGTATAAGATTTTAAACGTGAACCAATGTAGGAATTTCCTTCACACAAAATCAAAGAGAAGTATTTCACAATTCTAAAAAAGAATATTCGTTCGTCACATTTCCTGCTTTCATTCTGCTTATGTGTTTGTTGTTTGGTACTTAAGGAGAATATTTTTCATTCAATATGTCGAAAAGATTCTCTTAAAAACGAGTTGATTTCTTACTTATTTTCTAATGTTTAATAAATAGGCAAGGAAATATCAGTTCAAGTACATTTATGTGTAATCTAATAAAAAATTATAGAACTGGAAAGGAATGAGGGTGGGGTGGGTCAAGTGGTAGGGCTTGGGTCACTGAATGGGTGGGTGAATAGAATAGACATAGGATGCAATTTCTGAAACTTTTTCTTCTGCTTTCATTGAATAAATCATTTTTCTCATTTTTAAGATGTTCGTTTTTTCCCAAAGAAAATGTATAATAAAAAAGTTGTACAACCAAATGCAACGCAAAGTCACCGGTAGCACCTCAAATATGAAATTAAACTTTTGAACTTTACTCTAAAAAGTAATCATCAAGATTGACAATTGCAACAGTTACTATACCCTAACTCAAGAAATACGGATAAAAATGAATGGATGCAGGTAAAATTCATTATAACGTAGAACTTAAATTCCAAAAACATTGAGTGTAAAGAGTTTTATCTCGTCTGCCTATATCTTGATAGACAGAGTTACCTCACACTTGCCTGATATCGTGTGAAAAGGATAGTCCATGTGCATACAAACCATAAAAACCACAAAAAAAATGTACAAAAAAGAAATCTGTATCTGCAAATAATAAACCAGCTCTCTCCAAGCCACTTGAACCAAAATCAGTCCCAATAGAAGAAAGATAGCATAAATAGTAAAAGGCTGCTCATACCGATATACTAAAAGCAATATACAGTATTTCAATCATACACAATATCACAGGCCAATACACAACATAACATTTCAATGGTTTAAGATAATATCAATTTCCACATTAGTAATTTGGAGACCATTTAACTACACCTACTCTCCCCTGTCATCTTCCTCAGACATGCCATCCCCTCCATGCCTGCGAACAAATTTAGTACAAATTTGAGGCACAACCATACGTTCAAGATAATATGATCAAATGTAGTAGAAAGCATGATACTACATTTTTTACCATGATACTTCAACAAAGAGAACGAGAACAATAAAGAGACGACACATCATGAATAACTAGACGTACATAAGTTTACAGAATAACACAACAGCTCCTGAGCTGTCCTAGGTCATTACTACTCGCTGCATTCTTGAATTGTTTGACGAGCCCGGAGCCAAAAGTAAAGCAAAATAGGCCAAAAATTCCAGAAGGGCAACAAAATTGAGTTGAGAACCAAAGGGTAACTTTTGTTAACGCCGTTTAAGTCAAGTTTAATGAAGTAAGGCGTAAACTCCTATGCGGCTTATAAGGCGCGAGCTGTCAACGTCTCGTAAGACGCATGGCGGCTGTGCCTTGTAAAGCGCATAGGATTTGCGCCTTGTCACTTGGTTCTGTTCTTTCAGCAGCCTCAACTAATTTTGGATACAAGCCGTCAGATATTGATCCTACGTCGATA
This sequence comes from Solanum lycopersicum, assembly GCF_036512215.1. Lineage (NCBI taxonomy): Eukaryota > Viridiplantae > Streptophyta > Magnoliopsida > Solanales > Solanaceae > Solanum > Solanum lycopersicum. The sequence continues at coordinate 44,117,213 of NC_090803.1, forward strand.
AATCTTTTGATTTATGGTATAAATATTTTTTCATTTATTAGTTGGGAGGATTCATGGAAATTCAAAGAAATATGACGGAATATTCCATGCAGGGAATTCAGTTCTCCACAAATTAAGATTGAACTAAATCCTTCTACGATTTACATAGGAGAATAAAATCTAAAATTATGTGATGTAATATACAAATTACATATTTATTTGTTTTTATAGTGCTCTTTATATTTTAATGGGAAAAGGGTCAAATATACCCCTAAACTATTTGAAAAGGTCTAGATTTACCCTCCGTTTAAAGTTTGGTTCACTCATGCCCTCGCCGTCCAACTTTTGGTCCAAATATGCCCTTATGGGCGTTAGTTGTCATGTTGGACATATCCAATTCATTTTTCATTTCTTTAAATGTCACATGGAATTGTCATGTTATTTTGACCTTACAACATACCATTTACATGAAAATGAAAAGATATCCGGACTCTTAAACACCAAATCCAACCCATTAATCAGCTCCTTTTAAAATCACTATCCGACCCATTTTTAACAATTTTATTTAATTTTTATTATTGCGGTAAAACCCGAAAATGAGTAATTGATTAATAAAAAATAGAAAAAATATGAAAAAAAATATAAAATTAACGCCAAAAATTCACAAATAAATATATAACCTTAAATCTAACATTTCAATTTATTTAAATTTTTTTATTTTTTGATAAATCTCGAAAATGAGTAATAGAATAATAAAAATTATGAAAAGTATGAAAAAAAATATAAATTAACGCCAAAAGTTCACAAATTAATATAGTAACATTTCAATCTACAATTCTTTTAAAAATTTTATATTTTTCGGCAAATCCCGAAAATGATTAATTTTTTAATAAAAAGGGAAAAATATGAAAACAAAATAAAAAAAATATACGTCAAAATTCACAAATAAATATAATAAACTTAAATTCAATAATTTCAACAATTTTTTTATTTTATATTTTTTATATTTTCCTATTTTTTATTTCTGAATTTTTTGCATAATTTTTATAATTTTTCATATTTTTTGTTAATAAATTCATTTTTGGGATTTGTTGAAAAAATTAAAATTAAAAAATGTTGAAATTATTGAATTTAAGGTTACGGTATTTGTTTTTTTAATTTTTGGCGTTAATTTTATATTTTTTATTAATCAATTACTCATTTCGAGATTTATCAAAAAAATAAAAAAAAAATTTAATAAAGTGTTTAAATTGAACTTAGGGTTACTATAATTATTTATGAATTTTTGGCGTCAATTTTATACTTTTTTCATATTTTCCTATTTTTTTAATTAATCAATTACTCATTTTCTGAATTTATCAAAAAAATAAAAATTAAACAAAATTGTTGAAAATTGGTCGGACAATTTATTTAAAAGGGGATTGATTTATGGGTCGAATTAGGTGTTTATGAGTCCAAATATCTTTCCATTTTCATATAAATGTTATGTGGTAAGGCCAAAATGACATGGCAATTCCATGTGGCATTTAAATAAATGAAAAATGAGTTGGATATGTCCAACATGACAACTAACGTCCATAAGGGCATATTTAGACCAAAAATTGGATGGCGAGGGCATCAGTGAACCAAACTTTAAACGGAGGATATATCTAGACCTTTTTAAATAGTTTAGGGACATATTTGACCCTTTTCCCTATTTTAATTACTTCTTCTGACTCCGTCTCATATTATTTGTCCCTTTTTTCTCTATATGTGCCACTTAAAAAAGCATAAATAAAAAATACTTTATATTTTTTTTTAGTATAAAAATCAAACACATGTAAATATTCACGGTTACAGCAGCAAGAAGGAAACCTGAATAAGAGAGCAAATGGTGGTTCTTGATTAGGAGATATTCGAGCATAATTCCAATTGTTAAAATAAATATATTTATTGAATACATATAATAAATGTTTTTAATAAAAAATTATTAATAAACATGACATGCAAAATTTTTAATCAATTTTTTTTAATTATGCAAAGGACAAGGCTCAGCCGCCATGAGTCTTGTAAGACGCTGACGCTCGCGCCTTCTGAGGCGCATAGGAGTTTGCGCCTTACTCCATTAAACCTGATTCAAACAGCGTTAAAAAAAGTTGTCCTTTTGGTTCTCAACTCAATTTTGTTGCCCTTTTAGAATTTTTGGCCAATTTTCTTGCCCTTTTGGCTCCAGACTCATAGTTCTTAAACTTGATCTAATATATTGGAGATTATAACAAGGAGATTGCAAAGAGCTAACGTGCATCTAGCCAGCTGTCATTATTAATTAGTTGAAGCTACTGTTAATTAGTTATAAGTTTGTTGGAAGATATTTTGTATGGATGATAAGTCAGTTAGCAACTGTATATAAGGTGTGACTCAACAGAATTAGAGTAGATGAAACAATTTAATTCCCATATGTTCTTCTCTGTATAGCTTCACTGTAAAGTTCAGTAATGGAGATTCATGCTTTAGATATAGTTCTTCACTGATTTCATGCAATCTATGAGCAGTGTATCGTGGTATCAGAGCAGGTGTATCACACCTGCAGCAAAATATCTTGAAAGGGTTTGTGATCATACATTATTAGTGCTCCTCTGAACAGCCTGCTGACATTTTTACTAAGGGGTTGAGTAGGTGTCAACATTCCCATCTTATGTCCAAGCTGGGATTGAAGAACATCCCATATCACCCAGCTTGAAGGGGCTATTGGAGTTTAAAACAAGGAGACTGCAAAGAGCTAACGTGCACCTATCCAGCTGTTGTTATTAGTTAGTTGAAGCTACTGTTTATTAGTTATAAGTTTGTTAGAAGATATTTTGATGACAAGTCAGTTAGCAACTGTATATAAGGTGTGAGTCAACATAATTAGAGTCGATGAAACAGTTGAATTCCCAATATGTTCTCTCTATAGCTTCACTGTAAAGTTCAGTAATGGAGATTCATGATTTACATATAGTTCTTCACTGATTTCATGCAATCTATGAGCAGTTTATCATGATAGAGTGGAAGCACTTCCTAAAGTGGGGTGATGTCAGTTATATTACCCTCAAAGTAATAGTAAGAAAAGGAAGGTGTTGAAAATGTCTCAAGATATTGCAAAAACAAATCAGCTAGTCATATTATCTCTAAAAGATTTCTTTTGCAGAAATTCAATTCATCAATAGCTAATTTTTAAGGATTTTGAATTATTTTTATTAGTCCTACGTGGCTTGAATTTAGGAGTTAGTTTCCTCTTTATTTGTTATTTGAATTTGTGGATAAGTTAGTAGCATAATTTTCTATTTCAGTTAGAAACTAAAGCTATGAATGTATGTCTCTGAGTTGTGAATAAAATAATTCCCTTTGAGCCTTCCTATGTTATTTCCCTAATTTTTTCTAAAAACCAACAATTGGTATCTAGAGACATCAAATGGTGTATGCTGAGAGACACCTTAAAACTTCTACTTGCATGAAAAAGGGAGCCATTGCTAAATCACTGCTCAGCACTGGTGTTTCGGGTTGTTTGGAAAGAAAAAAATGAGAGAATTTCTTCGGATAAGGTAGATAATGTTCTCAAATACAATTGACCTGTTTTGCTTAGTTTTTGGTGCAAGCAACACTGCTATGAGAATTGTATAGAGCTTGAAGCCATGTTTAGATTTATTCTGTTCATTACACGACTTGTGGTGCACGTACTCTTTTGGATGTTATAGCTAACCAACACTTTGCTGGCTCAGATCAATAAATTTTTCTTTATTAAAAAGATATCATGGTAGACTGCTGGAAACGTAAAAGGTACATAGTCTAACTCCCATACCCATCTAACAGAAGGTTACATGAAAACCAAACTTGAATAAGCAATCCAGTTCTCGAACACTTACCGCCAGGAAGTGGTAAGGTTCCGAGCTTTTCTATCCAGCTGAAGGTTTTCTAAGGCAGATGAAGCACGACTTACATCTTCTGCAAGTTCATCATTGTCATATCTCCAGTTGTATTCATCCTTCCTGTATCCAGATACCGACGAACCTCCTCTTCTATCTAAAATTACAACCATCTGTACAAGATTAAACATTTATCCAGAAATTAATACAAATAAAGAAAGTACACTACCTACAGGATGACTGGGCTGCAGGACCTGGCCTGTGGAATGAAGATGGTCTCAAGTCAACATCTCAAATCCGAAAAGAAAAATAAATAAATGCAAAGAAAGATAACATAATAGTGTCTTATGTGAAAACCTTCCCAATGGAGGTAAGCCCCCGGCAACTGAAGATGAAGAAGGCCTCCTCATGTTCCTTGTTTCTAAATTGGGAAGAGAGTCAGCATCTGGTGTTGTCAATCTCCTCCCAGCACCCCTTCCTTGAGATAAGTTCTGTGATAGAGATTTTAAAAGCTTACTAGATAGACTTGTATATTCACCATAATCAATTTGAATGCAGAAAACGTGAACTGCAAATGATATAACTATCATTTAATGAAACTTCTTAAACATTTTTAAGACTCTAACCAAACCTGGAACAGAAGACTGTTAAACCATCACAAAACGCAAGTTTCATGTACTAACATACTTGTGTACACTTAAAAAATTTTAAACCAGCATTTGCATAATAAGAATGCTCTTTACTAAGTCAATCGCATCTGAGCAAGGTTAATGGTTCAAACATAAACCATTGATTGCATGAAGCAGACATACCTCACAGAACAAAGAAAAGAAAGAAGTGTTTGAAGTAGAACCAAGAAACAAATTTTGTCGAATAAAATTAAGCTTAATGGTCTTTTTCTCTTTTAATAAAATAAGCTTAGCGATATTTATTGTCTTATTGGCCAAGAGAGCTGTTCTTAATTAGGCCTTAATGCTTTCAACTTACTTACTTTCATCTTCTTCTGTGATTTGCTTCTTGGGACCTCTAGCAACATGTTTTCCCCCCTAGGACCACATTTGGTCATAGCATTTGTAAGCTATTTAAAAATCTATAGAAGAAAAAAACACGAGGAGAATTTCGGTACCATATGGAGAGAGGGCCACAACTGCATTAGGATGTCGAGATAACCACTCTTAACAAACTGAACTATTTATATATTTAACATAAATCCTACATCTCCCATATTGAATTCATCCTTCTCAACAAACAAGTTCCATAGGATTATCAATAATAATTTCCCCACCTTTCTTCTTTTAATTTTCTTTTTGTAATACTAATAGAAACATAAACACCATAAGCAACTGACAGATATATGTCCAGAAGTTATCTAATATAAGAGGTTTATCGAACCTCATACTTCAAGAATCCTTCGAGAACATCCAAAAGCAATGGGCCACTATCCCCATTCCTGTTAAGATCGTACCCATTTTTGCTGCTAAATTCTTTTAGCTCTGATTTCCAAGAATCTTTTTGCTGCAAACAAGAAATCTCTTGTAAATTGAAATAATAACTGACAATTTATGCAAAATGGTCTCAATTCATTGAGGAAAGCTGTACAATATTACCAAATTACACTCTGGTAAATAAACTTTGAGTGAGTGGTTTAATTGAGCCCAGTCAAAATATTCACATATCAGTGCAGTTAGCAGCCTTCCTGCATTCAGCAAGGGAGAAAAATAAAAAAAAGTTAGAAGGAATCAATGTGGGAGAATATATGAAATATTAACTCTTCTTAAACTAGTAAAACACCTACCTTTATGCATTGATTATAAAATTACAGGGCCATGGTAAGAGGCGTTTTACCATAAAAGTAATATTTGGTGTTCTGTAAGAATCCTTAAGCAACTATAAGTGTTATTCACTTTAAGGTAATTATGCAAGGAAAACAGAAAGCACATGTGCACAATCTACAACACTTCAATAATCAAATAAAATAAAAATAAGCATGACAGTAAAGCAAAATGGGTAAAAGCCCAAAATAATTAAAACATATAACTGAGAACCTGAGGGGGAATTATGGAGTTGCTTCGCACGCTCATTGCAGCTACCCAATAGTGCAGGAGGCAAGCCTTCGTCCTTTTCAATGGTCCTATCCTCCTCTTCTATCGCCTCAAAAACGCTTGCTCTAAGCTCAGCCTAAGAAATGTAGCCATGAAAAATGTGTAAATATCTTGTGGCGACCAGAGTTCCAATTATATCAACAAAGGAGAATCCTGAAGAAGGGACTGCATGTAACAGAAAATCTTGTTTTGATAAACAAGATCATCAGGTTTCTTTACCATTGAATAATTTCTTAATCAAAAAGCTACCAAAAAAATCACTATGATTACAAATCCAACATAAAATAGCAAACATTTGCTTTCAGCTTTTATCTAATTGCAATTCCTCTGTCAAGGTAGTAACAAGAAACTCTCATGAGTGGAAACAAGTCAAAACTGTTTTATGGGCCAAGTTAATCAGACATAAATTGACAACACTGGCTTCAGTTTAATATAATCTGCTAATATGACTGTTTACAAATTCTACTTCAAATCAAGTAATTTCGCAATGTACTTTTTCTGTGACCAATTAATGAATCACAATTTAGATTGTTATCCTCTTTTGGTTATTGCTTTTGTATCATTCAACTACCAGTCAAACTGAAAAAATTTCTTTACCATTTATTTATAATTAAATTAGCATTAGAAAAGCAAGCTACATACAAGTACTATATGGCTATCTAATTAATAGAGAAACACATTGATACGTTTATTTCTCTCAGTTCTCTGGAAGCCTATACAGCTTCTTGGTGCTTCACACAATCTTATATTATGGTTTTTGCTGATAGAATCCTCGATAGGATTCCCAAATTTTATCATTCATTGGTATTTTCTTTTGATGCTCTCTATATATCTTGATTTTTTACAATTCACCACCATAAGTTTCTCATTTCATGGCCCAAAATGTTTCAAAATTTAACCCCCAAAGTCACCCTCAAATCTTTGTTTTCATATTAATTTTCAAAGCTTGGGACAATTCTAAGTTCCCAACTTTTCTCTACTATTCCTATTATTTTTCTTGGATTACGGATAGGAGGCTCATAATGTGGGCACCGCAAAGGGGAATGCATGATGGAAATAAATCTTATACTTCCAAGATACAAGGTAGAAAAAAAACCGGTAGGTTACAATTTAATCCTCCTTATTCTATATATGACAATCTTTTCTCTAAGGAGTCATTTAGTTTAGAAAACTCAGGGATTTTTATGTAGGGATTACTAGTTCAAAGATTGTAACATGAGGACTATTCATTGTTGGATGCTCAGTTTGGTTCTATTACAAATTAGTGTTTGTGTGTGTGTGTGTATATATGTGTGTGTGTGTATGTGTGTGTGTGTATATATATATATATATGTGTATATATATAAATATATATATAACTGTGGTGGTATCCGGGCCAGCTTGCACAATTTTTATTTTTAAAAATTGGTAACATTGTATTCTTCAGCATATTAAGGATATGTTGGGGACCTTTAGAAAATCAGAAAAGAACAAAAAGCATAATACTTACAAGGATCCTATGAATTATGAGGGCAAAATATTACAAATTAGTTTTTAGTGTATAATTTAAAATATTTGTTCACTTTTTAGCACAAAAAAAAGTTTGTTGACTATTATGAGGCCAAGCTTTGTTTTTTTAATGTTTTAATTCAAGTATTATTTTAATAAAAGTATCTACCCCACATAAGACAAAACACAAATTTCCACATTAACTTATGTAGGTACTATGTAAGATAAAATAAAAAAACATTATATCAACTATGCTGGATTTTATACCAATACATTTCTACTAGATGCGGATTTTTATACATTGATTAACTCTATTAGAAGACAACTAAACGGCACCTAAAGTTTTTTTTTTTTTTTTTTTTGAGAATGACAACTTTTTTTCCTATTTATCCACATGTATACTACATCAAAGTAGCCCCCCACCAAAAGTATTACAAACTAGACTGACTCCATCTGTGCTTTTTGTCACAAATAGTCTATAACATTAAACTTTCTGTTTAAAGATTGAACCCTTCAGAGTCATTAACTCACACTTTTTCAAGCAAAGGTCAATTTAATTGAGCCCAATAGAATATTATTCTTCTATGCCAACTGTGGGCTTAAGATCTCTAAGTGACTCATTGTCTTCTGACCAACCCCAAATAGTAAAGGTTCGTGATCTTAAACCTTAACTACGTTAATTGTGAGGCTAATAATGTGATTAAGGCATTCTAAGCGTATTAATGACATTGACAAAGGTGGTATCCGTGGGACATGAATATGAATGTTGAAAGTGGGTAGATGTTTAGCGCGTGCATGAGGCCAGGACAGCTGCAGAAGTTTGGAATAAGTTGGCATGCTGTCAGAAAGGCCATAGGATGGAGGCCAAGACAACAACAGAAGTTTGTGCATATATGGAAGACAAAATTACCTACCAAAGTGATCTCTTCAGCTGGACTGCACTGCACAACTCATGCCTCACATAGGATAATCTATCCGAAAAGAAATTCCTGCTTGCTAACCGATGCTATTTCTTCCACAAGCACAAAGAAAGTGTCAAGCACTTGCTACTTCACTGCCCAGCTGCCCCAGACCTCTGAAATATGTTTTGTTGCTTTTTTGGTCTTTCCCGGGTCATGCCTGTTAGGGATGCTCTTCAAAGTTGGAGTTCACAGGAAGATGACAAAGCAATCAAGAATATGTCGATGATGATCCCTAGTGCTATCTTTTGGTGTTTATGGACAGAGAGGAACAAAAGATGTTTTCATGGAATTTCAACTTCTATAAATCTTTTGCCAGGCAGATGTCTAGTTAGCCTTTTTAGTTGGTCCAAATTGACCCCTGTAAATAATTTAGAACTCTTCTATATTCTGTTAGCTCTATAGTTTAGAAAGAGGCTACAAACCCTTTTTTGTGAGCTTAACTGATCTATCCTTGTAAAGCTTGCATCTTCTTGATGCCTTTAAATGAATCTACTTCAACAGAAAAAAAGAAAAACTACAGAAGTTTGGTGTGAGGTTAGTGTGTTGTTGCAGAGGCCACGTCAGCGTTGTCAAAGGCTCACTTAAGCCCTGAAGCAGGCTCTAAATGTGTTGAGCACTTCGCATTGCTTAATGTGCAATTTAGTGTCGTCATCAAGATTCTAAGGCATATTTTTCCTTGCCAATGAGTCTATTTTGAAGAGGAGCACTCAACAATTGATATTTTTACATTATTGTAATTTTTTTTTCGGTTTCTTTGTTCATATATTTGTCGTTCATGCTTAGAGTTATTAGTTTTGGGCAGATATATATACTTGTAATGTTTTTCTCCCTTTGCGCATTTTTTCATTAAAGCCCACGCTTTATTTGTGCTTAGAGCTAAAAGCCCTAATGAACCTTAGAGTGTTTTTTTGCGATTTTTACCCATGCTAGCTACAAAACTATTAAGAAGTTCCCAAAACATAGATTTTGATCCTCAGACAAGCGGTGGGACCTAGGGCACAACTTCAACAGTATTTTCTTGTCATTCTACTTCAACCACCAATATAAGATTTTTATGATATATTTATGTTAGATAACACTGCATACCATGAATTTTAACATCAAAATCTTTTGATTTTGGTTAGCCAAGAGAACCCATCAAGAACCCAAAAGGCTAGAGCTTTCAGCTAATGGAAGGGCTTTATAAGATGCTAAAATAGCCCGACAATTGAACTGGACGCAGGGATTCAGTGTTTGTTCAATCACTTGTAATCCAGTTGTAGTCTCGCACCTATTGTATGCTGATGATACTTTGATTTTTTGTGAGGCAGAGAGATCTCAAACTCTATACCTAAATCTCACTCTCCTCCTTTCTGAAGCCCTAAATGGTTTGCATATCAACAAGCAGAAGAGCATTGTGTGCGCAGTGAATGCTGGTTCACAATATTGATGAGTTGGCTGGAATCCTGGTGCAACATTGGGACACTGCCTTGTTCTTAGTTGGTTCTTCCTTTGGGAGCCAAATCCAGAAGTGATAATTAGAATGTAGTAGTGAAGAAATTTGACAAAAGACTTGCTTCATGGCAGCTGCAATATTTATCAATTGGGGGTAGACTCACTCTCATTAACAATGTGCTCGACAGCATACCAACCTATTTCATGTCATTATTCCTTATCCCCCAGAGTGTGCTTGATATACTGACAGAATTAGGAGAGACTTCATGTGGAAAGGTAATAGAAGCTCACACAAATTTCATCCTATTGAATGGGACAAGGTTATACTGCATAAATCCAAAGGAGGACCGGGGATCAGAAACCTACCCTTGCATAACGAAGCTTTGCTCATGAAGTGACTCTAGAGATACGGAACAGGGGAACACAGTTTATGGAAGGATGTAAAAAAGACTAAACATGAAGCAGAATATTATTGGAGCATAAATCAACCAATGCGCCTCGCGGAATTGCGCTTTGGAATACATCAGCAGGCTGGGAACTGAATTCCTTTGGAATGTTCAATTCAAGCCAGGAAATGCAGCACACATCAAGTTTTGGAAGGCTATTGGTTGAGTAACACACATCTGATGGTAGACTTCCCTAACCATTTCAACATCACCCTGGACAAGAAATCATCTATTGCTCAAAACATAACTAATAATTATTGAGTATTGCACCTAAAAAGAGCCGTTCAAGACTTGGAAATGACGGGAAGTTTGGTGGAGTTGCTAGCAAAAATTGAGTCTTTTAACAGTATAAGATGCCCCTGACAGTATGAATTAGAGTAACAAGGGCACTTCCACTGTTAAAGAATGCTACATGCAACTATGCTCTCAGAACCAAGTCATTGACACTTGGCCGTGGAAGTTGATTTCGAGGACAGAACTCCCCGTCAAGGTTATATGTTTCAACTGGTCTGTGGTATGCTCTCTGGGATGCATGCCTCCCTCTGGACAACCATTAATAGGAGATGCTTACAGCTGGTCAACAGGTGTTACTTCTGTAGGTGCTCCCATGGATCTGTCAATCACCTATTTCTGCATTGTCCGGTAGCCAAAGACCTTTGGAATGTTTTCTCAGTTTCATTGGTTTAAGCTGGGTTGCCTCAGGGATTGAAAGAGGCACAACTGTGCTGGAGCTTGCGGAATGTGGGTACAGCCATCAAGAAAATCTGGCTTATGATTCCTTCAGCTATTCTATCGATGAGAGAAATAGAAGATGTTCTGATGGCATATCAACTCTAGTTCCTCTCTCAAAGCCATTTGCTTAACTAATCTTTTGAATTGAACAAGATGTCCACAGTAAATAGCACCTGGACAGTTTTCAGATTTTGTTAGTTCTCTTGTTCTCTAGCTGGCAGATTGAGATATTTCATTGAGGCACTCTGTAAATTAACATCTACTTGATGCTTTCAAATGAATCCTTTACTTCATCAAAAGAAATAAAAAAAAAAGATCTGAACCTCTTAAGGTAAACCCACCTACTCTACCTTATGATTTTTTAGTCTATCTATAAGAGGAGATCATATGAAAAACGTAACCGATTCTTTCGTTTCTTTGGGCCACTGGCCATCTGCCGCTTTTATGTATATTTTTTGGAGATTAAGGATGCTTATGGTATTGTTAGGCGGTTGGAAAGTTAAAATTAATGGTACTTAGTTTACACCATTAATGGAAATCATTCGGTGGATGTGGAAGATGATCAAATATATTTTGAGAAAGAAAAGATGATGGAAGTCTACTTAAAAATAGCCACAGTTACCCCAGTTTTTTTGGAGCGAGGGTGACTCTACCATGTAGAGCAAGTCAACTTGAATTAGCCACAGTTGTACACAACTTTCTGGAGTGAGGGTGACCCTGCCAAGCTTGCAACAAGCCACAATTATGATTGACTTCAGTGACGTTAAGTGCTTGACTGTATTACAGATTATACAATTTTCAGTTATCATTTTCTCTCAGCTTTCAGTTAATAATTTTCGGTTTGAGATGTATCTATGATATTTGTGCATTTCATTTTGTATTTATCTTGTCCCACCACTTAGTAGGTCATCTATGAGACTCAATGTGTATTATAACAGTGTACTAAGCGCTCACGAGCCTCTTTACCTCAAAATCGGATAAGACCAAGCTTAGTAACTCCAATTAAATGTTGCATTGTCTTCAACATCATTCACTTTTCTTTCGGTGGGAGCTTCACCCTTCATTTCAATCATTCTGCTGTATGCCCCAAGAACATATGAAGTTCCTCTCCTTACTCTAGCTGGATAATAACTAGTTTCAGACCTAGAAAGTTTCAGTTATGATTGGGAGATTTTACATATATATATATATATAGGGATTTTGATAGCTGCTTTAAGCTATTCAGTTGGGACATATGTTTAACTATTTTAGTATTGTGCAGGTTATTTGACTATAATTGCTAGCTCTTAAGATACTTCATTGGTTTATAAATTTCAATCCAATGGTTCGCTTAACTGGGGTAGTTTGTCAGGTGTTGATTACACGTCCATATTTTGGATTGTGACACAAATAAGCTAAACGGTAGGTTGAGCACCAAAGGGCATGCACTTTCAAGGTAAGTAATGCACAAATATCGGAAGTTCATGTTTGTTTGATGAGAATGAAGCAGATGAAGATAAAAGTCATACATGCTGCAACCCACAAGCCTAATATATTGTTCCTTGGAGATAACTAAAACAGTTGAAGCACTCATGTACAACACAAGATATTTATTTCTATATATCGATCTCGAATCACTTCAACTATGATTTGCATTACCTAGAGTTTTCTAGTATACGCTGGTGACACCTCCTCATCAAAATTGTTCTCATTACTCTCCTACTATCTTACTCTATCTTATTCTTCGATTTTATTGTCACCTTGATCTCGGCTAACCATCGTAGCTTATGGAGTTCTCAATGTCTGTGCTTGGAGTAAATTCTCGCCGGTGCAGATGAAAAACAACAAAGAAACAGGAGCTCCGAAAGTTTCTATTTTTCAGTTTTCTAACCAAGAAACTAAGAAAATTAACAATTCATACACCAATTTCCACTCCAACAAAATAAAAACCAAAAATTGTCAAATTACAGCTTCCTCTATTATTCCAAGCCTTACCCAGAAAAAATAAAACGTAAAAACTTGCAAGCAGATATCTAATCTGTGAACATTTTGATGTCAAATTGATAAGAGAATTCAGAAAAGAATGAAAATGCATAAGAGAAGAGAGGAGAAGGGGGTTGATTCATACTCGGATCTTGGCGAGAACGCCTTTCTTCTCTAGGGTTCGGGTGACGAGGGTTTTGAGGTCCATCATTTCTCTTGTATAATCATCCATTTCTCTTTCCCGGGGATTCTTCTGCTGCTGCTGCTGCTCTCTGCCGAAGCTAGAAATGGCTGATTTTTTTCAGGGCTCTTGGCTGATTTTTTTCAGGGCTCTCTTCTTGTTACGTTGTGATATTTTTTGTATCCTTAAATTGTTTTCGAAATCTTAAAAAAGTTTAACAAAGTGATGGGGGTGGGGCCTTAAAAAAGTGAAGATAACAACGGTTGGTATAGGGAAATATAAGTATTGCACTTTAACACTTTAATTTTAGGAAAAGGGTCAAAGATATCCCTCAACTTTGTTTTATTAGTTTATTATATTCATGTTGTTAAGATAAAGTTATCTATACCCTCACCGTCACTAATTTCACCATGTACATCCCTCAATTAACGGAAATTCCAAATAACTCAAATTAACCCATTTTTTTTAATAAAAAAAGACTCATTCCCATTTCAAACTCAATTTCTTGACCAACCCGTATAACCTGTCAACTAATAACACAAATCCCTCTTTTCTCTTCTCTCTTCAAACTTGTGCACATACCGAAAAAAGCTTAGAACGATAACAATGACTTTTTCTTACTTCAACAAAAAATTCACATGATAATCCAAATCGTCAGCCTCAAACAAGTCATCAAGCATTTGAAGGGTAACTCTCTTCGTTCTCATTATGTTCTTTCTTCGATTCTGACAAACCAGTGCAAATCGATTTGAATCCCTGTTCTGAATCAATTCATGGGGTACTTATATTCTCAGCTGATTCACAGAAAAATAATAAAACTTCATGTTTCGTCCTCTGCCTCAATGGTGTTAATTCTTCGTCATCATCAAACCCATCTCAACATATAATAACAGAATTTAGTAAAAGAGAATTTTCACCGATGCAATACACTTCTTACTCATCGACTGGTAAATGTTCAGATACTGTTTTCAACCTAACCATGAAGTCTTTTATTTATTCAATTCCTAATTTTCCTGTTAAGTGAGGTAGAGTACTATTTTTTCAATTGTGGTTAACAGGGAGCAATTCTAGCAGGTTTTATCATGGTCTAAACATAATAAAAATGCTTCTTTTGGATTAGGAATATGGAAAGATGATGCAACTGTCAAGAGCCGATTTGGAGACCACATGTTTAGTAATCGAAATCGAAAGGATTTTTAGCTTTTGCTTGATCAACTTCATTAATCCATCTCTTGTTAAAAAGCTTAGCTATTACTGAAACTAACGAGACCTCACAACCAAAAACATGTTTTCTTGAGGATGAGAGGTTGCCGAAATTGTGATTTGTGGCTAATTTTGGAGGTTGTTGGACTCTTCGTTGTTTACGCAAATTAGCAGCAGTGAGAGAAGCTTAGGGTTCATCATTTTTTACCCAATGGAGACGGCGGTGGAGGGACAACGATGAGGAAGATTGAGTTCCAACTTTTTCTTAGAGATGGTGAAGTTGGTCTGAATTAAGTTAATTGGATCGGGTTAGGATTTGGATTATATTAGGGTGGTGGGTTATTTTTAAAAAAATCAGGTAATTTGTGTTGATGTGGAAATTTCCATTAGTTAAGGGGTATAAGTGGTGAAATTACTGATGGCAAGGGTATAAATAACTTTGTTTTAACAGTAGGGATATAGTTAACTAATAAATCAAAGTTGAGGGGTATTTTTAACCCTTTTCCCTTAATTTTATTGAATTGATTCAATTTAGAGAAAACTACACAAGAAGCAAATATGTGTTATATATTTATACGATACGCAGTTATAGTTTATAAGTATTACGGTTCACATATAATTTTTCTAATTTTTTAGCAAGTCTTTTGTTAATAGACAAAATTCGTAATATATAGTGTATTTCATGTGGCCTGAGAAATTTGCTAGGTTTTTACTTTTATGCAATGGTCATACCTGCATTGCATTGTCATGCTTATTTGTTTGATTGCGATAGTCTTTTAAGTTTGTGTACGTGTGTGAGAGAATGGTTGATATTTCTAAGCTAGGTCGGCCTATGATGTCTACTAAGTAACCCATGTTTTGATACTCATGTTATACTTTTGCATCTTTTTCTAATAGAGCTCTTAGTATAAACCTCTTCGTAGAGTCTAGATCCCTTGAGACCGTCGCAAATTTAGATCGGAAGAGCTCTGGTGATCAGAGATTTTTTGTTGACTCTGGATATTTTGTATTTTTGATAAGACAAATCAAATGTATACATTATTTATGTACTTAGGCGCTCGTACCCGCGACACCAAGGCTGAGGGGTTATGGTAGGCATCATCATGATCCAATTTTGGAGTCACGACATAATGAAAATGTAAACCCCCTACCAATCTCAAAAGTAAAGGAGTAAAAGATTTTTGTGATCCTACAATCATATTTATCATTTAAGGTTTGGAGTGATATAAGTACTCTAGCATTGCATATGAGTTGTATCAATTTGTGTAACATCTTTTTAACTCAAAATAATTAGGAATAAGCTAAGAAACTAAAAATAATCACTTTTGGAAATAAAGGGGGGAAATCTGGAAAATTTTGAGTTTTGGTCATTTTCAAATTGCCATAACTTCTAGCTCAAGATAAGTTAGAGTCATTTCTTGATATAGTTACAAAGCCCATGGAGAGATCTTTCAAACGTCTCAGAGTTTGTGAATTTTTAATATCGTATTAGGGAGATATGCCTATCGGAAGTTGGGTTGCTGAAGTGAGGAAAGTCTAATTTCGGATTTAAGGAAGGGCAAACTAGTCTTTTATCCATTTATTTCCTATTTTGTTTTAGGGATTTATTTGGGGTAAAAATAAGTTTTAGTTCAAATTATAAAAGTTATTTTATGCTTAGGATTTGGTGAAAAGAGAAGAGAAGAAGGAAAAGGAAGAAAGATCAAGGATTCGTCAAGAACGCTAAGATTTTATGAGTAGAGTTCGTCGGGGGTGATCCCTATCAAGGTATGTGAGATATTCTCGTGTTGGGTTAGTTCATTCACACACCAACTTGTTTAAATTCAACGATGTTGAGTAGATTGAATGATGAAAAGTGAAATTCTTGAAGAACTCCAACTTGTTTAAATTCAACGATGTTGAGTAGATTGAATGATGAAAAGTGAAATTCTTGAAGAACATTGTTGAATTCTTGTTGGTTGAGTTTTTGCATGCTTAGAGTTTATTTCATTCGTGTTTACAAGTTGTTTTTCAAATTGAATCTATTGGGTATTGAGGTTATTAATGATCTTAAGTGTTTTTTTTTGGGGGGGGGGGGGGGGAACCATGGGAGTTTAGAGGGTTTAGGGATGAAAAATGGAGAAGAAAAGTCAAAATGCTTGTCCGTAGGACCTTGAGCGCCGCACCTCCCGTAGCCCTACAGGACAATCTATGTCAGTAGGGCCTTGGGGAGGCGTGCTACCCAGAGCGCCCCAAATTGGCCTCTAAAGTTTGGATCCTGATGCCCCACACTTCACAGAGCGCCAAGGCCGCCTGTGCACCCTATTCATTCCACATCTTTCTGTACTAGTTCCTAAGTGATGTACCCATTTTCCTAGTTGATTCCATCACTCTAAAGTACATCTAAACATCATGAAATCATGAATCCATAATCCAATTCAAGTAAAGTTAAGATCAAAGTCAAAGAAGTTAAGAGTCAAGTCTAAAGTTAAGAAGGACGTCAAAGCTTTTGCTTCATAAAGGTTTTCAAGAGTCTTTGCTAAACATTTTAAATTTGTTTTGAGGCTCAAGTTTTGAAGATAAATTAAAGAGTAAAAATGTTTAATTCTTTCCTTCAAAAGTTATAAGGGAATTCCCTAAGAGTTCGATTTAAGACTCAAGTTTCAAGCTAAGTAAAGAGTAAGGAGTTGAGTTCATTTCTCAAAAGCTATAAGTGAACTAAGTATTGCCTAAGAGTTTATAAATATTTTCACATTTAAGATAAGAGGAAACTAAGATTTTTAAAAGAGTTTTGAGAAAGAAAAGGGAACATTGATTCCAAGAGAGCTTTTTAAAGCTAAGTTTTGAATAACTATCTCAACCCAAAGAAAGGAAGTTGATTTTAAAAGAATGAGCTAAAGTATATTTTGGGAGTAGTATTGAACACCGATGTGGGGATAAGAGTTTATATGAACTCAAGCTTCCACGAAAACCATTTAGTCGTCATGGGTATTAACGAGTCATGCTTTTTAGATGATCACGTAAGTTTAGCTAGTGGATCCACTAAGTTAAGGAGTTCTATGTGACGGCAAAGTATATGACAATTTTGGCAGCATGGCCTAGACGTTGTATCACAACTTAATCTCATAGTGGTGGGTGTCGGTTAGAGAATCTCTCATAGAAACTATATTACTTTCATATATAAGTAGAATTGAGTTTGTTATTGCATTTTCGTTAATGAACTAAGTTGTTTACACTGCTTTATACGCTTTACATATATTGCATATGTCATTATTTCTTTATCCTACGTTTAGTATTTCATGAGTTGGGATGAGCCAAGGTAAGTGTTTCCTTTTTACTCTTTTTAAGCTTATGTTTTGTTAGCATTCAAACTCGCACACTCATATATTCAATGTACTGATGCCAATTGGCATGCATCGTATCATGATGCAGACACATATAACCAGGATCAGGACCATCCAGTCTCTCGTTCATCCAGCCAAGCACTCAGAGTCAGTGGTGAGCATCCTTGCATTCTAGAAGACACATATTTATAATTTTTCAGTCTTTTTCTTTTATAAAATGTTGTGGGGTTTATACCGACATTCATCTTAGTATTATAGAGGCTTCATAGACAGATATCAGGTAGATAGTTTAATTTTGAGTCTCTTCTTGTATTGCAAATGTTTTGCTATGAGACTTAAGTGTTATTTTTTGCCAATACATTTTGTCACGACCCGAGTCTACACTATGGACGTGGAGAATACTCAAGAACCATTGTTTGTCCCCAAGAGAACCCTCATCCTGACTGACTACAAGCGGAAGACTTACTTAAACATGCAAAAAGCTTAAAACAGAATAAAATTTATGAAACTAAGATACAAAACTTTAACTCAAAAAAAACTATGAAAAATATAATATATTTAATTCGCCATAAAATAGGCAACTTAAGTCTTTAAAACATTTAGTAAAATAAATGATTAATACAGACTCCTCAACTATACTGACCATCTATGAAGCCTTTAACTGATAATGATGGAATTCAGGACAAGACCACGACCTCCTAACTAAACAGAAAAGTAAATGAATTTCTCCAAAATAAGGAGGCTCACCATAGCTAACTCAAACTCTCGAATGTATCAACGAAACTCCTATTGATGATCATGAATACGTGTGACTACATCATGAGAAGATGCAGGCCAATTAGCTCAATCCGTGGAATGTACGAGCATGTAAGGGAAATTCTGAAGCATAAAACATAGGCTTGAGCTTGATAAAAAGGAAACATACTTACCTCTTTTCAACTAAAATCAAATAAAGAATAAGATACTCAACTCAAAGATTCGATATTCAACTCAAATATTAAGTACTCAATTTCAAAGATATGATACTTGACTCAGTGAAGTACATATCAACTCAAGATACTCAACTTAAGGTACTTAACTCCTCATACTTAACTAAACTCATTTCTATATAAAGTAGATTAAAACAATTGCAATTTAAAGAAAAGTTGTTTAAAAACATGATGTCAACTCTGTATATGGATACAACATAACTCTGAATGTGTATGAATATACAATTAAATGATATATATATACAAATACGATAACTTCTGTGAGAGTTTCTCTAACCGACAACCATCACTTAAGAGCTACAATGATGATACACCACTTTACCTCACGTTGCCAAGGACCATCATATACCTTGACATCAATATAGGACCTAACTTAGTGGATCCACTAGTCTACTATGAAAATGATTTATCTATAAAGTATCACCCTTTTCTACCCATAGTGGCTACATGGTTTTATAGAAATGTGAGTTATCTGAACTCGTGCTCGCCCCCGATTTAGTTCTCAATACTACTCCCAAAGTATACTAGCCCTTGTGTGTTAAAAACATACTTCTTCTGTGCTTTGAGATTAGTGCTCAAAAACATAAGTCAAAGGTTATCTTGGAAATCTCAGTTTTCCTTCTTACTTCATTTAGAAAGCTATTTTTTTAATGAAAATTAGTCCCAAGGCTCTTTGGAAATCTAACTCTCCATTCTTATTTAAGAGTGACAACATTTTAAATCTCTTTTGGAATACATAGTCTCCATATACTTTTGAAGAAATAAACTTCAACTTTACTCTTTACTCTTTATTATTTACTCACATTGAACTTTAAGTCTAAAAACAAAGTTAAAACATTTGTAAAAGACTTTTGAGAACTTTATAAATTTTGTTTTTACTTGCTTCTTTACTTTATAGATGATTTCATGACAAAGTAGACACATGAAGACTTTTTCTTCATCCTCTTACTTACTTACTCGTGCCTTGGAACAAATTACTAGAAGTTGTAGAAGTCATCAACAGGACTCAAAAGGACTTTTTAGAAAGTTCGAAAGAATTCTCAAAACTTAACTCTCAACTCTACCTTAAATTTGAATTATGAATTCAAGGTTATGATCATGTTAGAAATGATTTTAGATAGGAAGAACAAATTTCTTGAAGAATCTTGGGTAAAAACTTGAATAGAAACCTTGAAACCCTAGCTTGAAGGTAAATGATCAAGAAAACCTTTCTCGAAATTCTTGAATTAGTTTCTTGAAATCTCTATGGCCAAGAATTATGATTTTCATTAGTAAATGAAAGAATATTGATTGTATTAAAGTGTTAACCTAATAAGGGAATACATAGGAGATATATATAGGGGATATAGGAAAGAGTACTAATCCTAATAGGACTAGGATTAAGGATTACTAATCCTAATAGGACTAGAATTAGCACATAATAAATACTAATATTATTTAATACTATTTAATTAATATTATCTGTTATTATCCTCCCTCAAGCTGAGCTGAGCGGAAGCGAACGGAAGCTTGGAATTGAGGTAATCGTGCTGTCGGCTCGGGAGAGGCTTGGTGAGAATATCAGCCGGTTGTTCTTCAGTGGGTACATACTGCACAGTCATGGTGCCGGCCTGAACTTCATCGCGAACAAAGAGACAATCGGTATCAACATGCTTCATTCTGGTGTGTAGGATGGAATTCTTGGCCACACAGATGGTTGATTTGTTGTCACAATAGAGAGCAGGAACAGTGTGAGTGGTGCGGAGTTCGCGAAGAATATATGTGACCAACATGGTCTCAGCAGCAAGAAGAGCAAGGGCGCGGTATTCAGCTTCAGTCGAGGACCGAGAGACCTTGGGTTGTTTTTTTGTACACCAGGAGATCAGGTTCGGCCCCAAAAAAACGAGAAACCTCGATGTAGATTTTCTATCATTTTTATCATTCGCCCAATCTGAATCTTAGAAACCCCGAAGCTTCAAGTCCCCAGGTCGAATTAGTAAACCACGACCAAGAATGCCAAAAATGAACCTGAGAATGCGTTTTAGACAACGGTAATCATGTTCACTTGGTTGATGCATGCGCTGAGCAACTCGGTTGACACCAAACTGGATGTCAGGACGGGTAATGGCCAGATACTGTAGAGCCCCAATGAGGCTGCGGAAGTGGGTGATATCGGCAAAGGGGGTGTCAGCTCCATTCATAGACGAAGAGACTGCCATCAGTATTGGTTGACTGGTGCATCTTTCAAGTCCAGCTTTCTGCAACAGATCTCGAGCATATTTTGACTGATGAAGAAACAAGCCGCTGCCTGTCCGAGAAACCTCCATTCCCAGAAAATAATGTAACTGGCCAAGGTCCTTCATTTTGAAGGTAGTATGCATAGCTCGAATGACATCCTGAATGAGAGCTGCAATAGAGCCTATAATAATGATATCATATACATAGAGAAGAAGAATGACTGTACCGTGTGCTGAATGTCGAGTAAACAGACTCGTGTCGTGTACGCAACACGTGAAGCCGAGTCCCTGGAGGAACATTTTCAGACGTGTGTACCAAGCACGGGGGTCTTGCTTGAGCCCATACAGAGACATCTGAAGTTTGCAAACATGTTGAGGGAAGAGGGGATCAACATAGCCCCGTGGTTGCGTCATGTAGATAGTTTCATCAAGCATGACATGAAGAAAAGCATTGGAAACATCCAACTGATTGATGAGCCAATTGTTGCGCACAGTGAGTGATAGTACCACGCGAATGGTTTCCTGCTGAATAACAGGACTGAATGTCTCAGAGTAATCAAGCCCATACTCCTGATTGTAGCCTTTTGCAACCAAACGAGCCTTGTACCTGGAAATACTGTCATCTGCATTGTGTTTAATTTTGTACACCCATTTACAGCCCACTGGGTGCCGCCCATGGGGCTTAGGTACAAGAACCCAACTTTTCTGATCAGTCAAAGCCTTAAACTCGTCATCCATAGCATGACGCCAATAAGTATTTTTTGAGGCAACAGAGTAGGTCGTTGGTTCACTATCGGGAAGGGGTGTATTTGGTAGTATGGTACCCTGAAAGGTTTTGGGTTTAAAGATACTAGCTTTGCCACGGGTTAATATGGGATGAGTATTGGGGGGTGGCACGGGCGGTGGTGATTCGGGGGTGGCCGGGAAGGACCCAAAACGGATCGGGCTGGAGATGTTGTGGGTATGGGGTGGTTTGGGTTGGTTGTTAATGTGGGCGGTGGTTGCGGGTGTATTGTGGGTGATGGTCGAAGGGGTGATGAGGGGTGGTTGGGTAGTGGGTGGAGGTGTGGGGGAAGGTGGTGAGGGACCCTGTGAGTATGTTGGAAAAAGGGGAAGGACGCCAATGAATGATGTATTTGTGGAGGAGGAAATAGACTCGTAGGGAAACTCATTTTCGACAAATTTGACATGACGAGATATGTAGACTTTATGAGTTTGTGGGTCAAGACAGCGATAACCCTTGGAGGTAGGATGATAGCCCAAAAAATACAAGGACGGGATCGGGGTTGTAATTTGTGAGTAATATGAGGGCGTAGCCAAGGGTAGGCAAGACACCAAAGACTCGGAGGTTGGTATAATTGGGAAGTTCTTGGTAAAGGAGTTGATAGGGTGTTTTTTTGGAGAGGGTGTGACTGGGCATTCTGTTAATGAGGTAGTTTGCGGTGGCTAGAGCTTCTACCCAGAAGGAGACAGGGAGATGAGATTGATGTAGAAGAGTAACCACTGTTTCAATAAGATGGTGATGCTTACGCTCAGCCACCCCATTCTGTTCGGGAGTGTATGGACAGGAGATTTGATGTATAATTCTCAGGGATTGCAGAAACTGGCCAAAGATGTTATTTACATATTCCTTTCCATTGTCACTTCGAAAAAGTTTAACATGAGAATTGAATTGTGTTTTGACCATTTTTTCAAAAGTGACAAAGGTGGTGTATGCTTGTGATTTGTGTTTTAGTGGGTACAACCAAGTGTATTTTGTAAAATCATCCACAAAACAAATATAATAGCGAAAACCAACAAATGAAGGAATAGCATTAGGCCCCCATAAGTCAGAATGAATAAGTTGAAAAGGTGCAGTTGTACGCTTCTCAGATAAAGTAAAAGGTAATTTATGAGATTTAGCAATTAAACAGGAATCACAATTGTTTACATAAATGGAAGAAAAACATAATTGAGACATTAAAGAATTTATTATTTGAGTAGACGGGTGACCCAGACGACTGTGCCACAACAGACTGTGGCCATCAGCCGAAAGAGCCACCGGAGCCACAGGAACGCTTTCTGAAACTGGGTGGGCAAACAAACTTGTGCCAGGAAGAACGTACAGACCATGATCACAGGGCCCCTGAAAAATCACCCTCTTGGTAGTATTGTCTAGGATCTGAAAATCATTAGAGGTGAACAAGAGTGAGCAATTATTGTCTTTTGTGAATTGGTGAACTGAAAGGAGATTGGTTTTAATAGAAGGGACGTGGGTAAGGTTACCTAGGTGAAAGATAGCGGTGGGGGTTTTAATGGTACCCGTGCCAGTGTGAGAAATATTAAGCTTGGATAGATCAGAAGTAACGTGCATGTTGGCCCCAGTATCCAACAACCATTCAGAGGAAGGGACGACTTGAGATGCATAATTGGCACATTTATCACTATTTTGGCTCTCCTCATACCGAAACCAGCAACGAACAGCGGTGTGTCCTATTTTCTGACAGATTTGACAAGTTGGACGATCCCGCTCGTAAGTGCCCTGCCCACCGCTGCCGAAGGAGTGCAGGCTGTTGTTGCTGTCGTGCTGCTGACCGTCGTACGGCGGACGACTGCCCTGCCGACCGCCGCGCCCGCGGCCTCCGCTGTTTCTGCCGTAGCCACCGCGGCTCCCCTGCCGGCCGCCACCACGCCCGCCACAATAGTTCTGGCTTGCAGTGAGGGCGGTGGCCGGCTCTATAACAGCGGCTTCTCGGAGAAAAAGTTTGCTCTCCAGATCCACGTTGATTTCTTCACTTTTTAGCCACGAGGAGAGAGTAGCCAGGTCAACGGGCGTTGGAATGATGCGAACCACCTGTTTAATTGAGGAGTAAGCTAATGGGAGCCCCCGAACAACGCACATGACGAGATCTTTTTCAGGAATGGTTTCGTTCATGGTGTCGAGGGTTGTGATGATGGTGGAGACCTCGTCTAAATACTCCGCCATAGTTTTCGTGCCTTTGGTAATTGTGTGGAGACGATCACGCAATTGAAAAATATGAGAGTGGGAAATTAATGCATAGCGTGTTGCGAGGGCCGTCCACAAGGCTGAAGCAGTTGTGCAGGATCAGACGTGTTTCTGAACTGTGGGAGAGATGACCGCAATCAAACATGATCGGATCTGGCCATCCACTGCTTTCCAGGCGGCATGGGCCGGATTGGTTTTTTCTAATTTGTCCGTGGCGGTTATGACTGCCGGCGGCGGTTCTGTGCTTCCATCGACGTATTTGAGAAGGTAATTGGCCTCAAGGGCTGTAAGAACGGTGAATTTCCATGTAGGGTAATTTATGTCTGATAATTTTTCGGGAATCAGGGCATGAAGATGCCCGAGAAGGAGTTTAACACCAGAAGGAAGTGAATCGAGAGGATCCACCTCGGTTGTCATGGCTGCCGCCACCCAAGAGAAGAAAGGGAACAATCGGTGCCCTAAAGAGAGAAAAAAAAACCTAGAGAAAAGAAGATCTAGGTTTTCTGGCTCTTGATACCATGAAAGAATATTGATTGTATTGAAGTGTTAACCTAATAAGGGAATACATAGGAGATATATATAGGGGATATAGGAAGGAGTACTAATCCTAATAGGACTAGGATTAAGGAGTACTAATCCTAATAGGACTAGGATTAGTACACAGTAAATACTAATATTATTTAATACTATTTATTTAATACTATCTGTTATTAGTAAAGATGAAAATTTATTTGTTTTGAACCTTTTATAGTCAAGAAATTCGTTTAGGGTTTTCTTGGAGGAAAAAAAACAAAAACAACCCTTTTTAATGTTTTCCCGTCGGC
This sequence comes from Solanum lycopersicum, assembly GCF_036512215.1. Lineage (NCBI taxonomy): Eukaryota > Viridiplantae > Streptophyta > Magnoliopsida > Solanales > Solanaceae > Solanum > Solanum lycopersicum. The sequence goes on from NC_090803.1 coordinate 44,141,921, forward strand.
TAATTCGTAACAACACTGTATAGGTTACTAAAATCGTCATAACTTTTTACTCACAATTTGGATTGACGCGAAATTGGTGGCGTTGAAAAGTAGATTTAATTAAATTAAATTAGAGGTTATAACTCACGTAACTCTTAATATTCTAAGAGATAAGATTGTTTAAAGTTGACTAAAGTAAAATCTTATATCAAACTTCATTAAACTTTAAGAACACTTATCAAGAACTCATCAAGAACTCTAATCTTTCCACTTTAAGAATAAAATTGCACTGAAAATAACATGATTAGTGTGTCGGTGCACAAACCCAAAATTATGGAAGCTTACATACCTCTTAGGATTAAACCCATGGCAAAAATCCACAACTAAACTCAAGAACGTCGATGAACGTCTTCATCCTTTCTCTTTTTTCTCCTTTTTTTATCTTCTTGAACTTTCAGCTGAAACCCTAGGTGTATATTAGGATTTTAAAACTAAACCTAAAAGGATTAGACTCCTAAAATATTACTTAAAATGAATTAAATCAGATTGGGTAAGGAAAGGACCAAAATACCCCTTATTTTCGGCTAACTTTTCTGAACTGGACAGCCTAACTCCAAAAGGTCATATCTCACTCATTTAAACTCAAAACTTAGAAAACTTGACGGTGTTGGAAATATAATTGAAAGACATGATATCTTGTAGCACACCTTACTCATCCTGTATTAGGAGTTATGGTTGTTTGAAGTTGACACAAAACTCATACTTAACTCTCCAAATTTCAAATTTTGCTACTTCCAATTTAGTTCTTTTCTAGAACTGTTTGTGCTAAATCTAGTAATTTGACGTTAATACTTAAGAATTTTTTAATTTCTTGGTGAAATCTCACTCACTACCATGAACGGTTCGAGTCTTAGTTCAAAAAAAAATTCTAAGATGTTACATATTTATTTTAAGTTGTCTTTGTGAGAATGTTTCTTGCTTTATATTGAGTTAGGTCTTCTGCAGAATTAAGTAAGTCATTGGGTGCCGGTCATGTCCAGGATGTAGGCTTGGGACGTGATAATTGGTGTCCAAGTAGGAGCACTTATTGAAGCTCCAAATATAAAATCATGAGCATGAGCCTTTTGTTGGGTTCACAAATCCCAATGATCTAGTATGATATTAATTATGACTTGAATCATAATAACTATAGAGAGTTGACAAAGCATATCTTGTACATCATTTTGGAGTGCTTGAAATTTTGATGATCAAATCATTGAAAGTAGTTGAAAAGTAATCATAGACTTTAATATCATTTGTAACAACAGTGTTGCTTTTGTCATTATTGTGTAGAATAAGAGAAGGAAATAGAAGAAACAAACTATAAAAATAGAGAAAATTCTTGTAATATTCAATATATAATTGTAGTTGTAGTATAATGAGTATATAACACTCTGTCATAAGAACATTCCTTTAGAGTTTAGACAGGTGTCCCAATCACTAATAGAATGAACGACTAGACAATTATTAAACTTAACTAACTTTAGAGACTAAAAGATTATTTAAAGAGAAACTAATAAACACGAGACCATCTCCAACCCTACTTTATTTTACTCTTTATTCTCTATGTTTGGAGATTAAAATAGAGAATGTCCTCTCCAATCGTTCTCTATTCATAGTTCACCAAATTTGGATAACTACTATTCATACTCTCTATTTCACTTTTTGAATATTATATTATTATATCTACTTTTTTGTAATTAACATATTTTTTTTATATAAGACTATTAATTAAATCTTTTATATATGCAATTTGTTTTAAATTTAATATAACATTTATAAAAAATATTTTTTTATATATATTACTTTCATCTAGAATTAATAATATTTAAATATTTTTTTAATTTTCGTCACTTTGTGATACAATTTGATGTTATATTAATTTCCACTATGAAGAATGTACAAAATTTAAATAATTAAAAATATAATACATAACATAATAATTTAAATATAAGATAACAATAGAAACAATGCATAACATAATAATTTTAAAAATCACAACAATAATTTAGTAATCCGTTAAGTCATTTCTAGATTTAAAGATATTCGAAAAAGGAATAAGTGTATGATATAAAGAAATTGTGATTGTGATTGTGATTGCGGTTGTGCTTGTTGATTTCTTTTTTCAATTATTCGTAGGTGTTCTTTAGAAATTTAAAATAATATATAATTTAATATTAAATAAAAAATTTCAAAAAATAAAAAATTTATATTAAATGAAAGTATATAGGATGATTATTTATTTTTTTTTAAAAAGGTTTGTATTATGGAATAAGAAAACAAAAAGGAAAAGAAACAATAATATAATATTGAAGAGAGAAAAAGATTCTTTTCTTGAAAGTAAAATAGAGAATTGGGTTGGAGTTGATTGTCTGAACAAATAGAGAACTCTATATTTGGAGAGTAAAATAGAGTGTAGGGTTGGAGATGCCCTATGTGACTACAATTGACATATTTAAAAACATAAAATAAAAGGTACAATAGGCACTTGTGACATATTTTTAGCCTCCTTCATCGGCAATACGTTATATTAGCACATCAGAGTTGTATAGTTCATAAATTGGATGTTATATTTTTCCTTTTCCATTTTGATCTTCATCTGTTTTTTTTTGTTTCTCCCTCCTCTTCTTTGTTTGTTTCTTCATTTTCATCTTCTTCTTATGGTGTTTCCTTTATTTCCATCCTCTTTTTCTTCTTCATTTAGTTTAGATTCTTAATCTTCATTATTTCCTTTGTGGCCTTCTTGCCTTTCGTTTTCATTTATTCTACTGAATTTATTTGTATTACAAGTAGTCTTTATTGCATTTCCATCTGCTTCTTTTTCTTCCTCTTCTTCAAAATGTGTTCTCTTACGCTTCTTCAACACGACGACGATGTCAATGCAAGAAAAAGTATCAGAGATAGCAAATTCTTTAGAAGAAGCATCACAAATAAATTCTTCTTCTTCTTCTTTATTGATTTGACTAAACGATTCATCACATAGTAAATGTACTTTAATAATATCAATGACGACTTGATTTTTTATTTGATTATTATTTCTGTCGACCTATGAATGAGGATCAGAAATTGGTGATGAGGAAGATGAAGATAAAAGTACTTCGTTCACAAAAAATGATTCCCGTTCAGGTAACATGATTTTGTGGGGAGGGTCAAAACAGAAAGAAAAAATGAATGTGACTGGATAGATTGTTCATCACATTTATATAATAACTCTACACCTTGATAACATGATTACAATAATCTGATTAGATTAAAAATACTTTGTATTTAAAAAATTAGTATAAAAGTAATTAGAGTTTTATTTTTTTGACCTTTTTTTTTAAAATTTCTTTGGATTATTTCTAGGAAAAACTAATGACATAAGATTATTTTTTGATCCTTTTTCTTCTTATTTTTTGGCTTTAAATATGATATTTGATATCCTTGTAAAGGTTGGAGCATTTCAATCATGCTGTCACATCCTATGAAAGAACATTAAAGAATAGTTCTCTACTTTTCCATTTTAGTACATTTGCTTAAACAATTTATTATTTGTAATTTACTTGATTTAGTTGGTAAGAAAAGAAAATAAGAGAGAAAATTAAATGTATAGATCTAACAAATTATTGTCAAATGTAAGTCAAACTTTGTAATTACCATTTAGTTCCTCATCTTTATCTCAATTATTAGTGGTTATAGATTTGGGTCATGTTTTTATAACTTTTTTTTATTATTCTATTTATATTTCTCTAAGATTTTTTCTTTCTCAAAAAAAATATTTCATCATTAATTTTCTATCACTTTTATGTTTATTTTTAATAAAAAAACTCTTTCTACAAAATTCTACTATCATCTATACATATTCATCACCTTTATTTTTCTTAAGATTTTTTCTCTTTTCAAAAAATTTAAAAATCACCATTGCATATCCATCACCTTTAGGTCATTACAAATTTTCTTCTCTTCTCAAGAAATTCTTTTGTCATCATTCTATATTTGTCATATTTTTATCTTCCCGATTATTTTCTTCTCTTATCAAAAAGTTGTCTTTAATCACATTTCTGTTGCTCCATCTAATCTATTTTAATTGGATTGTTTACTAAAATTAGTAGTTCAATAATTATCATTTTAGAGAATCAAGATATAATTAATTATTTATGTTCACATTTATATTTCCTTAACAAATATGGCGAAAAATAAAATAGTATTTGTAATGACATCCCGGGTCATGTTATTTGTTCTTTCATATTTTTTGTGTTGGAGCATTGATGTAGTGGTACCAAATTATTTATGTCTTACTAGGGCTGATAGTTCAATTACCTGATCATTCGTTTGGGTTTTATACAAGTTTTTTTGTTTTGGAGCTTATAAAGTTTGAATGGTTGACTTAAGTCAAAACTTTAGTAAAGCGACCTCGGAATATAGTTATGATGGTTTCATTAGCTCCAAAATGTTGAGTTTGGTCTAGAAGAATCTTTGGTTTGGATCCTGATGCTTCCAAACTCATTTCAAGCAACCTTTTAAATTTTAACTAAAATAAAGCTTATGTCTAGGACCCACTTTTTGTCAAGACGACCTTCTTCAAAAGTTTCAATAGTTTCATTGATTCTGGAATTTCATATTTGGTTGGGTATCATATTTGATATACATTACCAGGAACCTAATATAATTCTTACGGTCCTATTGAAACATGAACTTTTAATCTCAAGAGTTGATGCACTGGATGATAGTATGGTCGCTCGCACGTACAAGAGCTCTCTCTGTTAGATCTATCCTACGAGGAGTTGGCCACATCAACTAACTTTGATCCTCTAAAGCTTGGTTGATTTGGTAAAATTATACCTACGGAGCTGGGTTTACTCCTATGGAGTCGATCAATTTTGTTGATTTCCACAACAACAAAGTCTTTTCCGCTCCAGCGATGATGCTCCTACATATCGGGTTCGCCAAAGTGACATTAATAGTGATTAAATTTCTAGCACCATTCGTCATTTTTCATTTTCAAGAAGGAAGTATTAAGAGCTTTTTCTTGAAAAATTCTTGTGAGAAATTATTGCATTGAGTTGGTTGTGGCTTGGGGATATTGTAAGGGTCGATAATCTTGCTTTTTTTTTTTTAAATATGTAAGCTCCCATAAAATTCATCGATTCTAGCTAGAAATGGTTTTCTTGGCCTAATTTAAGTCTCAAGATATTTTAGCTTTAGTGAAGCTTAGATTGTGTCCTTTTTAGGGAACTATTTCCTTGAACTAGTTGAGATTATTGATAAAGTCAAATTTGTGATTCCTTGTGCGGGTCTCAATATGTTATTTTAGACCCAATTTTGATTGTTGCAATTAGGTTTCAAAATAATCATATTGACGTCAGAATCACTATTATTAGACTTTAAACCCGTTAGGCTTATGGGTCTGATCGAGTTCTTGTTTGGTTGATCATCCTTTATATCCCTTTTTATGAATTCTTGACTTATGACGTCTAGTTAGGTTTTAATTTTTTTGCTCCTTATTTATCTTAGCATTCCTATTGTGGTTTTCGTCTAGCTATACATTTAATATGGATTTTCACCCTGTTATTTACTTGTTTATTATAATATTATCGCGAGGTTGATCGATCTATAATACCTATTGAGTATTCAATTTTTTGGTACTCGTACTACATTTTGCATCTTTTTCCATGATGCAAATTTGAGTTCCAATCGACCCCATTTATTTCTTATGTGATGCGAATGGTATCTGGAGATAGAGGATGAGCTTGCTAGCGTTTGGGATTGACTTTTCTCCTTTTTTACATTTTGTCTAGTCTTTTGTATCCAGTCTGTATATAAATATTTTTTGTATATGTCTAGTGTTGTACTCAATCTCTTGTAGTGGCTTTGAAATAGCATCCACCGAACTTTGTGAATTGTGATGGATCCTTATATTTTGTCCTAGTTAGAAAGTTATATATATCTATCATCTCTTATTTATGTTATTTCTCCCCTAAAATATGGTTTATTATGTTTTTGTCTATTTCTTGAGCTCCCTAGGCATGTTATTTTTGGTTCTGGATAAGGGTTGACTTACACACTAGTGATTTACTAGGTACCATTATGATATGAGTTTTTGGGCCATGGCAAGTTGGTATTTGAGCCCGGGCTTACCAGTGTTGTCAGTACAAAAGCAATGTCTATTAGCGTCTTTGTGTATCAATTCAGAGACTTCTATATCCTATTTTCGTGAGGTTGTAGGACGTATTTTGGAAGATATTAATTTTGATTACATATCGTTTCATTCCTAGTCATGTTGGTTTCTGAAATTCTCATTTGTTCCACCATTCCACTGATGATACACATGAGAGGTGCCACAACAGGGAGAGATGCTCTCGAGCTAGCAGATAAACCCCTAATTAGTGGCAGGTCTAGAAGCTGACCCCGAGGTCATTCATTAGTGGCAACATCATTTTAGAAGCGAGATAGAGATGTTACTCTTGATGCAATTAAAACCCTAATTAGTGGCAAGGCTAGAGGCTGACCCCGAGGTCATTCATTAATGGCAACATCATTTTAGAAGCGAGATAGAGATGTTACTCTTGATGCAGTTATCGATTCACAACATGAAACTATTTTTGCAGTTGTCAGCGTCGAGACCATCCTAGCCATCACTCGGTCCTACAGTTGGATCGGGATTACATACTTATATCGCTCAGATATTTGCAGTGCTTAGGGGTATGAAATAGATCTAATGGGTCCATAGTGCAGCCTATCTTGTGGCTTCCTAGGTAGAGGACCATCAACACTTATGGTGCTCAACCAACAAAATTTGATCCCACCATGACACTAAAGGAGCAGAAGATGTAGATTTATGAGATTGACTCTTTCAAGATTTTTGAGAGCTGCAGGGGAGGATGCTCATGAGTTTCTTAACTAACTGCCGTGAGAGACCCTATAGGTTGGTGGGTTGATTCTAACAGAGACTATTATACTACAGTTTTTTCTATTATATAGAAGCACCAACTTCAACATGTTAGTTTCCTGGCACTAAACCAAAGTGTTAGGGTATTAAGATCTTTACAACAAAATTGCAAGAGAAACTTGCTTAGAAAAATTTTATTTCTGGCTCTGTCATTTGGACTCAGCAAAAACTTTTTAACAAGTCCATCAATTTTTATTTATTTACAAATCATGTCTCATTGAAGAATATGATGGGTCCCACTTTTTATTTATCATTAATGTCATAAGACGTGGATCCTGATCAATAATAAGTACTTATTAC